>NW_027137832.1:2522493-2859520 GCF_000149305.1 Rhizopus delemar RA 99-880
GGCCAAACAAACACCTCAGGCTTTCTGTGTGACCAGCATACTCTTCTTCGTCTGTTTCATCTTCGTTTTTTTCTTCATAGTCACTATCCTCTTCCTTTGTGCCAAAAGCTATCGGTTTCTTTTCCTCTGTCTCAAGCGCATCGTCGTTCTTTGATTCGTCATCGTCCACACCATCTGATTGACTGTCATCGTATTTTTTACCGTAAAAGCAAAATTCGGGATCGTTTCGAATAGCAAGATATTGCTGATAGCCGTGTTTCAAGATACCCAATAGTAAATCACGATCTTCATCTGCTTTCCACCAGGAAGCAGGTGGTGACCCTGTCACACGAGGAATCTCTAACTTTTTGGCTTCTTCCCAATCACTAGGTACAATCTTGTCACGGATAATGTTGAGCATTTGAATACGAAGCAATACGTTGCGACCTAAAGAACACGTTAGCTTCATGCCTTCAATATACACACATGCCATTATTTTTACCTTTGCGTTCAATATGGTCAGCATAATCTGGAGGAGATAAGAAAGATTGATATTCGGCAATTTGCTTCTTTGTTGCGCCAGTGTAAGGGATCGTATCGTATTTTCTTGCTTCATCACGAGAGTCCTTTTTCAAGATCTCTTCAATGTCCTCTATCAACTTGCGGTCTTCTTCATTGCCTTTACCAACAGCAGACAATGCTTTTCGCATGAGTGCTCTTGTCACAGCCTTAAGGTCTTTCTCAGATCGACGAGGAAAGTATGCAGCCATAAGATCCCAGCTTCCGTAACCGAAAATCATGAGTTTTCTCTCATATTTTGTTTTTTCTGAGAGTGTCCAAAGACGAGGCTGCTCACCACGACCACGTCGAGAAGGTTTGGATTCATCTTCATCCTCATAAGCAGCATCTGAATCATTGTCATTTGAAGAGTAGGATCCATCTCCAGAACGTGAGCCAAAGCGTTGAACCTGGCGTCTTCTTCGAGAGTGCTTGATGATCAGCGTGTTTTCATCTGGTGTCTCTGATGTATCAATCTGTGCCTTGGCAGCCCATTTTTCCCAAAAGTCAGGGTCATCCAGTTCAACGCCCAAATTGTCCTCGTCGGCAGCAGAGAAGGTAGCCTTGGAGAACACAGAGCCCTTTTCGTTACCTTCATGTCGAATGACCTTGGTACGTCTTTCTAAGATCTGGTCAATGTCTTCTTCACAAAACTTGGCACTTTCTTCGTCGTTCAGCATGGCACCGTAGGCACCCTTCTTCAATAAATCTTCAATCTCTTGTCTGTTTAATTCAGATGTCTTATTGGAGTTGCCATCATCGTGTTGACCCATCACGGCCTTATCCAAACCGAGCTTCATACCAGCACGATCAAACATGTCCTTTTCATAAGTGTTTGCACAGATCAAACGATAAATCTGAACAGGCTTTGTTTGACCAATACGGTGACATCTGGCTTGTGCTTGTAAATCATTTTGAGGATTCCAATCACTATCAAAGATAATACAAGTATCTGCAGCCTATATACACAGAGGTGTAAATAACAAGGGATGTTTCAACCAAAGAATAAAAAAATATGTAACTTACAGTCAAATTGATACCAACACCACCTGCTCTTGTACAAAGTAAAAAGACAAAGGATTCTTCAATAGGGAGAGTTGAGAAACGATCAATAGCCGCTTGACGCTGGTCACCAGGAATACTACCATCAATGCGCTCATAAGCATAATTACGTCCACGAAGATAATCAGCCAAGATATCCAAACAACTTGTGAATTGGGAAAAGATTAACACTTTATGGTTGCCAAGAATCAATTTTCTCAATAATTTGTCAATCAACACAAGTTTACCAGAGGATTGAACGAGACAGTTGAATTGCTCTTGATGACCTCTTGCATTACATTCGGATGTGATTACTTCTTCTACACCCTCTAATAAATAAGGATGGATACAGCATTTACGAAGCTGCATCATGATGTTACGAAGATGAGGCATGTCCTTGTTATCTAATAAAAAAAAAAAAAACAAGTTTTAAGCACACTTCTTTCACAAGTCTTTCCTTCTTTTGCATACAACTTACTCTTTAATCCTCTTTTCAAGAAAGTAAAATTCTTTTCTAAAATAGCACGATACCATTTCTTTTGAGGGTTGGTTAATTCTACTTCAATAACAGTTTCTTCTTTGACTGGAATAGTCTTTTCGACATCTTCCTTGAAACGACGCAACATGATGGGCTTCAAAAGAGCCTGGAGCTTTTCGACTTCATGAGCCGAGCTCAAATTACCGTATTCGCTGAAGAAATAGTTTTCATCATCATATATATGAGGTGCCATAAAATGAAGTAAGCTGTATAATTCACCCAAATTGTTTTGCAAGGGCGTGCCTGTCAAGAGAAGTTTGTGATCAATGTAAAATGTACGCAGGACTTCCAACACCTTTGAATTCTTGTTCTTTAAACGATGAGCTTCATCAAACACACCACAGCGCCAGGGGATGTCTTTCAAAATAGCCGCACTAGCTGAAGCCATCTCATAAGTGGTGATGAGAACATCGAATTTGTATTTTCCTGAGATGGGGTTTCCTTCCAAGTCTTGGTAGTTGAATTCGGTTTCCATGATCAGTTTGCGAGCCATGTTACCACCACGGTAATCTACAACGTTCAAGTCTGTCCAAGCACCAAAAGCTCTTGTCCAGTGAGGAATGGTTGAAAGTGGAGCGACGATCAAGAAGGGGCCGCGAATGCCGACATGATGATAGATATCATTCAAGAGAGCAACAGATTGAACAGTTTTACCCAAACCCATTTCGTCAGCCAAGATGCAGGACCTAAAAGTGTAGTAACAATATCTCAACCAGTTAAGGCCCTCCAATTGATAGGGACGCAGCGTGTTTTCATATTTGTAAACGGGCGAGGAATCATATTGAACAAAGCGTGTCACGTCTGGACGTTGAGGTGTGGGCGCAAGCTTTTGAGGAGGAATTTGCTTTCTTGAGATGAATTCGTCCAACTTGACATGGTCCACCCTTCGAACATCTTCTTCAGTTTCCCACGTAGCTGCATCATAAAACATTCCGTTCCATTTAACAAGATAATATATCTTGTTTTCTCCCGTAGCCGGGTCCTCTAATTCTCCATCATCCACAACGCGATCAATCTGTCACACACGTTTTCAATTCAACTTTTTCTTGTACTCATCTTAGCGCTTACCTTTAGATATTCTTGGAAATCTTCACCTTTTCCGCCTTCTTCATGATATTTTTGTAAAAATTTCTTGACACGGTGTTTTCCCAAATGTTCATTTTCAATATTCTCAAGAGGCACCCATTCAACGTGAAGAAAACTGGTGTTTTTATACTTTATAAGCAATTCTTCTTCACCCGTCTCCTCATCCTTTCTGTAATCCAATATTCTTTCAAATGCCTTTGTGCCCAGTGGAATCGTCACAGGTTCCTCAGGATCAACAGAGGCCGATTGACTTTTTTTGCCACGTCTGACTGGACTATCATCATCGCTTTCAAGAGCAATGTCTTCTTCATCCGAAGTTTCAGCCTATAAAAGATAGATAGACACCGTTGAGTTCTAAGACATACACACATTTATATCAACTTACAAAATCCACTTCCTCTTCAGAAGACTCCTCATACAACCGTTTTTTCTTTGTGGCATTTCTCGTAGGACGCTTGGGCCTTGCATTCATTTCTGCAATAGACCTTTGCTGCTGAATGTATTGTTGCTGTTGTTGATACTGCATTAAATATTGTTGCCTTTGAAGTTGCTGCTGTCGCTGAAGTTGCTGCTGGTAAGCTTGCATAGCTTGAGGAGAAAGTTGCTGTTGCGCATAGGCCTGTTGTTGAATAAAAGCTTGCTGCTGTTGGGGTTGTGGGAAAGAATTCATAAACTGCTGAGGGTTTTGTTGCCGTGCTGACATTTGATTCAGCATGGACTGCTGCTGCTGATACATTAAAGAGGGGTTCGTATTGCCCAATAAACCGTTCATTACCATCGGAGACACGGGTTGTTGTGGCTGCTGCTGTTGCTGTGGCAACGGAGGTCTAGCTTGCTGAGAGTAATTATTATAAACAGCAGGGTAACGAATTTGTTGCTGCTGCTGCTGCTGCTGCGGGAAATTATTAGCTTGTAAATAATTCAGTTGCTGCTGCTGGTGTTGCTGCTGCTGCTGTTGTTGTTGTTGTGCGTTAGTTAACTGTTGCTGATAAAAAAAATCCAGCCCAACATAATTTGGATTATATGGCATCATATTAGATTGTTGTGGCTGCTGCTGCTGCTGTTGTGGCTGCTGCTGTTGCTGCTGTTGATTCGGATTATTGTAAGCAGCCGAAGCCATAAAGTTTTGAAAGACATCTCTTTGAGCCATCTTTCAATTTGGTTCGGAAATAATAATAAAAAAAAAAAAAGATGCTTCTTTCTCCCCTTTTTTCCTATATAAAATTTTTTTGTCTTTGGTTTGAAAAAAAAAGCCAGCGTTTTGTTATTGGTTCGTGTTTCTTGACTTTTTTTTATTTATTTTTTTATTGCGCGTTGGATCTACCGTATTTTCTCAGGCATCTTTTTAAACAGAAAAAGATCATTGCTGCTTAAGAAAGCTTTCGTCAAATTTTAAAAAAAAGAAGTTTAAGGTCTTGATAGTAAAAAAAGATAAAACTATATTAAGAAGAAGAATAACTTTTAGTATCCGAAATAACTACATTGGGTTAATGGGTTATCTACACGCAAAGTATAATGTATTGATAACAAGAGAAGGAAAGTTATATGGCAATTGTCTCTGTGTGTTTGATATTATACTACTTTGATATCTGATAAAGTCCCCTTTTTTATAAAATAAAATCTTATAATTGTTTTGACACTAATGTCGTACTGATTATCTTTTCCTATTTTGAGGATTATGTTGATCTTTGCAAGTTTATTATTGCTTTAGTTTTTTTTCATTTATAATGTTTATATCCAAGTATAAATAAATACATTAAGAATGTTAATAATAAAAACATTGCATTCCCTATTACAGCACTAAACATTATACGATATTGATTTGTTCACACTGATAAAACAAAATGTGCCAAAAAAGGATCTGTTTACACATACAGGACGATGTACACTTTTAACATCTTTTAAAGCAAACATAAAACAGCATACACTATTTCAGGGATAAGTGTCGCATCGATTTGTCGTCTTTATATATTGATTGTATTATAAAATCTATAAAATGCGGCATTACTTTCTAGAAATAATGTAATCTAAATGGTTACTTACACTGTGCACTTGCACACTGGTTGTTGGATTAGTTTCGGCTCAAACTTTTTATTCATATCGTTTTTCATCCTCTCATCTGTAACACACAAAATCCAAAAAACAAATTCTGTGACCTAATCTTATTCGTCATATAAAACCTGAGCTTCGGCTCCTTTATGAAAAAATATAATCTTGTACATATCGGATCAGATAGAGTCAAACTGTTTTATATGCCATGGAGCAGAAAGAATAATACTGGTTAAAATAGATCATTTAAAAATACTGTTCTATAACTAACAACCATCTTTATAACAAGACATATGATTACACTTGTTGATATACACTGTGGCTTTTATTGTATGATGGAATTCATGCGATAACTCTCGATTCTTATAATCTCTTTTTCTTTTCTTTTTTTTTTGTTTTATTTAATCATCAAAACTAGTATCAAGATGATGGTCTGATAAAGTAAGCTTATACGAGGATTGAACTAGTTGTTATTATCTTTAGTGTTTTGTTACTGCTAGATAAACGGCATAAATAATGTAAGCCTTTATCCAAACTCGAAATTTTAGTTGACTCAAGACAAGATGTTCATTATTTTAATAGCTAAAAAAAGATAGCAAATGCTCAAGTGCTTTTCTCAAATAGCATGGAGCTTTAGACTATTGAAAGCAAAAAAAAAAAAAAAAAAAAAAAAATCCAATTTGATTGATTCTAGCGATTTGAAACTTAACGACTATGTCGTTCAATTGACATTCTTTGATACAGGAATTTTTGTTGTTGCAAATCTTTGATAGTAAATTATAGTAGCCAACTTTTTATTTTGAGTCAATAACAAAATGTATATTCAACATTGAAAAATTGATTTGTCTTGGTTGATTAAAGATCCAAGTGACTCAAATGCCTTAGTAATGATGCTATCTTGCATTTATTAATTATTTCATCATAATAATGAATGAATTGTACCCAAACAACGTCCTTATTAATCTATATCGTCGAATATGAAGAAATGAATTTATTTATAAAATCAATCAGTTGCTTTGTTCTTTCTCTCTTGTTTTTTTTTTTTTTTTTTTTTTTTTTTTTTTATTCACTCAACAAACAGATCCTGAATGAACACTCATTTGTATATTCAGGGATACTGCATACTCTATAGTCAATTAGCAATAAACACATCCATGTGTTGTTTTATTGACTAAAAAAAAGTAAACCGATCGACAACGAATGGGGTCACACAGGGCCTCCTTTCTTTTTTTTTTATTGACTATCTTGAGTCTATTTAATAATGAATGTTTAAATCCCTTTTTACTTATCCCTGCATACACAAAAGAGGTATTCTAGGTTATCTTTATGTACATGCTTGCCTTTTTATTTATCCAACTACACTGGAGATCTTTATGGTTAAATAGCTCAAGTTAGTTCATATACATCATCAATCACAGTCATCATCAAATAACGTGTCTTTCTCATTCTTATTTCTAAAAAAAGATAATAGTAAACGGGATCAAATCATTTAATATTTTAATCAATCCGGGTGAAAGCATTTCCATCTCAGATTTGTTGTAATAAAAAAGGGTTTTCTCCTGAAAAAAAAAAAATTCTTTTCTTTTTACCCTTTTTTTCCCAGACATTTACTATGGCAACTACAAAACGATCTTATCCATTCTATTTTGGTGGTGCAGCTTCATGTGTTGCAGCTGTTGTCGTTCATCCCTTTGATTTAACTAAAGTTCGACTTCAAAATACAAAGGGCAGTGCAAAATTGGGCATGTTTTCTACAATGGTCAAAATTGCTCAAAATGAAGGGTTCTTTAAATTATATGCTGGTCTCTCTGCATCTATTTTAAGACAAGCTACTTATTCAACAGTTCGTTTTGGTGTCTATGAAAAGTTGAAGGAATTGATTTCAAAAGACAAGAGTAAGTTAGAGGCTTTCATCTGAGTTTTGAATGACTCACTGATTTTTTTTTTTTTTTAGAAGCTAATTTGGGAGAACTTTTGGTTTGCTCAAGTATTGCTGGTGCCTTGGGTGGAGCATGCGGTAACCCAGGCGATGTGATTAATGTTCGTATGCAAAATGATGGACAATTACCTCCTCAACAACGTCGAAATTATAAACACGCTTTGGATGGTATTGTTCGTATCTCGAGAGAGGAAGGTTACTCTGCCCTTTTCCGTGGCATTGGTCCTAATATCAATCGCGCCATCTTGATGACCTCATCACAGTGTGTCTCTTACGATATGTTCAAATCTGTTCTCTTGAATTATACTCCAATGCAGGATGGTTTAACACTTCACTTTTCTTCAAGTGTTCTTGCTGTAAGATTATCATCATCATTTACTTATAAATCTAATCTCTCTTTCCAATAGGGTCTTGTGGCTACAACTGTATGTTCACCTGTTGATGTCATTAAAACACGTATTATGTCAGCCAGTACAAATGACCACAAAATGTCATCCACTGCTATTATGAAGCAAATGTTTAAATCAGAAGGAATTCCTTCATTCTTCAAGGGTTGGACACCAGCATTCATTCGTTTAGGACCTCAAACGATCATTACATTTGTTGTACTTGAACAATTCAAGGGTTGGTATAATCTCTTCTTGGATCGTCAACAGCAACAATTTGTTCAACTCTAAATTATTATTTCCCAAGTTGCATCTCTCATCCAAAGCATTTATAGAAACTAGTTCCACTTCCCCATTTATAGAAATAAATTAAAGCTTTTTCTTAAACACGAGATGAATAGCTCGGAAAATCATTCAATCTCTTTTAAAAGAGACTTCTTTAACCTTTACCCGTCTCTTTCCTTGTGATTCCCGTGATTTCCATACAAGTCACAGCAGAAGCTGATGGTCATAGGCAGCATAAAATACATCAAATCTGATAAAGCAGTGAAAAAAGCATGAAAGAAATCAACAAGTGTCTTTCATCTCACTGCTGCCACTCGGCCTCTCCTGTCCTTGCAATACTGAGCGGCATGTCAGACAACGCTCGAATAAGGCTTTTGCTACCAAGCCCAACGTTGATAAGCGTACCACGTCTGGCTTCCTTTCTTCAAAGTGCTACAGGATCCTAAATTTGTCCATTAAACTATTCAAATGACAAGTTCATTCTATGTCTTGAGGTAGTGCTGCTTTACTATTCGACTTTTCTCATTTATTTTGGTACGATACTTAAAAAGACACTTGATATATTCTAGATCATACTAAGAATACCATAGAGGATTGTACTTGTAAAGAATCACAACATATCGAATGGTATGATCAATTTCTTTTCTATGTAAAACTAAATAAAACTTTCCTCCTGTCAAACGGGAGCATTTGACATGCCCTTTTTGCTGAATTTACAATAAAAGCAAAGAGCATTGTGGATGAATAAGAGAGAAATTAGAAGGGACATGGCTGAGGATTAAAAAAGAAAGCTTTTTAAAATTAGTTATCTTTGTAAGATAGATGGGTCTAGTAGATCGTATGAATCAAGGTTTATCGCATGAATTGCTTTCTGCACGCTATCCATTGCTTACATAATGAATGTCAATAGATCATGTCAATTTCCTCTCATCTTTTATTGATCAGGTACAGAGCTACCTCTCAAACACAATCACATAGCCTGTCCAAAAACAAAAATCAATTTAAAATTCCAATACTGCCAATAAATTATCTGGGGCATGAAGCTTAGTTACACTCGTTTGCATAACTGAGATAGTATCCATCTTTTTTTTTTTTTTTTTTTTTTTTTTTTCCCAAAAAGATGCCAATTGCTATTTCAACCAATACATCCGATTCCAATTTTGAAAACTTGATTGATATTGACGAAATTAGAGAAAGTCTTCGATTATTAGATGAGCAAGAAAACCAAATAGATGCCTCACTTGATGAATTATTAAAACAAGAATATCAGCTCGACAGTTCTCTAAACACATTTAAAGCTGTCAAGTAAAATATACATTCAACTTTTATTGATTCACCCCTTTTTTAATCTGTAAATGTTAGATCTCAACTTGATTTAATAAAAACAAATGCTGGCCAGTTTACAACTACAGTGAATGAAGCAGCTCGCTTAGCTGAAGTGATTAGTGATAAAGTGCGACAGCTCGATAAAGAGCAATCGCGAGCAAAGATGGCTATTCAACATGTAGAGAGTGTTCAAGAATTGAAGTTTTGTGTGGCCGGTTTAAACGAGGCCATGCAAAAGAAGGAGTATGATCAAGCTGCCGTTTTATTACAAAGAGCCACCAAAATAGACGTATCCATCTTGAAAGGTTCTCTTGCTGAATACACAGTGGCAAGTTTTTCTTACACGAACAAGACACATGGACTGATGTACTTTGTAGCCTACCTCGGAGAATCCTGATCATCCAGAAAAGACATTGGCTGATGCAAAGTCAACTTTATTTGACATATTTAGTCAACGATTTGACGCGGCTGTAGCAGAACGAAATCAAGCGGATATTACACGCTATTTCAAATTGTTTCCTTTGATCAACTGTCAAACGGAAGGACTCGATCAATACTCAAGATTTGTTTGCAATATCATTAAATCTCGATGCGCCGATGAAATAAGTCAGGGATTAGGTACAAGCGCATTCTATTGTTTTTATGAAAGGGACTAATCAGGAAATCAGTCACTGCACCTACCTATTTTGCCGATGCATTAACAAGGTTATTTGAAAACATTGCTGTTATTATCGATCAGCATCAACCTTTGGTTGAGATGCATTATGGGAAAGGAAAGATGTTGCGTGTGATTCAGAGATTACAAGAGGAAGGGGATAAACAGGGCATTGCGATACTGGATCGCTTTTTACAGACCCGTAAGCTTGAATCAAAGGTAAAGTACAGCTCGTGTGTGAGATGATGCTGATCGTGCTATAGCTTGTCGAAATACAATGTTTGATGATTGCCATGCTGCGAAACAGCAACACCCCGATCAGATCATCACCCAATCCCTCTTTGTCGAATCAAAATGATGCCAGCGACAGCAGTAGCAATTCACTGGTTGATCCACGCCAGTTGGATGCCAATCTATATGAACTTTCCTTAATCAGTCAGCGTACGGTACTCTTCAATGGTTTTATGAATGAAAGAGCCAATGATGAGATGGACGTGCTTGCTTCAGATGAACAAGCACTGGTCTTGAAGGGAAAAGAAGGTCGATTCTACGGAACTAACGGACTGCTGATTTCCTCTGGGCTCACAAAACGCGTCAAGGAATTAATGAACTCTTACCTTGTGATTGACGAATATCTACTAAAGAAAAGTATCAACAAAGCAATTCAACTCGATGATTTTGATACTTCTGCACAGCATGTGTCCTCTACCTGTGTCGATGATGTCTTTTTCATTCTCAAGACCATCTTAAAACGTACCTTGTCTGCTTCTGATCCAGAAATCATCTCCTCCACCGTGCGCAATTTACTGAAGGCACTCGAAAATCAGTACCTGGCCCACTTTCAAACAAGAATGTCGACTGTCTTTACGGCTCATGATACCACAGGAAGAAATGCAGAAAGGGCGATCGAGATGGCCAAGGTGAATTACATGGTCGTCTTGAATAATTTGGATGTCAGCATCGATTATACCCACCGCTTAGCAAAGGAGTTGCAGCCGGATATCACAAACGGAATTTGGTTGGATGAAGAAAATGATGTGATGAGGGTCACTGCTTCGATTGATAAATTTGAAGGCATAGCAGATAAATTCAATCAGTTACTCAAGGTAAATAAATAATCAGAGAGGAAGAGAATGGATGATTAATAAAAAAAAAAAAGCATGGCATTGGGCAATTGGTAAATCAAATATTGAAGCCTCGTATTCGACCTTTATATCAAGAATCATACAGAGAAGTGAAATATGTGCTTGAGGAAGATGAATACAATGAGGCGGATATTGAAGAAAGATTTATAAAACGATTTAGACAAGGATTTGGTCGTTTGATCCAAGTCTATAAGCGTACATTAACCGAGAATAATTTCAATACGCTCATCAGTTTGTTGCTGGATGTGATCACTGCTCAGTGGGAAAGAATCGTGGTTCAGACAAGGTTTAACCAATACGGTGCGCTCAGATTTGATAAGGATTTACGATCCATTATTCTTTATCTGTCATCCATCACTGAATGGTTACCTCGAGATAAATTCACTCGTTTGAACCAAATGTCCATTATACTTAATTTTGAAGAGGTAAACTAACAAGAGAATTCACGATAAAAATGTTTATGTTCTTTATAGCCTTCTGAAATCTATGACTTTTGGGGTACAAAGTCAAGCCCAATCAATTGGCGGCTGACGGTCAATGAAGTAAAAAAGATACTGGCTCTTCGTCTCGATTTTGAATCCAAATTAGTCGAAAATCAATTCCCACTGAATGCAACATCAAAAGAATAAAAAAAGGGATTTATTTTTTTTAAAGTGATATTTGACCATCCAAAGCCAAAAACACTTGATATAATACATGTATCCAGCTATCTAAAGGCCCTGGAATACAATATCTTAGGCAGTCTTGTCCACCTACGTGACCATCCGGTCTCAAATCTGTCAATGCTCCCAAATCGACATAGACACCTCCGGCCCCTTCAATGATTGCTTTTGCAATCGCATTCCTTCGCTTGATCTCGCTCCATCCGTACGGCAACAGCTTGTATTCATCATCCGTTAAACTTTCAATCGGACCTGATGCATCGTCACAGAAAGGATGACCAATGGAGCTTGATCTGTAGATGACAAGTGTATTGGCATTGTTCTTGCGAATCTCTTTCATTGTCGCAATCAATCCTGTGATGAATGCCTCATCCGTTTCACGTACGGGCGATCGATTTAATATAAAGACAGGATAACTTCTTCCAAGAGAAGGAGTCGCAAAGGGCATTTCGATCATGTCCACCTTGGGTCGACCGTGATTGAGATTCATTTTTCGATTGATGGAAAGTAGATCATTTCGAAGGTATTTCAGATGACTTTCACGATGAGGTTCGGCACAAAGTGTATGTTCTACATCAAGAAGACACTGTAAGAAAAAAAAATAAAAACACTTTCTTCATGATTACCTCTGCAGTTCAATTCACCAAAACAAACCGTCGGTCCATCTCGAAAGGCATCCAAAAATATCTCGTGCAATTGATATTGAACCAAGTCACCCACCACCAACAGATGTCTGCCCCTCAGCACTTCACACCACCTGTCCTCATTCACGCTGTTATCCATGTTGTCCTTGATCGGTGCACATTTCGACTGCCAGACATAACGCAAGGCCTCTCTTTGTCCCTCGCCTCGGTGTTTACGATCACATTTCCCATAGAGTGAATCCTGATAATGAGACATCACCTTCACCTCGCCGTCCATCCTGACCCATTTTCCTGTGGACGTCCAACAATCGACCAACGATCGAAATTGGACAACTTCATCTTGACTGAGGCTACTTCCGATAATCTTGTTTTCCATCTCAGGGAACGCACGAGACACAAGTTGGGATGCTCTTTCGACCATTTGGCTGGTGAGCGCTTCTCTTTCTTGTGTGGTCAAGTTGGTGGTGGCATAAGGATTATATTGAGGTAGGCGGGGATGATGATGTTTATACCAAGGCAGTTTTTCATTTTTGCTTTGGAGTGACATGGGAGATGCAGAAAATGAAGTGAAGAATTGATAGAGTAAAATGAGTATGACTACATAGATGACAAGCCTTGGCCAGTAGTATGGCTTTCGTGAGCGAGCATCGAGTTGTTTAGACATCTTGCAAACAAAAGAAAAAGAGAAGAATAGGAAAGCCACGGTTTGTGAAACAACATAAAGTGAAATTAAGAAAATAAAGGAGGGAGAGGGAGGGGGGGGGGATTATGGATGTTGCTATTTTAATATCATAAACCTGGGTTATCTTTATTACATACAACTGTAGAATGATTTTGGCTTTAAATTCATAATGTATCATGCATGCGTATAAAAGGTGAAACGATTAACATGAAACGAACTCAGTCCTTGCTTTTGTTTCTTTTTTTTTTTTTTTAATCATGGCACCACCTTATACTTATCCTGTAGCAGGCATCATTTTCTTTCTTGCCCATCCACAAGTACACACACACACGTTTTAGTTTACTGTTGCTAATTTTTTTTTTTTTTTTTTTCGAATGTAGTTGTGGTTGAAAACTTTATGTCCCTTTTTATTAACGCTTATCGTCGGACTCATTTCACTCATTCTTTCATTCGTCTACCTCTTACCACTTCAAGCTCACGCGCTTATTGAAGCTCACTGTCCTGTTTGGCTTGCTTGGACAGTCTCGGTTATTTTCGTGTTGCTTGAATCGGCAGTGATGGACTTGATCTTTTTGGCTATTGTTTTGCCTATATTTCAAGACGCTTTATTTGATGCAACTTTAAAAGCCAAAGGATTGGATAGAATGTTTACAACACGAGTGGAAGTCTCTGGCTTAAGATTGTGTTGTAGAGGTATTTCATCAGGTATAGCTATGGTCTGGTTGCTTGTTTTGGCACAAGTAAGTAAAAAAAAAAAAAAGGAAAAAAAAAATAGTTCTCAGTATGCTTTGGATAGATTTTGGTCTTGATTATTACAGCTCCGTTACATTTAATACCTGTTGCTGGTACATTTGTTGCTTGTTATATCAATGGTTGGGTTGCATGGTAAATAGAATGGATGGTGACAGTGACAGAATAGCTTATATTGTATATAGTTGGGGTCATCATATTCATTACGATTTGGAATTTAGAGGACTTGGTGTAAGCCAATCAAGAAGCCTCGCTTGGAAACATCGATCTGCCTATTGTCAATTTGGAACAGTAGCAGTAGCATTGGAATTAATTCCCTTGTTCAATTTACTTTTTATGTGGACAAATGTAGTAGGTGCAGCATTGTACGTTGGTGATAAATATGAAAAGAATGAAAGAGAAATCATGAAACGACACGGTACAAACTCAATAGAGGCACTTGCTGTTGGACATTCTGGATTGACAAAAGGATATGGATCTTTGGCATAACAAGAAGCCAATTGGGATATCCTACTTTATGATCATCAAAGCAAATAAAACTATGTGTTTAGCTTATAACTTTGTATCAAAAAAAAATTTTAAAGACAAAAAGGAATTAGCCATAAATTTAAAATGTAATGATATGTTTCTATCCAAAGATATGTTCAACCTTTGATATTTTTAAACTTTTGACTACCATGTATTCATACGTGTTGATGAATAGTGTGATTCAGTTACATTTAATATAAAAGATCATTTCAAGGGATCTGCTCTTTCTCTCTCCGCTTGAATGATCCTATCCCTTCGGGAAGAGCGGTGTGCAATTTTTTTTTTGTCAGAAAGCTCCAAAAATACATTTTTAGAATTCTATTTTTAATAATTAAAACCAACAGACACGCTTTCGAATAAAGATAAAAGATAGGCTCGATCAGACTAGGCTGTCATACCAAAACCTATTCAAGCCATGCATGTCAGATTAGCCGTCGGTCGTTTGCCTAAAAATGCAGACAAGGAATTTATTCCAAGAATGAACAGACAAATTCAATAGCTCTTTCTCTTCCTCCACCAGGATGGCAGTATGTCATGGACCTTGACGTGTCTCTTCATTTTAAGAAAACCAGCGAGTAAGCATGAACAAACAAAGCTTTATATTTGCTAGGCTCCAAAACGACTTATAAATTAGACTTGCTCTATTAGACATCTCATTGATTGTGCAAAAAATGTGTCTATCAAAAAATAACATCAATGTGTTCTTACTTTAATAGAACTTGATATGAAAAAATATAGAGCCAGATAATACCCTGACAAGTGCAGTAACTGTGAGTAGATTTAATGTGTCATCTGGACAAGAGCTGATTCTCTATTGAGAAAAAGATCAAGCTTCAAGGTCAGTGACTTGTCGAAGCATTCATAGGCATCCTTCCTACAGTTCTTCTTGATGTTGATAAGCATCGCGTTACACATTTGTTAGAGAACATTGAGATCGGAAGAACATCAAAAGGGGAAGGGATACCGTCATCCTTTTCCAAAAAAAAAAAAAAAAAAAAACTTCATGCACTCTTGGTTCAAACAATGTTGACAAGTTTCTTTTTTTTTTTCGTATTCTCATTTGAGATTGGTATGTATGATGTGAAAGAATATAGCTTAGCACTTTGCTGATGATGAAGGGATGGCTTGATAAAGGTTAGAAAGAGTTGATAGAAAATCAGAAATTAAATAATCGATTGAACCTCTGTGGTTTTTTCAACATGCCTTAGGTGAGTTCAGTGAGTTTCAAAGACGACGGTACATGTTGCTGTTTTCTTTGCAAACGACACATTGTAAAAATGATGTCAAAGAAAACAAGTCCACTTTAACCATTCAGTAAGATGTATACAAACCAAAAGAAGCCTGTGTAGAATGTAGGTTGAAGTTGATTCATACAAACACATACACGCTTCGTTTATACAAATTTGAAACGCTTTGAGTATTTCATTTTATCCTCAACGCCTTAAAAAACTTTAAATTTCCTTTGATTTCTTCTCTTTTGCACAACTGAAGCTGTTCTATTTTTAATCTTGTCTCTTCTTGATGGTTGTACCTTAAAGACAAATTTGAAAGCGAGGTGCTACCTTGCCTTTAGAATCTAAATTCAACAGCCAATCAAAAGATTGAAATTGGCCACACTAAACAAATAAAGTGCGATCTTTTTATAATTTTTATTTCTTCTTTTTTTTTATTCATGAACCCAACACTCACAGCAGCAGCCAGGGGACATCCTTATGTGTCTCAAGCCAGTTCATCCGCCAGCCTACAGGACATCAGGCCTAATCCAAGGCCTTATGATTCCTATGAATCATTTCCTATCAATGGCTTACAAGAGCCTGTCTTGCCTTGGATGAAATCAGAATCGAGGCAGTCATTAGGATCTCGTAGTTCGCTTGATACAACCAGTCTTCATATCATGAAAGGTCAATTCCCCGATCCTTCAGCTAAAAAAAAACAAAGGTGGTCAAAGCATAAATGGTGGTTACTCTTATCAAATACTTTGGTAAAGAAAAAAATTTTTAAGAAAAAAAAAAAAGAGCTGATTGTTTTTTTTTAAAGTTATTTTGTTATGGATTAGTTATATTATTATTAGCACTTTTAACTTTTTTTAAATGTAAAAAAAGAAAGACAGAGAAAATAGCAAGATGACTTAGTTTTTTTTTTTATTCTATAGTCTATTTACGTGCAGATGTTGTACTTGTTGGAGAAAAGACGATTTTGAATTGTAAGAAGGGGAGAGATGGAATGATGAAAAATGATGCTGACAGTCCGTTGCATAGTGGTTCTTGCTACAGGCGTGGTCTGTTTGTTTACATCGCTTGTGGGTTACACTGGAATCATGTTGAATAACAGAGCTATTTTAACCTTTTATAATTTATTAATGTGGCCCTGTTTTGGTATGATTGCCGCTATTGGTTACACAGCTTATCGAAAGAATAAGTGGAATATTGAAGGAAAGCTATCTTATCAGTGGCATTATACATTGAATTCGGATGGCAGAGCACGTATTCAAGCCAACGTAAGTCAACGGGTCACTTTATGCCACTATACTCATCCTATGCCTATAGCTTCACTGCTGTGGTTACCGGTCGTTTTCAGATTATCACGAAAGATCCAATAAATGCTTCCCTCGTACCTTATTACCTGGTTGTAAATTCAAGTATCAGACATTCACAAAGGAAGCGTTGAACATCACTTGGATTGTGGCTTTCTCAATGATACCTGTTCATCTCTTTGTCTTGTTCTCTGGATTATTATGTTCGAATCACATCAATCGTAAATTCGGCAAAGGACTTCCACCCAAGATTTATCGTTTGGATTATCAAGGTATTGTTGCTGGTACACCTACTGGAAGTTCCCTTAATTTGCACACGGATGGTTTACAACAAAGACATGTTCAATAATAAAAGCTAGTTTTTATTTATACAAAATGTGTTTTAAAGAATGATTATGCTGATCCAGCAGTAGTTGTTATTTCTTCTGATATCTTTGTACTCGTCTCACCCTCTTCTTTCACCGGCTGCTCACTTTTCTCCTTTTTAATTTCACCTTCTTCTTCTTCTTCATCCAACTTGTTCTCTTCCTTTTTTAATTCTTCTTCATTTCCCTTCTTCTTTTTATTCTCATCCTCTTTCTCTTCCACCAGACTTCGTTTTTGTCCAACCTGAGGATTTCCAATACTCAAGAGAGCATCAGCAGCACTTTCGTCGTAATCTTCATCTGCTGCAGCCGATCTCGATCCTTTTCTTTCATGCTCTTGCTTCACTGTCTCTCCAAAGCTTGATGCCCGTGAAGGACGTGGGTCTTCTTTAGTGTATCGCATGGACATGGGTGGTAAATTGGAATTGTGTTCGGGAAGAATGGGATTCATTTGGGATCGATCCGAGGGTGTCGGGGCTCGTCCACCACCAATGTCGGCCAAACGAACGTCTTGGGCAAGGTGGTTGTTGGATGAACGACGGTTGGCATTGGGTTGATGGCTGGGCATAGGAAGGTCTCGAGGTGGTTCATGGGAGGGATGCTTTGAAATGTTAGTATACCCGGGCTTTCTTTTGATCGATGGCAACACTTACAGCAGGTAATTGGGGTGTGTTGGTTCTTTCATCAGGAGGCAAAAGACGTTGCGATGGGTTGTGATAGGCAGACATGCTCGAAGGGGGTCCACTAGGAGCAGATTGACTATAAGAAGCACCGTTCAATGGTTGCTGCCCAGTTTGGTATTGACTTGGGTTACTCACGTCTTGTGGAACAGGTGCATTGCCAGGCGTATTCCTAGGATACAGATCAGTTTCTTTCTCTTTTTTTTTTTCTCTCTCTTTCTCACTTACGATTGAACAGCTTGGGTGCTTTGGGATTTTCTTAACAATTCTAATCTTTGTTTGATGTGAGGATTGGTTGGATCCAATTCAGCAGCACGCTGATAAGCATCCAATGCATCTTGTACTTGATTATTACATGATTCATACAAGGTACCCAAGTCATACCAGACTTCACTAATGTAGGGATTCAAACGAATCGCTCGACTGTAAGCATCCAACGCATCACGGTATTGATTGATTTGATAATAAAGAACACCAATGGAGCACCAAAAGGTAGGATTGCGTGCATCACGATAGACTGCTTGCTGATAGGCCTCATAGGCCTTGTTGTAGTTTTGTTCGGCCATATAGCAACGACCTAAGAGATACCATGACTGAGCATCGTTGCTGTCTGATTTAAGTGACCTTGTGAGGAATTGAATGGCTAATGTTTGGTTACAGAAGGATGTGTTCTGCTGGTGATACAGCCAACCGAGTTGCTGAAGCACTTTTGCATGATCAGGGTTCTCGGCTAAAACACGCTCATAAGCTTCTTTGGCATGCTCATACTTGAAAGAGTGAGATGAGACACATCATGGCATCTTTTTTTCTCTTTTTTACCTCTTTTTGTTGTTCATAGACATGACCTGTTTGAAACCAAATATCAGATTCTGTCAGAGGTCGTGGTGGATTATGAAGGATATATCTAAAACACTTTACAGCGATTAAAACATGAAGGGGGGGCCCTCTTTCTTTTTTGGCTTACTTGAAGTGAAAGATCATATTTTTGTTGTTGCTTATAAATAATGCCCAATCTAAAGTAAATTTCATTGGCCTTTTCAAACTTTTGATCCATTTTCATCACAGCCGAAAACGCTTCTTCTGCATGTTCTAGTGAGCCGTAACGATCATACAGGATACCAATGCCATACCAAAGTTTAGGATCCTATTTTTAGCATTAGTCTTTGCATAAAAATCGATGATTGTATCCGTACTTTGGGATTGGAAAGATGATAAAGTGCTTGCTGATAGGCTTGATAAGCTTCTTGTAAATTATCCATCATCAAATAGCAGTGACCTAAAGCAGCCCATGTTTCACCATTGTTTTCTTGGATAGCAAGAATTCGTTTAAAATATTCCACAGCCTATAGACACTCGTTAATACAACCATTGGTATAGGTTGTAATGTTCTTTACTCTTCCAAACTGCTCACGTCCTCTGTATAATGACGCGATCTGAGATAAAGCTACTACTGAATAAGGATTATGTCTCAAAGCAGATTCATAGCAGTTCATTGCTTTTTCATAATCCGTCATCATTTCTGCCAGATTACCTTTTTAACAAATGCATAAATAGACTTGTA
Organism: Rhizopus delemar RA 99-880; assembly: GCF_000149305.1. NCBI lineage: Eukaryota > Fungi > Mucoromycota > Mucoromycetes > Mucorales > Rhizopodaceae > Rhizopus > Rhizopus delemar. Next base: position 2,541,886 of record NW_027137832.1, read on the forward strand.
AGAAAAGTTTATGTTTATATTTACCCATTGTTAACCAAGTCTGCTCATTGACTTGTGCTAATTTTTGAGCAGCTGTAATTTGTTGCGGTGGTGCAGTTGTTGCCATTGTGTAATTATGTAAAAAAAAAGCTATATAAAAAAAAAACGGTTTAATAAAAAAAAAAAACTTTTTTATTATATTCTCCTCCCCCCCTCCCCTCTCTTTCTCTCTCTTTCTCACTCCTTATATTTTAATATTGAATCCCTTTTTTACACACGTCCCCTCTCCCTTTTTTTTTTTAATAGTGTCACTTTATCGCTTGTATTCATCTCCCCTTTATTTTGTTTTACCCTTTTTTTTTATTTTAGCAAGTACCTTTTGATGAGATGGCAAAAGGAAAAAAAAAAAAAAAGTCGGTTGTATAAACGCACAAACAGACAAAAAAAAATTGAGTTTTAATAATTTATTTTTTTGTTAATCCACAATTAAATCTCTGACTTTCCAATCCTCATAGGTACCATCTGGCATATAGCGACGAATGATCAAAGGAAGTCTCTTTTCTCTTAATTCTCTATTAGCAATGACAAGTGCATCCGTTTCTCCATTCAATTCAATCATCACAGGTGAATTTAAACTACAAAAGATCAATGACACCTTCTTTTCAAACAGGTAGGATTTACCTGATTTGTAAAGCTCTTGTGCCCAATACTCTTGCTCTTTCATATTTTGTCATGTAAGGTGTCGTTAAACGTTCGGTTCTTTCGTTGGGATCAGGTGATTGTTCGCGTTGTCTTCTGTTTCCTCCAGACATCACGTCATTTAAAATATCGATACGATCAGGTATAGGTTCTGCTGATGTAAGTTCATCAACAGCTTGTTGTTGTTCATCAAAAAGAGGATCTTCTAATGCTGGTTCTTCATAAGGCTATTTGATTATAAGATTTTGTAAGGAAGAAAGATTTTTAATCTGCTTTACCTCTTCTTCTCCAAAAGCATCATAACTATGTTTTTTATAATTTAGAAATCAATGAGACATGCATTTATATGTAATGGGTATACATACTCTTGATATTCTTGAAAATCGTCTTCATCGTAATCCATTATATATGTGTGTATGTGCGTGCAAAAAAAAAAAAAGAAAAAAAAAAAGTTCTATTTCTCGGCTTTCGTCACAAGCTAGACAAGTCACAAATGCCTATTGAAAGACAAGACGGGAATTAAATAAAAAGGGATAACGATTGGTTTGAATGTCATTACACAAAAGATAAGAAAGCATTGGTGGAAATGAATTGATTTCATCAAAAGATAAGCAAAAATGATTGATTTTTTTTTTCTTTTCTTTTCTTTTTTATTTTCTTTTGACGATGAAAAAAACACAAATAGAATACATTTTTGTTGACAAATACAATGAATTACGTTCGAAATCCAAAACACTTGACTTTATACCCACTGAATTATCTGATATTCCTTTATTATCCATTGAAGAAGATGAACATCTCGCTGACTTGTTAAAACATACGGAGCCACTGATACCTGTGGCTATGTATGACGACCCTTTTCGAACTCAAGGAGCGAAACTGGTACTCTGTCAACTCTCCAGTCGTGTACACTGTAAAGAAATCATGAATTATTACTCACATCTCGAACCTTGGTTTGGTATTGAGCAAGAGTATGTCTTGTTTGATCCAAAGACTGAAAAACCTTTAGGATGGCCACTGCATGGACAACCTGAAGCGAATGTAAATAAAATAACAATGTGTTATTTCATTGCTCATACGCATCCTGTAGGGAGAATATTATTGTGGTATTGGAGCAGGAAGAATATTTGGAAGGGATGTGATGGAAGCACATTATAGAGCTTGCTTGTATGCTGGTATAAAGATATGTGGATGTAATGCGGAAGTCATGCCAAGTCAACTGGAATATCAAATTGGACCATGTGAGGGTGTATCGATTGGTGATGAATTGTGGATGGCAAGATATATCATGGAACGAGTCGCAGAGGATTTCGGATACATTGTTTCACTCCATCCAAAGGCGATCCAAGGTGCCTGGAATCCATCCGGCTGTCACACAAGTAAGCTAGATGAGACCATCTCACATCTGTTTATTGATTTAGAAAATAGACTTTTCAACAAATGAAATGAGATCGACCGAAAAAGGATTAGAAGCTATTGAAGCAGCGATTGAGAATATGAGTGAAAAGCACTTTGAACACATCAATGTGTATGGACAAGATAATCATTTAAGGTTGACAGGAGAATATGAAACGGGTCATATCAGTGTATTTTCTTATGGTGTGGGTAACAGAGGAGCATCGATTCGTATACCAAGAAAAGTAGCTTCAGATGGGAAAGGTTATATGGAAGACCGTAGACCGGCTTCTAATATAGACCCTTATGAAGTTGTCTCTATCATCATGAAATCCTCATTTAATTATCAACCACCAAGTTTATTTGAATTCATCTATCCATAATAAAATTATAAATCTACTCTTAAATTTAATCCCAAATCATCAACACAAACAAACGTACTTTACCAAAGTACATTCAAATACTCCATCCGCAGTGGATGATACCCATTCAAACTTCAATCTGACCCGTTTACACAAAAAAAAATCGCTGTGATAAAATGATCTTGTCCCTTATTCATCTAACCCTTGTACCAACACACCTCTTGAATCCATGCTTGTGACAAAGGGCTCCTTCATAAAAAGTGAAAATCAGTTCGCATCATCGGATGGACATCCAAGTGACCCAACGGCTTTGCTACCCAAGCCAACCCAGATCCTCGGCTTCCCAAACCCAAATCAATCTCAGCGACCGATTTCAACGGACACTGAAAAATTTCTCACAAAAAAAAGAGAGATTCCGGGGTGGCACCCAAAGTGGGTCCCCCTTTTTTTTTTCTCTCTTTATTTTCTCACGATGTCCGCCACACCCACTCGTCAAAACGTCGAAAAGATTCTGGCCAACCTGACAGCCAAGGAAGGCTTGATTTATTTAAGAGGTCAAGTCCTTTCCGAAAGAGACGATACCGATGTCGAGCTCCCTTTCCGTCAAGAATCCAACTTTTTCTATGTCACCGGTCTTTCCGAACCTGGCTTTCATGTCTTGATCGATATCGCCACCCACAAGATTCAGCTCGTGTCGCCCAACTTGGATGAGGATGCGGTGATGTGGATGGGTTTACCAGACGATTTGGACACACTGGTTCAAAAGTATGATGTGGATGAGGCCCTCTATGTCGACCGCCTTCCCTCTGTCCTGTCTCAGGCCTCGGTCGTCTATACTTTACCCATCACGCCCACCCACACCCTCGACCCCTCCGTCCGCTGGTGCTCTGAACAAGACAAGAAGGCATTGTATACCGCCTTTGCTGAGGCTCGTGCGATCAAGTCCGATTGGGAAGTGGACACGATCAGGAAAGCCAACAGGATCTCTTCAGAGGCCCATGTCCAGGTAAGTCAAAGGGCAAAAAGAAAACAAAGCTGAGCATCGTGTCAGTAGTTGATGAAGGCATCTCGTGTGGGATCCAGTGAAGCTCAATTGCATGCCTTGTTCCTTTATGAATCTGCACGCCAAGGCGCTTTCTTTCAAGCCTATTATCCTATCGTGGGCGTTGGTAAAAATGCGGCGACCTTGCATTACAACAAAAACAATGCTCCCTTGCTGGACGCCAACCAACTCGTCCTTGTCGATGCGGGTTGTGAAGTGGATTGCTATGCTTCGGACATCACCCGTGTCTTTCCTGTCGGTGGAAAGTTTTCCCCTGAGGCACGTGTGATTTATTCGATTGTGCTTGACATGCAAAAGGTAAGTCCCCTCTTTTTTCATCTTGGCTTTGGTCTCATGCCTGTGTCTTAGGCTTGCTTTGAACACTGTAAGGCGGGTGTTGCTTGGGAAACGATTCATCGTGTGGCGATGGACGTGGCTTGTGAGGGTCTGATGAAGGCAGGTATTCTGGTGGGTGATAAACAAGCCATCATGCAACATCACGTCGTGGCTGCCTTCTTCCCCCACGGAGGTAAGGAATGGGTTGATTTGTTTTTATGACTCACGCTTTATTCCAGTTGGACACATGCTCGGATTGGATGTCCATGACGTTGGAGGTTATCCAGAAGGCACAGAACGTATCAGTGAACCTGGCATTCGTTATTTACGTATGCGTCGTGACTTGAAGGCTGGATTTGTCGTCACAGTGGAACCCGGTGTTTACTTTTGTGATTTCTTGATCGATCCTGTCTTGAACGATCCTGTTGCTGGTCAATACATCAACAAGGACATGCTCAACAAGTATAAGCCCGTGGGTGGTGTTCGTATCGAAGACAACATTTTGATTACCCAAGATGGTTATGTTAATTTAACAACCGTGCCAAAGGAAATTGATGAAATTGAAGCATTGATGGCTCTTTAAATAAATCATGTTTTTTTCCTTTTTCTTTTTTATAAAAAAAAAATCATGGAATTGAACTTGCCGGCTTGTAATCGATTCACGTCTGTTGACTTTTATTAACTTGTCTTTAGTAAGCGAAACCCAACCGACTGGGAAAGCCTATGCGATTGGCTCGGGTGAATCTTTTGGAGAATTAGGTCTGGGAGAGTGTAGGTTGGTGGTGAACAGGCCAACGTTGATCGAAGTGCTAAAGGAAGAGGACATCATTGACGTTCAATCGAGTGCGATGCATTCTTTAGCCTTAACGAAGGAAGGAAAGGTAAGCCGACAAAAAAGTCATTCGGTCTACTCTGAACCCACAGGGGACAGATCTGGAGTTGGGGGGGAAATGAGTTTGGTGCGCTCGGAAGGGAAGGGTCGGAATCTTTACCTCGACCGCTGGAACATGCGTCGATAAAGTACATCAAGTTCTCAAAGATTGCCTGTGGCTATTCTTATTCGATGGCGATCTCTAGCAAAGGCCAGCTGTATGCCTGGGGTACATTTACGGTAATCACGGCCCCCTGTGTCGAGGCTGTAGTCTAACTAGGATGATAGTCAAGCGAGGGTCTCTTTGCTTATCTTCCCGGCACCCGGATCCAGCCTTACCCACGTATCCTCGATGCCCTCTCACACGAAGGCTGTGTGGACATGGCGGTCGGAAAGCATCACGCGCTCTGCTTGACCCGGGAGGGATTCGTCTACGGCTGGGGCTGTGGTGCGTATTGGCAACTGGGCTACAGGACGAGCGAGAGGACCCAGGGCCTGGTGCCACAAAGGCTTGGCCTGACAGACATCGTCTCGATCACCGCCGGTGCCTTTCACTCCCTCGCCCTCGACCGTCACGGCCGACTGTTTGGCTGGGGTCAGAACCAGTTTGGACAGTGCGGTCTCTTTCCATCGACCGAACCGACCCATCTCGTGCTCGAACCGACCCTCCTGCCCTTCTTTCAAACCAGCCAAGCGGGCTCGAGGTCGGGTCAGAAAGAGCACATCCGACACGTCGCAGCCGGGGATTACCATACGATCGTCTTGATGACCGACAATTCCCTGGTCGTCTTTGGTCGGTGCAGTGAAGGCCAGCTGGGCATCCCACTCTATCCTGGCTTCCTCTATCCTGGCAGCAGACTCCACCTGCACAACCAAACCGTCTTTGCCGTCCGTCAGCCGATCACCAGCTTCTGGAGACCGACCGAGCCGATCGTCAAGTTGACGTGTGGTTGCAACAGTACCTTTGCCTTGACCGAATCTGGAAAACTCTTTTTCTGGGGCGTTGCGCTCATGACCGAAAGATCAGAGGAGGGTCGAAAGATGGACGAGGACAGACTGCTGCCGGTCCTGTTTGCCGACCTGTCAAAAGAAAACAAGACGGTGGTGAGCATGTCGATCGGCGATAGTTATAGTATCCTGATTCTCAAATCACTTGCTTGAATAAAAGCCCTCTTTTTTCAATTGTATTCAAATACACATTTCTTTTTTATTATATACACACTAAAAGGGGGAAGAATGGAAAATGGGATTATGGACTGGCTGATATATAAAATAAATAAAAGAGAGAGAAATAGCTCAAGGACATAGTTCAACTCTATCGCTTCTTTACGGGTGCCGTTTTGGGTTTATGATAAACATGACACTATAGACTGGTTTAATAACATGCAGTCGAACCTATTTATGATTACCTTGTGTGCATGTCTATACCAAAGGACACTGTTCTTTCTTTTCACGTTACTCACAGCCACCCACTGATGACATTGATGGCAAAGACCTTCTACCAAATCCTGATCCATCCAACGTGTCTCCAGTGGCTGAACAAACTCTTTACCAGACACAGACGAGATGCCATGAAAGAATTGTTTATGATACCTAAGGATTCAGTTAAATAAAGAAGGCAAGCCATGGGATCACTTACCAGTAGGCACTATTTTTCAGCTGTAACCATTTTCCGGGCTTACACGTATCGCACAAGCCTTCCTTGGGCTGGCCATTGTAGCGAACCCACTGAGGTGTGTATTGGTCGCCCATGAACCTCAACTTTTGTTTACGAGGTCTTGCCTCAGGATCGATGCGAGCCGCTTCCACGTCTCTCAGAGACATGTGAGGAAACTCGCTCTCGTTGGTCACAATCTCCTCTTCATCTTCTAATTCATCAATCTCGTCCGGATGGGTGTTTGGTCTCCTTCTTTTCCTGGCCATCATCGGCTGGCCATAGAGTGGAGGGTAGTGAGGATGGGGAGGAGGAGGAGGAGGGGGCGGGAGTGGTAACTTGTTGTGAGCCACAGGGTAATAATAACGTTGCTGCATGGGTGGCGGTGGATAGGTATAATAATACGCTGGATGATGAGGCTCTTTTTGTTGGTGAGGTGGTGCGAGCGGATGAAGCATGTAGGCTGGTGGTGGTGGAGGAGGAGGAGGAGGATGGTAGATGGGAGGAGGATAAGGGAGTCCATGAGGCGGAGGATGGGTGGGTGGTGGTGGTGCTGATTCTTGTTTTCGTGGTAAAAGATCTGATCGTTTTAAAAAATTCTCTGGCATCTTTTGCCATGTCAAGTGTACATCAAATGAGTGACGACGACGACGACAAGGGGGAGGTTTGGCTTTTGGAATGGATAGATCATCTTGCCATGATGGATCTCCGCCTATATATTTTTCATGACTAAAAAATTTTTTTATGCGCATAATTTTTACTACCTTTCACTAGCACGTTATCCTGAGGGGGTGCCATCTTGTTAAAGTTGGCTAATAACATGGCTGCTTCTATAGAGTTTCTTTGTTGTGATAGATGCACACTCAGTTTATTTTCATGCTTTAATCCAAGTGGTAAACCAAGAATAGCAGGACTACTTTTACGTTTGTCGTTTGAAAATAAAGTAGGCTTTACTACAGGAGGATGATCATCATATTCGTCTGCTAGTTCATCCTCTTCTTCTTCTTCTTCATCCTCTTCTTCTTCTTGAACTTGACTTGTACCTTCTTCAACAAGTGTTGTTAGAATAGTAGGAACATTGTCTTGCAAAGGAGATGGACTCTCTGCATAATGATGATGTTCTTTTGATGTCGGAATGTAACCTTCAATATCCATACTTTTATAAAATCTTTTTTTTTATAGACAGTAAACAAAAAGTAAGAGCAAAAGAGAGAAGGGGGAGGGGCGCAAAAGTGCAAGTAACAGAAAGTTTAAAAAAATAAAGGAATCACCAATTAAATTAGCACTTGTCTATTGGCAAAATTTTTTGGTATCAACGGCCTACTTCAATCTCCGGTATGGACAGCGTCTGTGAGTGGCAGCGTCTTTCAGTGACTCTCAGGACATGTCAATAAGCTCTTTTTTTTTATAAATTCAAAGCTGAAAGAGGACATCGACAGGAAGGTCTCTTATCAAGAACCGATCCGATGTATACCAGATGGAGCAGTAAGCAAAGGGGTCACCAAGTGACCGTCGCAGGACAAGAGGTATTTACTGTTTTTTTTTTAGCATTCTAAATCGGATTCGCTTTTTATCATTGCGCATATCCAAATAGCTTGATGATGACCGCCCTCTTTCCTCTTTCAGCCTATTGCAGGTAGATATCCCCCATGTAAAAGCGATGTTGATAAGTAATGTCTGTCATGCATCAGCCACAATCCGTTCATGTGGTGTCCCTTCAGGTACACATTACTATCCTTCCCCCCCCCCTTCAGACAAAGAATTCATGAGCTCTGTACACCTCTCTCTTTCTCTCTCTCTCTCTGTATGTTCTCTCATCCTACAAAAAAAAAAGAAGGTGACGTCTATTCCAATTCTGTCTTCATTATTCGTTAAAATAGAGATGAGTTCAATACAAAGAAATGGCTCACTTACTTTCTTTTCTCTATTTTCAAACTAGTTGTATAATAAAAACAATCCCATTCGTTTACTGTTTGTTTACCAAGACAAGCTCTGACTTTTTCTATATAAAAGAGAGCGAGTGTAGCCAATGATCAATACTTCTTTAGCCAAGCTTAAACGTAGGATGATGGGCTGAAATAATCATATATTGCCTCATTCTATATGCAAAAAAGACAAAAACAATTTGAAGCCTTTCAAGACTTTTGATGAGTTTTTTTTTTATAATTTTTATAGATGCTGTTGATATGTAAACATGAGCTTAGATGGATGAATAAAATGTTGATTGACGCCTTTGTTGCTCATCTTATCATCCATTAGGCTCTGTTTGTAAAGGCCATCGATTGAAAGCATGAGAAAAGAAGTGTTCTATTGCTTGACATTCAAGAATTTACGTTCAACAATAAAATTCTCAAACAAAAAAGAAGGTAACCAAAGTCTAATTGATGAAACACAATGGAATTTTCCCGCTTATGTGTTGAGTCTATTCATCTTTTACTGCAAGATTGAATACTTGATTCAGTTTTGAATACAAACCTTATTTTTTTTGTCCTATAGCAAAGTATACTCTATTTTTTTTTTTTTTTACTCTCTCCTAAATTATAGACTAACTATTTTTTTACCAATGCCATCTTGTAACCGTAAAGATCAAACACATGCTTATTCTTAATTCAATAAAAAAAGAATTATTTCCATATTTAAACAAAAAAACAAAGGAACACAAAGCATTGTGTGGTATTAATTAAATCAAGGTATTTTAAACCTTCACAAAAATAAATCCTTTACCAAAAGAAGAATTAAAGTAACACGTTTTGATTAGATTATTCTACCAAAAAAAAAAAAAAAAAAAATAGATGAACGAAAATAAATGCTTATTATTGATAGTCAAAATAGATCTCAATGACTCTCCCTTCCCTATTCTTTCTTTTAAAACATATCAATGAGGGGATTTAAAGGAAAAAAAAAAATGGAGTGAAACAAGCATGTATCTTTTTATATAAATTATTTCAGAAAATAGAAAATTTTCAACCAAAAAAGGCGTTACACAATTATGACATGTAATTTAATAATTTACAGTTTCCACCTTCATAAATGTCCACCTTGGTGATTTTATGAGCCGAGTCCATTGTGCGATAGTTTTTCTTGGAATAAACATAAAAGTCAATATGATGACCTTTAAAACTCCAACTTTTATCTAATAAGAGAAAGTGAGCAAAAAGAAGAAGATGAGGACTGTTTTCTTACCATCGACCAGCAAACAACCATTGTGCTTCTTGTTTGATCCAGGAATCTTCCAACCGGCAATCTGAGGAACGTAAATCTTGGTGCCCTTCTTGATATCATTGGAAGCAACCGTGATAAAAGGACGAAGGGGAGAATCATAAGCTAAGAAAGAGAGATGAGCAGAGGGTGAATAAAACAAAAAAAAAACTTACAAGTCAAACCGAAAGGATCGCTCTTTCTATTCACAGTTTCAAAACATTTATAATTACTACAAGAACAATCACCGAGATTCACAATCTTGGATCCAATGACACCCGTGCCTTCCATGACCAGGGCATCAGCATAGTCTTCAGAAACAGAGGCAATCGTCTTGCCATTGCAGGTCTTGACAGAGACCTTCTTGCCACTTTTATAATCATTCGGTTGAGCGATCCAATAATAAGTAAAGGCAGATTGACTTTGAATCTTTTTACGGCTTTGCTTTGACGATTTCTTGTTTGATTTCTTGGCTCTCTTCATCAACGCAGGCTGGCTGTGATCGTTCTTGGTGACACAGTATTTCTTTCCTCGCAAAAGATTGGTACAGGCTCTGTTGACGTGAGGGTTGAGATCGTAAAATGTGTCGAGTGAGATGCCATGTTTCTTTGCGATGCTCGTACAAGAATCCATGCCAGATACTATCATGTCCATGAGCTCCTTAGTTACTTTATATGTTCATCATTTACCAGTGTCATACTTTGAGCAATCATCAGCCCGTTTGATGAATTGATGAGCTATCTCTTCAGATAATTCAAAATCAACTTGTTCATCCTCATTACTGTCGAAGGCTGAAAGATACGATTCAGATAGTGGTTCTCCGCTAATTAAATCGCTTTCGTCTGCTCGAACGCCTAGGTTGGCAAGAAATAAAAGACCGAGGGTGGTGAGTGAGAGTGCTTTGAGTTGCATCTGTTAAACTCAATAATAAAGTAAGGGATTGGAAGGGGGATTGAGAGAGTTTATGAAAGAAGAAGAAGAAAAAGAAAAAAAAAAGAAAAAGAGAGTTTATAAAGTCGAGTGGGACAAATGATTGATTTTGTGTTGCCATAAAAAATAACTTTTTCCGCTATTTCCATTGTAAATATGCAATCACCCAAAATGAACTTTCCCTCGTGCTGTCAAGAATAGGTACAATGACTTCCTTTTACGGTAACCATGATTGTTTCAAGCTATTCATCACGTGCATCACACTGACCCACCCTTTGACTCTTTCTTTTGTTCGCTGTCCTATGCTTTTCACTGATTTCATTTGACTTGTGACGATACACCTTGATTTCGTCAAAGTCATTCCAAAAGTACTTGCCAAACATCAAATAAAAGCTTTTATTTAGTGTGTGTGTGTGTAGTAACAGATGAAAAAGTATCAAATTTAGTTAAAACGTATTGAGCACCTTCAGCTATTTACTAAACACACCATGACCCAATTCAGATGCGTTTGTTAAAATACAAGGTTATTTTTAATAACCACATCCATGTTCACCACACACACACACACACACATTCTATTCTCCTTTTCTGTCTTTTTTTAAAAAAGGTGGAAACCCCTTTTTCGTGTTGCCTTGGAAATTGCAGGACCGCGTTCACTAGAGAAAAACAATAAAAAAAGAAAAAGGTACGCGCTTTTCTAAAATTTTTTAATGTTGAACATTGTTGAAGAAAATTTACATTGTCACCATTTATTATTTATTCATGATGTTGTGACCTCAAAGTATAATGTTGAACAGGATACCTTTGAAGTAGTAGAAACAGGTCTTGTCTATCGAAACGTCAGGTAATGGTCACTAAAAGAAAGAAAGGATGAAGTTAAGAGTGATTGTATAGATTGAATGGCGTATTAGTTTCTAGGAAACAACACAAAGAAGAAGAATATCTTTGGTTAGGTAATCATCCCATCATTTAAACAAGACACCTATTTCATTTGAGTCAGTGTTCAATAGATGATGGTACAGCGGTGATCAAGGTCAGGTTATTACCCCCTTTGTTCAAAAGAAAGGCCTATGAAAAGTTGGCGAGTTCAGTCTCTGTGACGATCGTTGGGAAATTAAAAAAACGGGATAAAGAAATCATGGTGGACTGTTTAGGGTAATAAAGAAAGATAAAGAAGGGATAGGGAATTGATGATGAATAGATTTCAAGTACATGAACAAGGCATTGATGAATTATATCATCTTTTAAAAGTGATACAAGAAAGACCCAAACAAAAAAAAGAAAAGCTCAGTGGCATGTTTCACTCACTCTCTTCTGAACCTTCACCCAAACGACTCGACTATGTCCCATCACCCATCCGAGATCATCCACCGGGCTTCATCTGGTCACCGACGCATACCGTAGCCACATCCACCCCACTGCGAGCTTCGGTCATGAGACAAAGACAGGAAAGTGAAGAAGAAGAGGATGAGTTTGAATTCAGTGATTTGGGTGATATCGATTTAATCGCACTGGAAGCGAACGCGATCAAACAAAATCAAGCAAGAAATGAATAAATCCATTCCTTTTTTCTAATCTCCATTCAGATCATCCCTCTCACTTTCAATGGGTCTTTACAACAGGGTTCAATACCCTCTTCTTCTTCTTTACAATAGGATCTCATCCAACCTTAAACAGTCTTGTCACATTCATTTGATACTAAAACAGTGGTCCATCTGATATCAAAAATCTATTCTTGTCCAGTGGCTTACCACCCTTTATCTTCTCATGAACTCCCCCATCGGAATCTCTTTCGGAAAGAATTCCGGACAAAAAAAAAAAAAAAAGAGAGGTCTTATTATCTCCAAAAGATTGGATTTGGTTTGACTGATTTCATTTTCTATTTTTATCCATTTTCCGCGGACAATAGTCACTTGATAAGCTTTTTCTTTTGCCACATGGCAATCTCAATTCATTCTCCTTTCTTTTTTTAATTCTACTTTTACTATGCTTTTACTCAAGCAAAACACATTAGATTTCAATGATTTGATAATAATAGAAAGAGTAATAAGAGAAGAGAGATGGTTTAGATTGAAATCTAATGGGATTGATAGCAATATTTAAGATGGTTAAATGAATCATTTCAGATGACTGAAGAATTGAATGTATTAGATTATCGTCGTACAGATCTTTATGGTCACTTATTGGGTATCTTTACCAAATTGAATATTCTGTCTACATTAAATATCACTGCCTCACAACTCTTGGATTTCTTGATTGACGTCGATGTCTCTTATCATCCCACGCCTTATCATTCATTTTATCACGCAGCCGATATCGTAGTCATACTTTATTACATGTTGAACGAGTTGGATGCCAAACATTACTTGACAAATAAACAAATAGCGGTCTTGATGATATCAGCCATCTGTCATGATATCGGACACGTAAGTCGATCTTATTCTTCCTTTTGATATTCATTGTTTGTCTCTAGCCAGGGTTTAACAATGATTTTCAAACTAAAACAAAGAGTGACTTGGCCAGTTATTATCACAATCAATCCATACTCGAATCACAATCGATTGACATCACGATCGATCTCCTTCGAAAACACAGCCTGCTGGATGAAACCGATCTTCTCCAGGACCTCATCTTGGCCACCGACATGGCCTTTCACTATGACCTGCTCGAGGACGTCAACCAACTCGAAGAAGAGACCTGGTCCGCCGGCTGGAACGACGACCAACGCAGACGTTTCGCGAGGATCTTGCTCCATGCGGCCGACATCAGCAACACCGTTCGACCCTGGCCGATCTCGAAGCAGTGGTCTGACTTGATCGTCCGAGAATTCTTTCGACAGGGCGATGCAGAAAAAACAGCGGGTCTGACGGTCTCGACCGGCATGGACCGTGATCTGGACACCCAGGCGAGCATCAGCTTGCGATTCACCGAGGGCATCGTCCAGCCTTACTTTCAATCCCTCGCCACCCTCTTGCCCAAAGCACGGCGGTGGCTCGTGGCCCTGGAGGAGAACAAGGTCCACTGGCAGGATCTCAAGGCGGCCACGCCCTTGGCTGCCTCCCTCGGTCATGACACGCGCGTCAGCATGCCGGCGGGCACGATCACGGTCTTGTCCAACCCGCTCCAGCACTTGATCAAGCCCGTTCGGATCATGCGGACCTCAAGTCATTCGACCGCCTTGGTCTCGCCTCCTTCTTCTGAACTGAAAAGAAGTCATAGTTCCAGTCTACGTCATTCATAGACACACACGCTCTCTTGTCTTTGTAGATGAGGATTGTAATTATTTTGTATAGAGTTTATAATAGAAAATAAATAGATTGTTTTACATGAAAATAGTTTCATCCTTCATATTTTGAATATACACATCGTCTTCTGCGCCCGTGGGTATGAAATAGACTGTCTCGGGTGACATGGAAAGGTGTGTATAGATACGTGTGACATCCGCCAAGAGATAGACCAGGTTCTCAAAGGCATTCAACTGGTCCATACTCTGAATGCTGACTTGCACCACTCTCTCACTTGACCTTGGCACCGTGCCTTCCTTGACCCTAAGCTGTGTGTGTGTTGAACGGGCCATGTATTCGAAATTCAAATTGATATCCAGTGGGTTTTTCAATAAAGCAACCAAATCTTTAGAGATTAAAAAAGAAATGCCAGGATTCTACATGACAAGTCAATGTCTGTTGTATGGGTAGACTACTATCGTATTACTTGTTTGTAGTATTCAGAGAAAGTGTCTGCTAAATACATCAAGGCCACTTTCCATGCCTTGGCTACATTCTTTGCTGAACCGGAAATCATCACAAGTCTCCCCAGCACAGGCGTCATTTGCACCTTGACAGCATACGTACTCTCTATACTCTGTACTCGACATCCTTTCACACCAATAATCGCACCTGCATGTCGGTTGGGTAAAACGGCTCGAAGGGTTACTCTCGGTATATAACCTTGGGCATGTTTGTGTGCCTCCAAGAATCGTTGGCTGTCCATGACTATTCAAAAGAAGAAAAAAAAAAAAAAAGGGATTTGTGTGTCACGTTGAGAATTAAAATGATTGACATTCTTTCTCATCAAAGCGGACATGTTCCTTTCGTGCACTGGCTGCTGTCTGTTCTATCCATTCTACAGAAGTCTACCTTTGCATCCACACCCTCTTTGTAAACAAAAAAAAAAAAAAAAAAAAAAAAAGGGATTTCGACCGCACTATCGTCAAGTGTGCCAACAGTCAGCAAATCCTCTCTCTCTCTCTCTCTCTCTCTCTCTCTCTTTCTTTCTTTCTTTCTTGTTCTTTTTTTTTTTCCCAACGAGTCATCTTTTCCCTTTTGGGCTCTTCCACTGGATGACCCTCCCCTTCTCTCTCTCTTGTCGTCGCTGATCCTAGTGAGTGTCGTGAAACACGGTCGACAGACCCAAACCAGCTAGTTTGATCTGGCCATCTGTATCGATCCATCATCTATCTGGCTTCACATCCCTCGAGGTAGGATTCGCCTGCGAAGGTCTGTTGACTGCTGAATAAAAGTCTCACTGACGCATTGTCTCTCATGTCAACACGCCCTCTGCCCTATCCAATCGAGTCACTGGCTCACTCAACCTATCCGATTGAATCAGCAGTGTCATCAAGTCACCACCAGCCTAAAAAAAAGTCGCCAGAATCCAATAAAGATACTGAAAAAGTACAGCTGAACCCAAGCTGAACATGGATTCTGCCAAACCCTCTCTTTCCGTCAGTGGGTCCCCCATTTTAACATGGCTGATTTTCTCAAGGTTCTTTATGGACATACATCGTGTCCGTATCTGATGTTTGAACCAGACCTACCTTCCCATCCCATCAGCCAAAAGCCAACAACGTCTCTTCGGGCTCACTTCACCAAAGGCATCCCTTGCCAATCCCTTTTACGGCAAGAAGGTCATCCAAGTCGTGTTTGACGTAATCTCGAACACAAAGACGCTTTTCTACGCCTTCACCAACGACTGCATCTGCCTCTTCTTTTCACTCTCATCTCGCTCACCGTTTTTCTTTTCCAGTTCGTTCCGTCTAGGGTTGATTGTGTTTTTCACAGTCCTCTTTTTCATGGGTTTGTTCCACTCTCGTTTTATGCTCATCGCCAAACATCACTTGCCCCCCTCCCCTGTCCAACCGATCCGAGGACAGTCTGGGTCGAGTGTGATTCATCAGAGTGCATTACAAAAGAGAAAAAAAAAGAAATGGCCTTTGTTTACAACTCCGAAGAACAACTTCTGGATCTCATCATTCCCTTTTCCCCTCTTTCTTCCCCCCGTCTCTCTCTCTCTCTCTTTTTTTTCTTTATTGCAAAAGCCCTTGGCACTTTATATCACATAAAAGAAGAATGTGCCCTTTTTTTTTTCTAAAAAAAAACCCGAGAGTCAAAAAGAAGAAGGGATCGAAAGCTTACTGCTTCATGTAGAAAAATTGATTTTTTGTTCATGATGCGAGATACCTTTTGGGGGGTCCTTATGTCCATCCAAAAGTCTTTGTTACCTTTTTTCTTGATCGAGTTGAAGGGGATGTGTGGTATGAAAAGAATAAAAAAAAAAGGAAGCCCCCTTCTCACTTTGATCTCTTGTATTTATTTTTCTTCCCGTCCAATTCATCCTCCTCTTTCTTTTTCTTCTCACTTTAACCTTTCTTGATCCCCTTTATGTCAGCCAGCAGCCCATCCTCGATTGATGCCTTGATGACCCCAGCCCACGACCGACGCACGGTCCACATGCGGATCGTGCCCTTGATTGACAATCCCAATCGATGTTTTTTGTTCGGCATCATCGACCATCGACTGGCCTACCCGACCAAGATCAAGATCGGTCGCTATTCAGAAAGAAAGAACGAGACGGACGTCATCTCCTTCCGAACCAAGGTCGTCTCACGCTCCCACTGTGAGATCTCTGTGGAGCAGGATGGAAAGGTAAGGAAGGGAAAACCATCAGACCCAGCTAATGCTCTAGCTCTATCTCCGTGACACGAAATCATCCTCTGGCACGTTCCTCAACCACGTCCGTCTCTCTTCCTCTGGCGAAGGATCAGAGCCGGTCGAGATCCACGACGGTGACCTGGTTCAGCTCGGCATGGACTTTCAGGGTGGACGAGAAGAGGTCTATCGGGCGGTGAAGATGCGGTTCGAGCTGAACCGACCCGCGCCCAACCCTGCCCTTCACCAACGCGTCACCCGACAGATTCGATCCGATCCACCCGAGGACTGCTGCTGTATCTGCCTTTGCGATCCAAGGCCCCACCAGGCCTTGTTTGTCTCGCCTTGTGCCCATGTCTTTCATTTTGGCTGCATTCGGCCTTTGCTCAAGAGTTATCCTGGCTTTCAGTGCCCGTTGTGTCGTACCTATTCGGATTTGGACCAGGCGCCGGTCCCAGAGACCGCACACGACAGAAAGGAGAGCCAGGAGGTGGACCTGGCGACTGTGGATCGAGAAGCCAAAGAGGACGTCAAGCGAAAGCGAATGACGAGTTTCATCCTCGAAAAGATGAAGACGGTGTTTTCTGAAAAAAAAAAGTCAAAGACGGTCTTTAGTAAACAAGTCAAGGCCAGGCCAAGATCTTTTCCAAACTTGTCTTTTCTGTAATCAATAAAACCTGTCCTACCCCCCATTTAATTTTAGAAAAGTAAATTAAATCTGTCTCCCCTTCAAGGGTGTTCTCCAATGTCTCTTTTCTTTATCGATCCATTTCTAGAATCCATCGCCCTGAATAGGGAGGTCTTTAGAAATTAAATAAGTCTTGACATTTCTGTTCAGTCACGTATCACACAAGCCTGTCCAGCAGGTTGACGCCCAATCAAAGGAGGAGGAGGGGGCAAAGGGTCAGAACAAGGTCACAGTCAATACCACGTCTTCTGTCAGATACCTGCTTATCCCCCAATCAACCCCAACCGTATCCTGATCTTCTCTATCCCTTCTTACCACCGACACTGGATCCTAGCTGTCATCTAGTCCAAACATCCACTGATCTTTCTCAAAGGCACTAGGTCAATTGATCTTTGAAAGCAAACTTGGTTTATAGCATGCCATGTCCCCTTTTTTTGACAGTGAGTTTTGTGATGGTTCACTTTCACTTGACAAGCGATCAAGAAGGTAGGAAAGGTCTTGTTTTCATTTGGGAAAAAGAAGGAGACGCTGGGATGAAAAAGCAGAAAGAAGTTCGGTACAGTCAATCACTGGAAGGTATCACTGCTGCTGATGTTCAACATGGATTCAATCGGATGGAACAAAGCTTGGATAGCAATCCTTTAGAGTCTTTGATTTCCTCGTCTTGAACTCTAGCCTATTCGAATCATGCCTCTCATTTATAGCCCCGACAAAAGATTTTTTTTTTCTTTTGCTTTTTTTTTTTTTTCTCACGTAGGCCCTATGCTTTGGAAACAAACTTCAAGATGTTATTCAACCCTTACCAAGTTAACATCAACACAACGCAAAACACTTTTAACACCTTTGATGAATGCTGGATGGAAAATGGTAGATGATCGAGATGCTATCATCAAATCGTACACTTTTAAGGATTTTAATGAAGCCTTTGGATTCATGACACGTGTTGCATTAAAAGCAGATAGAATGAATCATCATCCGGAATGGTTGAATGTAAGCTCTCTCTGAAAAAAAAAGTAAGATCGTGTGACTGATAGATCATGAAGGTTTATAATCAAGTTCAAGTCACTCTATCCACCCATGATTGTCAAGGGCTATCGACTCGAGATGTCGAATTGGCCACTTTTTGTGACCAGATCTGATAACTGACCTTGAAAAAAAAAGAAAGGAAAACGACAATCAAAAAAAAAAAATAAAAAATGTTTTCTTTTTTTCTTCTTTTGCTTTATTTTTATTTAAAAAATGAAATGGATCACACAATACCTTCACAGCATCTATGGTTCCAATTGTTCACAACCGTCGTCTGTGATACCATCGCCTGTGACAAAGGTCATTGAACCTCTCTCACCCATTGTGCCCATTGACTGTAGAGGATGTAGTAAGCCATGTGCACATCCCAGGGTGCCTGAGGATCTCAAGATTGATCAATCAAGACCATTACAAAACACCGTGCCTGCGTATGCTATCCATCTCATCATCATGACCGGTAAGACGGATTGGCCTGCTCATATTGAGGAGGAAGGATTAGCTTATGCTCTGACAGAGGCCATTCGTAAACGGAAAGACAAAAAGAGGACACTGAGATATCATCCATACAAGGAAACCTCAGACAATGATCGTATCATTGTCACCTATGCCTCCTTACCCTCCCTTCATTCCAACCAGCGAAAGGCACTGGACATCCTGCTGCTGCCAGATAACATTATCTTTTCAAATATAACACAGAGACGAGTGGACAGTTTGCTGGATTATATCTTTGGAAAGCCTCTGACCAGTCCCTTTTCGATCCATCCCTGTCCTTTTACCAATCTTGTCCTTGTCTGTGGACATGGCAGCAAAGATCGACGGTGTGGAACGGTAGGACCGATGATTCAGAAGGCATTACAACAAGCAGCCAAAGAACAAGGTGATCATCAAACAGAGATTGTGTTGGTGAGTCATTTGGGAGGTAAGATTCAGATGAATTGAGCATCCTTTGTGCCCTTTCTCTATTTCCCTTTTTTTTCTTTCTATTCACAGGTCATGCCTTTGCTGGTAATTTGGTGATTTATACACATCAAGGACAAAGAGCCATTTGGTATGGAAGAGTGACACCTTGTTATTGTCAAGATATCATCGATCACTCACTACAAGATGATAAAGTCATCGAGGTCCTTGTCCGTGGCATATTTGAAGTTCAATCCACGCCAAACTGTCACTTGGAATGGTAAACTCCCCCTTCTCTGTCAACGCATCCCCCCTCAAAAACTCAGTTTGAATTAAAACACGTGTCCCCCTTTTTTTATTATTTTTTTTTTTTTTTCTCTTTTTTCGCAATAAATAGAATCATGGGTGAATCTCGTACTGAATTATTGAGTTGGCTTAACGAACTTTTAAGTACAAGATACACTAAAGTAGAACAAGCTGGGTCAGGTAATAAAAGAAGGAATGTTCGGATTCAGTTTTAGAATGTTTGTTTAGGTGCTGCTTACTGTCAAATTTTTGATTCCATCTTTGGTAGTTGTTTCACATCTTTTTTATCCCCATTTTTAATCTCTTTCTTTAGGTGATGTGCCTGTTCATAAAGTCAAGTTTGAAGCTAAACTTGAATATGAATTCGTAAACAATTTCAAAATCTTACAAAATACCTTCAAGAAGCACAAGTAAGAAAAACAAACCTGTCATACTCAACCCACTAACTCCTCTCTTGCTTTCTTTTAAAGAGTAGACAAGGTAAACCCCTCTCTGTTCCCCTTGACACTGGCTGTTAACATCAGTGATAGATTATACCCGTGGATCGTTTAGTGAAATGTAAACTTCAAGACAATTTAGAATTCATGCAGTGGGTCAAGAGATATTGGGACCAAAATTACCCTGGAGGAGACTATGACGCTGTCAGTCGTCGTGAAAGAGGGGCTCCCAGTACAGTGACGACTAAGAGCCCATCGGCTGCCTCAAGTGGTCGTGTCAGTGCTGCTAGTAAAAAGGCAACAAAGACACCAGGTAAGCATAGGTTGAACAGTGACAGAGGCTGATAGACCCCCCTTAGCCGCTCGCAGTGTCAGCCGAGGTGGACGTCCTGGCGCAGTCGACCATCCATCGGCTTCGGTGATCATCGACCTGAACAAGCAAATCGCAGAACTCAAGTTGACCGTCGACGGTCTCGAAAAAGAACGCGACTTTTATTTTGGAAAATTACGAGAGATTGAGATCGAGGTGCAAGAGAATTTAGAAAGTATCGAATTGGCCTTGGCAGACAGTGGTAAAACTGAACATGAAGCCATTCCTGTCTTGCAAAACATTCAAAATATCTTGTACAGCACAGAGGTAACTGGGATAGTCATGGTGTATGATTCAATCGTAACATTGTCTTTTTCTGTAGGAGGGATTTGAAGTGCCACCCGAAGAAGAAGAAGCAAATAAAGCTTCTGTAGAATATGACGATGATGAAACATTTTAATTAAAAAAGTATTTTTTTTATTATTATTTGGTATCTAATCAATCCGAACTACTTGCACTATCATCAGATTCTGATCCTGATTCACTACCTGATTCACCACTTTCACTTGAAGAATCTACAGGATAGATTTAAAACAAAAATGAATGTTAGTTTATACTTTATTTTTTACCAGAATTGAATTTTTGTAATGTTTTTTCTAATTCACGAATCTTACGGTCTGCTGCATGTTCACCATAGTTTCTTTGCTTCTTTGCTAGTGGTGATTTCTTGTGCTTTAATAAACTTTCTCCAGTGACAAACTCGTGCAACCGGTGCAGAGTACTTCTATCCAGTGAATCAATATCCAACACAATCTCTTCTTGCCCTTGCTATTATCACGTTAAAAAAATACACATGGCCCTGATAAGATCATCACTTACGCCGTCCAAATTGGGCATAGAGCTTCGAATGATATCCACCACTGTATTCAATCGATCCCCTGTTAGGTTATTGATACGCTCACTCAAATCCTTCTTTTGATCAAACGTAAACTCTGGGAGTTCCTCTTTCTTCTCCTTCTTTTTATTTGTCGTACTCGTCCTTCTTCTCTTTTCTTTTGGAGCAGAAGGTTTCTTTTCTTTGATCGTCTTATTCACATTACTCGTACGACGTGGTTTCTCGGCTCCCTTCTTTCTCTTTTGGGATTTGATAGAAGCAATCTGTTGAGAGATGGTAGCGATATGACGTTCAAGTTCTGCAATCTTTTGATCTCGTTCTATTCAATGTTACTTGGTGTGTTCTACATCAACCACCACTTACCATCTTCTGAATCATCTTCTTCAACCACCTCATCAAATTCTTCTTCAGGAGCATCATCCACCAAAGGAGTCGGTTCCGTCTTTGGTGGTCTCTGAGCCCATTTATCATCAAACGCCTTTTCCAGTTGACGACCCATCTTATGAACAGGCAAAGAGGGAGGATTGTAAAGATAACAGTTATTGAACATCAGCCTGATGTCGTTCTCAAAGTCTTCCGGTTCAGCATATTCTCCATCGTTCAACTTCTTTTCGATCGTCGACAGATCCATAGGATGTTTGACGATATCAACATAATCAGGAATATTCAGTCCAACCACATCGACCGGATGAAGAAAAGGGTAATTGATATCTCTGTATTTGGTCTTTTTCAATTCCTTTAATGCCTGAGCACAAAACTTCATCTGTGCATCATTCTTTCTTGGGTTACGTCGTTTGGTCATTGTCTCTGGATAATCTTTGGATGGAGGTGGATGAATCTTTCGTTTGGGTCTCACTTCTTCTTCTTCCGTCATCTTGTTCTTCTTTCTCTTTTTCTTTGCAGACCCTTCTTCATCGTCCTCTTCATCGTATTCAACATAAGGTGAAGCTGATCTTGATCCGACTCCGACCGTCTACACACACAAAAGTTTTCTTTAATCCTGTTCCTTTGTTCAACTCACTTACATTCTTATTGGGTGGCATCTGTCGAAGACTCTTTTCAAAAGCAGATTCCACATTTTGACAAAGCATAGAGACCATGGCTTCAGGTCCATTGAATTTGAAGCAATTGTTAAATACCAATCGAACATCATAAATCCACTGATCCACACTATCATATTGTCCTGAATTCAACTTTTTATCTACCGTGGCAAGATCCATAGGATGACGAATGATCTTTGGATAATCCGGTATATTTAATTTTACATAATCCACAGGTTGTAAAAAGGGTGCTGCATCTCGATGTTTTTTCAAATTCCTCATGATCGCTCCACAGTATTTGATTTGATCGCGTGTCATGTTGTTCAAAGGTGTCTGTGGCTATTGTCAGCACGCTTTCTTTCCCTGTAAGAATGACACTTACCTGACTCTTGCTATGGCCTTTGCCACGGTCTAATAAAGATACATTCTCTTTTAATTCTAACTTGGGTTTTTTTAATGTCGTATCGATTTCTTCAAACTCTTCTTGACTATTAAAAAAGAGTCAGCACGCGTTTTATTCCATTTTTTTATTTTTTTTTTTTCTTACGTTTGCTTTACTGGAGGTTCGGTATCCATGGAGAAAAAAAAAAAAAAAAAAAAAAAAAAAAGAAAATGATATAAAAAAAGAATAACAAAAAAAAAAGTCTTGGAAAGCAGGGTGGGTTATTAAAGGTTGGAGATTGAATTTAAATTAAATTTTGATTGGATAACGTATCATTTTAAAAGTCACAATTTCACAGCCAATGAAATCGCAAAGAAAAATGCTTTTGAAGTGACACCATCCTTTGAAATGGCGTTGTTTAAAAATTTTCTCAAGTCCTTGGTCTATGGCATCGCTGTTTTCTGCAAGAGGGGAGGGGTCAACGAAAGCTCGATGGCTTTTTATGGCATCCGATGTACAGCGATATTCAAAGTAAGATGATCACAGTCTTTCCCATCGGTGGAAATCAAGTGTGGTTTGGTAGCTTTGTTGCTCAAGAAATGGACCATGTCTCTTATCGGAGGACTCGATCAATAAAAAAAATATTCCCAAGCAATTCGGTGGATACTTGTTGGCTGGCTTTGAATATTCTGATGCTCAAGTTCTCCCCCCACCCTCCTGACAATGTCCAAATTGGTTTTTGACGGCTGCCCAACATGATTCAATCTGGCTGAGCTCTAAAGAAGAAGACAGGTCTGCATGCTTCTAACCGCCCTTTTTTTTTTCATCCTCTCGTCCGTTTCGGTGATGACATGAACAGGTGCGCTGCTCATACCAAAAGCTTGCCATCTCAGACAATCGAGTGCCTCCAACGACTCAGAGACCAACCGTAAGTTATGGTCAAGACCAAACGATGATTCTAAATCGCGACTTGTTGATCGCTTTTGATGGTCGAGTTGAGCGCATGGTATGGATGTTTCTTGTCTTTTATAGAATGATTTAATTATAAAAGTCGATGGCAAACGTTATGAATGATTTTTCTGTGAACTCAAACAGCAGAGCTATCGTCGCTTGCACTCTAAGCATCTAGCAATGTCCCAACGTTTAAATTCCCCATATTTGAATTTTTCATAGCAACTGATTCTGTCACGTTCCGATATATATCACTTTTGATGGCAAGAAATGATTGGACAAGCTCATGTTTGTCTCTAATTAGCTTGAATACTTGGAGTTGGACAAGTAAGTTGAATAGGACAGGCTTGGGCTATTGAATAATTCTAACATACTACTGATGATTAATATCATAGTTTGAATGCTTCGATAACCATGTTTATTATACAGTTAAAGCAACGTAATCCAATATAAACATCAATCGAAACATGAAGCAATCCCATTTTCTAAATCTGTAAACATTCACTAGAATTGTTTTTTTTAAAAAAAAAAAAAAAAAAAAAAAGCTCTGCCGCTTAATCAAGATATATGCATAAGAAAGGGTGTATTTTAATGATCTGTGTGCATCCTTTAGTACCGACAAATAATAATATCAAGAGCATGAACATGTCGCGAAAATAATTACGCTATTTATAGTTGGTATATCTCTAAAAGAAAAGACCGCTGTCACATATAAGAGCCTGTCACTAACATGTTATATGGTGTTTCAATAAGCTGTCTTTTCAAAGCATAAAAAGTACAATGTTCTCAGCATTCTGTTGTACAAATCGTCAATGACTTTAAACTTGCACTCAATAGGCAAAGATCCTTATGACTTTATCAAGGTATTCTTCATCCTTTGTGCTTTCCTTCAGCGCATTCGATTTTTTTTGACCCAACTACTCATCATATTTATAACACGCCAAGCCTTGTTCTGGAAGATGCTTATCGGTAGACTCCAAAGTTGAATGAACGATTTAATGCGGCGACAAAGAGCATAGGTTAACAAAAGGTCTTGCATAGAGTACTGCTTAACCGTGGTTTTTGTCATAATAAGCAAGTATGTTTTAATCAGAACAGGATGGACACTGCTGAGGATATCTATGATTGTATCATATGGCTAAGGGACAACAGTGGTCACTATGAATTTATATCCACACTGTGAGTAGTTTTAATTTAAGGCTCATGTTTTTATTCCTATCCGAACAATATTATTCAAATTGTCTTTTTTATTAAAGACAATATTCAAAAGACATAGTATGCAATTAATATTGAGTTTAGAAAGCACTTGTCAGAACACTATTTTTTATATCTATTACCTGATAATTGAATACATCGTTTACCTCTTGTTATCATTCATCCTAGATACCCGGCTGAGACCTGGGCTACATTTGAACAAATCCAATAAAAGATGTGCAATGAAAACCTAGGAACTACCTAGAAATACATACCTACAATAGTTTTTCCATAAGCCTAGTGTCATTTTTAAGTGAAAAACCATGATTCTTGAATACTTATTCATCTTTAGTATAGATACATCTTCTTTTTGTATGTAGAAAGTCAGGTTTAATACTATTAAAAGTTATATAGTTTTAGCAATATTGCTTTTTGTCTCTATCACCTACCAACCCTGCAGATGTTGTTAATTTGACACTGAGGATTTGAAAACCAGAATATTCAAAGCCAATCAATAGCATCCACAACATTTTAATGCGTTTTTTTTTTTTTTTTTTTTATGTAAAAAAAGCTTTTTTAGATGTCCCTGAAAGTCACCCATGCTTCCTGGAAGACTATATTGTGAGGGTATTTTTCAAGAATAGCAGTGCTTTCGACGCGGTCCCCTCATTTTTTTTTGGAGGGGAAGGGATGGATGGTGAAATATTTTGTTTCTGGAAATGGTTTAAATCTCGCTTTCCTGCTGATACTTTAACGCTTTCATTTGAATGATGTTTACAGTAAGTCACTTTATAATAACTTCAATAATAGACGAAAAGTACTTCTATACTTAAATCTGATTATCTGCGATCAACTTGCACATTTGATTGATAGAAAGTTTGTCAGAAATTCTTCTGAACTCAAGAAACTGTGCAGCTTCTTCACAGCTTACACCTCTTTCATTTGACAGCGCCTCAGTTTTCTTAAGTTTCTGTAGACAATGAACATAATATTAAATAGCAAACATTCAATAGTAAACAAAGGATAACAATGATATTATTATAAAAAATGAGTTCTTTATTATTCAATAAATGTTTTTTTTAAGAAAAAGCCTACAGCCCTATAATAGAAAAATAAGTAAATGCAAAAAATAATATTTTGTTTGTTTGAAGAAAGCTCATAGATCTTGGTGATATTTTTTAGCTTCATTATTCATCAGAAGTAGCAAATATTTCTATAATCATTGCTCTCTTTCCAAACAATTTTAGTATATTTACCTTTTATTATTGTCGAGAAGAAAAAAAAAACCAATTAAACACCCCTTGCTTTTTTTATAGGTTTTATAGTGGGACTGTTGAGTTATGAAAATTTTTTTTTTCCATCATTTCACTCACCGTAACACTTTTATCAAGGTGAGCCCCCTCTCCCTTTATTATTAGCAAAGATATATAAAATAACATCTTTTATTCTCCTCTGTTCTTTTTTAAAATTACAAAGTATCAATTATTTGAATAAAATAAAATAAAAAGAAATCTGAAAAGGCGTAAGCCACATTCTATCCATCCTTTCCTCTTTTCTCGCTATGATACATGAGATTTGCCAGGGCTGTTTAAGAAGGAAGCTTTTATTAAAAAGTTGAAGTTATTGAGAAAATCCAAAAGACACTTATATCAGCTTTTGGAGCAAAAGATTCGTATGACAAGCGTGAAATGATGATTGCACAAGGGAAGCTCATGATTTTCAAGAGCTGCATACTGCTTCTTTCTTTTCCATATATATAGAAATCCCGTTCTTCGGACAATCTGTCCTGTACAGACTATTGTTAATCAGAAGAGTGATAGTGCATTTGTTGTATACAAACGTAGTATAAAGCTTGAGCTAGATACCTACGTTTAAAATTTATTGCATTGTTGAAAGTTGTCATGTCAAAGCAGCAATGTATTTCAAATATAGAACGTTTAAAATCCCCAAGGAATATTCAGGTCAGTTCTTCAATAAAACATCGTACGCTCAAAAGAATCTGTAGCATTCGTGTAATAATAGGCTTTCAAGAATATATTTGCCTTAGCGTCAATTAAAAACGAAAACAAACAGACGTGTATGTTTATTTTGCAAAAATAACAATTGAAATGTAGCACGGAAAGCAGATATGTCGAAACAAAAAAAGCAATAAACAAAAGTAGATAAAGAATATTAAGTCACTATACATGAAGACAATAAAAAAGTATTATGTTTCACACAGGAACTCAAATTTAATTTACTTTGGCAATGATTAAATCTATGCATATAAAAGTCTGACATCTTTTTACAATAAAACGAATGGACTTGATTCGTTTGCATCCGTTTAACTGTAGCTCAGATAACAACGGAATACCTAGAAATAAATTAATGAAGCTAATCAATAAAACACAAAATAGGCAGACGTATTTGTGCTTTTGATTGATACAAATATGAATTACTAAATGCGCTAATATAAATCACTTTGAATAAATAGACAAGACATTAACATTCTTTATTGTAATTACAATAACTGTGTACATCTGATTATTCTTTATACAATATAAAAGAGGATATTTGCTGTTTTCTTTCTTGTCAACCTTGCAACAAAAACCATTGTAATAAAAGGCCTGTGACAATAAAAAATTTATTCTTTATAGCATATATTCATAATTGGACAAAGAAAGAAGATTTGATTACAAGTGCTGACAAGAAAAGCAAGAGAGAAAGATAGCATTTATATTTAAGACAGATAATTTGCTTTCATTATAGCCTGTAATGAGATCAAGATTGGATATAAAAACAGCTGTCTTTTTTTTTCCTTACTTTTTACGACATCTCACAACCACTTTCTCAAAGCAAAATCAAAAACGCATCAAATGAACAGATTGACTTTTATCTTGCTTTTGACTGTCTTTTCCTTTTGTATCATTCAAGAAACTGAAGCATTAGTTATCAAGAAGCGCAGTAAATTGCCCTTTTCTGGTAAAGGTACTTATTATGATGTTGGACCTGGATCATGTGGAGAATCTGATGATGATTCTGAAATGGTTGTTGCTGTCAACGTAAACCAAATGAACAATGGTAAGAAAGAATAGAAAGAAACAGAAAGAAAAAGAGACAGAGAGAAAGATTATAATAGACTGATTAAATTGAATAGGTGCAAACCCAAATATGAATCCTCACTGCAACAAGATGGTTAAAATTGTAGGAACAACTGGCAATGAAATTATTGCACGTATTGTTGATACTTGCCCCACATGCCAAGTCAATTCCTTGGATCTTTCGCCTACTGGTAAGTAAAAAAAAAAAAAATTGGTCTGACTCAAGTTTGAAATCTCATACGATTTATATTTTTTTTTAGTGTTTGAACAAGTCTGTGGTTATTTGGGACAAGGAACTTGTAAAATTAAATGGGGATTTATTTAAAGCATAAAAAAAAAAGCAATATTAGACTCATTAGAACAAATTTTAGACTTGAACTATTTTCAATAAAAATAAAGAATATGCATTGTAACTCTTTCTTCTAAGGACAATAAGAGATGGTATTGCTATTATTTTAGAGCAAACCCAACAGTCCCTATTAAAGTATTAAATTTATGGTTGCTATTAACTTGGACCCTATTAAAATTTCTACACTATATTTTTTAAAATTGACATGAGCTCTGAAGATGTTTATGTAGCTATAGCGGAATGATTCAGCAAATTTAAACAGTTTCAAAACGTAGCAAATTAGTATCTTCTTGCTTTGAAGGCTTTAATCTTGAATATGATGAAGAAGCCCACTATGTCAGGTCACTTTCTGGTCATAAAGTTGTCAACCGAGATCACATCGGGGATCATCTTCGTCTCATTGCAGATGGCTTCTTGTAATCATCAACCTATGATAAAAAAAACTTTTTGCTGCCGTTTCAGAATGCACCAAAGCGTGTTTATTGGTATTATTAAAGTCATTTAACTTAAGGATTACCGCTTTCTTCAGTATAAGTACAAAACTACTAACAAAACTAGATTTTTACCTTACCAGAAAATGGCGGCTGCCACCCACCAGATAGCTTATGAATATGGATATCACTCTATGAACTTCAAAATCTATGATTACTCTGTCAACTGCATAGATGGATATTTTCGTATGTCAGAATATTCAGCGATGTAGTTGAAGTTGTTTTGCTATGTTTATCATAGTAAAATTCAGCTTATTGCGTTCTTAATGTATAGAGAAGACAACTGAATGCATTCTGAGATGATATATAAGCGAGAAAGTTGAAGATCCATTATTAAGATGATTTACATATAGCATTACACCAAAGATAATAGTGTAACGCAGTGCAGCAAACTTTGGCAGCCTTTGACTTTTCTCTATCTAACTGGTTCAAATCCAGAAAAATATAAACAAATACGTGTGCATAATAAACATCACTCAAAGTAAATTTCTTTGTTTTCCTTTTATTTTACTTAACATCAAGAACAAGAATTCCCTTGAAGCGTATGCACTTCATTGTAATCCCTTTTATTTTACTTTACTCAAAACAGTTTGATCTACTTAACAAGATCTTGTGGTCATTTATTACAAGCGAACTTATATTCAATCTATTACTATTTTGGGAACCAAAGACTATCCAAAGCCTTGGTCTCAAGTCAAGAACCCTTTATAACAAGCCTAATTTATACTATAAAAACCTTATAAACTTCAACTTCACAATAGGTCTGCTAATTCCTATTAACTTTAATAGGGTCCGTTGGGTGACAACTTTTTGATTTCCGGGTATTAAAGTTAATTTAATAGGGACTGTTGAGTTTGCTCTAACTGAAGCTTCAAAATGTCAAGATCCTATAATAAACGCGGCTGTAAACGAAACGTTGAAAGATTGGAAAAATGTAAAGAAAATTCTTATTCCAAAAAGAGATAAAAAAAGATCGACCATTAATAATGTCAACTACGGCAACGTGTTAATAGCGCAACCAAATAATTCCACCATCATCATTGATACTGAGTCAAACAAACGTAATTTGGAAACTGCTGAGGACGTCAGCTCTGGATATGAAACTTGGAATAGTCTTTCAAAACAAAGGAAGAAAAGAAGATACACAAATGCATACCTGATTGATTACTACGGGGAAACAGACTTTGGCAACGACGATAAAGATTGGAAACTAAATCAGTTTAACGTTTCGAAAGCTCTAAAATTGTTTAGACAAAAGTCAATAGAAGGAGCACAGCAACGAAAACATCTATCGAGTAGTCGCGTGTTATTACTTTCATAAATTTTCTTGCTTTCCTCTTACGACAACTGTATCTTGAAGAAGCTGCCTCCTAAAGATCAATCAGCAATCATGAAAGACCTCAACTCAAAAGAATACCTGAAGCCAATCGATTTTGAAGCCATAAATGCATGTTATCAAATTCACACCATTCTTGATAACGAAGACTTGAACAAAGAGGAAATAGAAGAAGCTATAAACAACTCAAGCTATCAAGCAAAAGCAAAGATGCTAAAGCTGCTTGCAAAATAGCTTCCAAAATTTCTCCAAGACTTTTATGCAAATATGTATCCAACAATCAGAAGGAAGGTGAAGCTACCCTTATTATTGAAAATTTACGTCCTTTCATGCTGTATTGCTTTATTTCTGTGTTGGACTTTATCAAATTCGAATGGTAAATGCATATTAACGCGTTTTTCAGGTTAACATATAGACTAACGCAATCATCTGAGGAACAGTTCATGATTCCTGATCTTGTGCTTTTCATAGAACCCCACTCAGCTATAAATTATGAACTATTCTTTGTAGAAGTAAAAAGGAAAGGCAATCATCAAAATAATCATTTGGAAGACGATCTGGCAAAACTTGGAAAGTAAATGCATGCCGCCTTAAACAAGTTAACAATGAACAAGGTTAAGCGTCCTGAAGTGGTTGGGTTGATGGTCGAAGGTAAGAAATAACTATAGTATTTCTTGCTTACGAACAAAATAAGAATAGACTCAGAAATAGAAATAGTAATTATTATTGGATAATAATAATTGCACCCAAGAATTATGATAATATTAGAATGATCTTTATTGAATAAAATATACTTGAGTTTTTTTTTTGAAGATTACTACGGCAGATACCAAACATGAAATAAAGGTAGACGACCGAGTTAGTTTACACTTACTAGTTGCTGCGGGAAGTGACTAGAACGACGACGCAGCAATTCATAGTAAATGGAGAGCGGAGTACAAGTATTTACTACAGAAAAGCGCGATTTTGCGTACCCGCCGATTGGGTGATCGTTTATCCAGATGCATTTTAATCCCAGATAAATTGTCGAAAAACTATAAAAAGGCGAGTAAAATACAGAAATCTGTTTTTTCCTTATCCTCTCAGGCCTTTTGGCTAAGATCAAGTGTAGTATCTGTTCTTTATAGTTTAACAACTATAATGAGGGACATTGTCCCTCTCGTTGTTAATCTAATTTTTTCCACCAGGAAACTAAGGCTCTGGCTTGCTATCTTTGGCTTCCACAGGTGTCCCTTGCCTTACACTATCAGCAAGGTGACGCCGACCTATTTTATATTTATATTTAAATTCAAATGAAAAAAAAAAAAAAAATTTTTAAATTTTATTTACAGTGGGTAGAATTAAAAAGCATTGACGAATATACACATATATATTTTGGCCATCACCATGCTTTCCCTTGTTTAGTCTACTACATCGAGCAATTGTTTTTGTGAATACAGCTGTCAAATAATGGCAATAACCTAGCGTTTTTAAAAAAAAATAGGCAGAATAATCCATTATTTACCAATAGATAGTGTTTTTTCATTTGTGAAGATATAATAGAAACCATAAGCCTAAAAGCGTTACGAACCAAAATGAGTAGTGTAGGCGGTTGAACATACTAGTCAAGGCCGAGTCTACTCTTTTTGAGAATGGCAAACAGTGACTACCATTAGTGACCAGTTGTTTATAGATGTAAGGAAAACCATCAATAGCAAATCCCCAGTAGGTATGACAGTCCAACTGAGAGATCATAGCAGTTGGGGGTCCAGAGATCAGTTTTGCTAACAAAAGGAATTCACTGAAAAGTTCAGAGGATCGAGTATATATCGTCTTGAGAAAAAGTAAGATGTGGACTAAAAAATTGACATCTGTCCATTCCTTCCATTTCTTAGGACATCGCATGAAGAGGTGTTGTAAGCCTTCAGCGTTGACAGAGCAGAATTTGCAGTGTGAAAGAGTTCATCATTTGGATTTTGAGAGAAGTGACTGACTATAGAATTTGCGGTTAAATAAACAATACTATAAAGACCAGTTTTCAGACGAAAAGGGATATCTCAAAAAAAAAAAAGTGACCATTTGGACGTTGGGTACTTGTAGCAATGATGATGAAGATGAATTTCGCTGTATTAGAGAGAACCAAAATACATTAGGCTTGTAATGTAACCATTGAAGCAGCGAGCAGAAGGAATCAATGAATCCTGAATCATTTACTTCATCAAAAATTTGATTTTGGTATATGTCGCCAGATAAGCGAATTTAGCTTGGTGATGTGGTTGTGGATATTTCGGCGTAGCTTAGAGACCAGGCAAGGGAGGGGGGATGGCTATTAGATGGCAATAAAGGACGTATACAACCAAAGTGGTGATCATAAGTAAAAAATTGAGATACCTTGAGTTTTTGTATTGTGATCGGGCGATCTACTAATCAGCAGGAACCACAGTAAATATAGCAGACAGATACAAGCAAAGAAGAGTGGCAGGGGTGCACTTCACATGCTGTATATCCGCATATCCAAAAGAATCAATAGCCTCGTATAGGTTTTGTATAAGTTTATTACCTTGAGCAGCAGGATGAGATTGCAAAAGAGGGGGAAAGAGCCAGCTTTGTCCTTGTATTTCCTGAATGCAATCGACATGTGTGATCTAGCAAGATGTGTTGACTACAAGGCTAATAGAGATTCTTCTAGGAGTTGTTAAAGCCAGCGTATCTGTAGGTCGTGTTGTTGAATATATGGGTCTAATAGACCTAACCCACACAATTTTGGATTGAAACATAATTGCGTGTACTTGATCTTAGGTTTGCAGCTATGCCGGTCAAACTGATAGACCACGGAATTGGGTTCTCGAAAGAAGATGACTGGTAGATGAACCATCCGCAGAACATATCATAATTTAGAAAGCATTAATACATTAATTATGGTGGTGCGTCCTTTGACAGAGAGTCTATGTTGAGAGTAGATAACACACTGAGATCGCACCATCTGTAATAACTGCTACTTTAGATAATGATGTTGATAAAGATTCTGAATCAAAGGAAAGTCGAGATATCGAAGTGGCCTAGGTGACAAGTGATCGTGTCATTGATAATTATCTTGTGCTGGTAAAAAAAGCAATTCGCTCTGGGTAGATCATGCATCCAAAGAAAATGCCGTAGGCTTGTGAATATTAGCTTTAGCATTGGATACAGACCTATAGCGGTTTAGATAGTAGTATAAGTGAAAGTGATCATCAACAGACTGAAACGGCATACAGATCACCTGCATAGGCGAACGTCTTCAAGGAAGGAGGCAGAACATAGATATTCTATACCAAGTTATCTGTGATTTCATGTCAAAAACCATCAATTAGTCAGTTGCAGCTTACAACCGCTATAGTGCATTTCCAGTCGTCCTTATTATTACCAAAATTTTTTCGAGTGTTACTATTGAGAAAAAACTCACCATCAGCAGTAAAAGGCTTTTATTGAAAAAAATTTCAAATCCTGGGCAAAGGAACTGTTACTATCCTCAGAATCAGCTAATGACCATATTGAACGATTCCCAATGGATATAATGGTTGCTCTTAGTTATTTTTAGTAGCAGTGCAATGTCTTTGGCGTCTCTTAAATATAGGTCGGATCTCACAGTATGACTCCTCTATTCTATTTCAAAGTAGATATTTTTGAAAAAAAATGGATGGAGAAGCTAAAAATACAAATTTTATAAATTAAATCGTTGAAAACATTACAAGAAGATTTGAAAAGATTGTTGATAAAGAGGATACTATTCAAGAATCTATTGTCAAAAAAACTAAACTCTATATCAAAAAGGGTTTGAATTTTAGTTGATAAGCAAACAAATTATTTGTAGGGTGATAAGCTGGGCTAGTAAAATCAGAAATGGAAATATATATACAATGAAAGAAAAACACAGGATCTCTTTAAGTCGTATTCATTAGTCAATAATCTCAAGTCATCATATTATTATCATGTATAAAAGAGAAGTAAAGCAGAAAAAAATAATTTTTTTTTTTTTTTTTGAACATACAATCTTTCCCTGAGAAAAGATGTGCATCTTTTAACGACCACCACTACCAAATATTTTGAGTTTGGAGCAGTAAATGAAATATAAATATGGTTTTGTCAAAGTGCGAATGTGATCAACTGTTGAACATGCAATAGAAATTATTCTGCCTATTTTTTTTTAAAAACGCTAGGTTATTGCCATTATTTGACAGCTGTATTCACAAAAACAATTGCTCGATGTAGTAGACTAAACAAGGGAAAGCATGGTGATGGCCAAAATATATATGTGTATATTCGTCAATGCTTTTTAATTCTACCCACTGTAAATAAAATTTAAAAATTTTTTTTTTTTTTTTCATTTGAATTTAAATATAAATATAAAATAGGTCGGCGTCACCTTGCTGATAGTGTAAGGCAAGGGACACCTGTGGAAGCCAAAGATAGCAAGCCAGAGCCTTAGTTTCCTGGTGGAAAAAATTAGATTAACAACGAGAGGGACAATGTCCCTCATTATAGTTGTTAAACTATAAAGAACAGATACTACACTTGATCTTAGCCAAAAGGCCTGAGAGGATAAGGAAAAAACAGATTTCTGTATTTTACTCGCCTTTTTATAGTTTTTCGACAATTTATCTGGGATTAAAATGCATCTGGATAAACGATCACAACTAAAAAAATAAATACTATTTGCTTTGTCCAGCCGTTTTACCCTCAATTGGACAATTTTTTAAAAATAGCAGTCGAATCTTAGATAAAAATTCATTGCTCTTTTGAAATTGGTTTAACCCGAATAAGAAAAGCTTACTATCAAAAGAAAAGACGTATTTGGCTACTTTATTTAAATACTTTTGGTCATATAATTGAAAGACTCGAACATGATACAATTTTAAATTGAGTTTGAGACAACTATATATTGCAGCAGCCACATCTCGATGAATGCCTTAATCTTATTCGCAGATACCTACTTTTACTGACAAAAATTTATCAAACGTTGTCCACTTCATTTATTAATATTTCTCTATACCTTTCTGTCCAAAGAAATGGACACGGAAGCCTGAGGTTAGAAAGCATTAGTTTTTCGAAATGATCCCAGAATTCGATTCGCAAAAGCTTTTCGCTCGATTTTTACTCTTTCAGATGAGCTTTATTTCCAATATGAATGAGTACGAAGACGCTGATATGATTGAAACTGGCATTCAAAGTAACTATAACGATGCGGATGATCTGTATTTAGTGGTTGAAGACGAGTAGAACTGAATCTAAGAGTATCAAGGCTTGTGTTGATTACTTACATTGAGCATTTCTTTGCATTTATTTTAAGCTTTATAGATATATTGGAAAAGCACTAAACAATGGGATATTGTTCGGCAATGAATAATGCATCTATATATACACCTTCTGTCGTAAGGAAACTTTTTGAGAAAAGAGACTTTAAATGTTTATACCTCCTTTCTTACTCTCCTTTCTGTGCCCCATTGCAGAATTCTGGTCAAAGATGGCATTAAATGCCACCCGTTGAGAGTAGATAATATAATGAAAACATAATTTCCTCAATTACGGAAGTGAAGCGCTCTGACTACCAAGGTTGAATAAGGCTTGCAAAAAGAAATTGGTTTGGAATAACCCTTTGTCTTAATAAATTGTTCAACTGTCTAAAGAAATAAACAAGCACATCTCGAAGAAAATTGTAATCGTCCCAGCTAGACACATTGGTTCGTCTAAAAAAAATGCAAAATCCTTTTAATCTCGTTAAAATACTGTACTATGTGTTCATGGTCATTTACATTAAAATTTGTATAAATAAAATGTATTAGTCTCTAGATATTATAAACCAGGTTATACGCGGCAAATTTGAGGGCAATATAATTTTTATGTTCAGCAAGCACTATGCTTTCCCTCTAAGCTGCTGCTATTGCTGTTGCCGTCTTTTTATTTGATTCTTCTAATTTACATTTAGGAAAGTAAACTTTTTTTTATTAAGCTGGGCTAAGAAGCTAAAGGAGAACCCTGAATGGAATGTTTACAAAAAAAGAACCAGCTACAAAAGTAGCACGAAAATTGCCTGCTTGAATTTTTTTAGTAAAAACCTTTATGTAACAACTAAAGATATAGTAGGTAATCTGGTAAAAGTACCCAAAGAATTCAATTTAAAGAACATTACAGTTCGATCTTTCATCTTTAATGAATACAATATCTATATCGAGAGGGCTGCTTATCACCCTGTAGCAAGGAATGATGAAGCTAAAGTCAGTTTTTGCTATGAATAGGTGGGAAACTGGTTAAAAACAGATGTGCATTTGCTTGACGAAACTGGAGTTGACATCAACATAAGGTCTTCTTATGCTCGTTCTGCCCGTAATACTTCAGTTACAGTCCCTAAACTAGCTACTCAAGCTATTTCACAACAGCTCTCTGAACAACTTTTGCAATAGGGGTAGTAAGCATTAAGATGAGGATCCTAAATTCCAAAAAGTAAAAGTAATTGGGTCACGCAAAAGAAAAGCAACCAAGTCAAAATACGTATTGTCTAAAGGAACTGTAATAGGTCATTGTATAAGATTATGTCCAATTCATTAGATTGTATGAATGGATTCCTGAAATGAAAGGCTTCATTATTTAGTTATGTGTAATGCATCTATCTACGCTGCTGATGAAATTAATATAATGATTGAAGGCAGAGGGCTACTATGTATTTACCTCCTATTTTACTCATCAGAACTCAATTTTATGAAAGAATTTTGAGCTATCATCAAGAATGAAGTGAGATATAGCCAATTTGAAGGATAAAGAAGACCCACGGACAAGAATAACAAAATCCTGAGGCAATGTTCCCATTCATCAACTTAAAAAAATTCAAATTCTGTTAAAGTTTTGAAAGCAGTTGAATAAACAACCTATTTAACATGCTTTATATGAATAAAATAATTTTGGTTCCAAAAAAAAAGTCGATGGATAATTCTAATTTATCAGAGAAAATGAAAAAAGAAGGCCTTTTAATAGGTGTTGTTATCCTATACTGATACTATCTTGTCAAGATGAATAAAGATAGAAACACCGCTTCTTTTTCCCCCTTTTTTTCATCTACACCATTATTTCTATAAACAGCTCTCTTTTCCCCTTATGCAGTTTGTTTACATTTTCTTCTTTTTCCTTTCTCCATAATTTTTTAATGATTCAAGAGATGGATACCATTAGTCAAGGAACTGAGTCAGTGACATTAATTGAGGAACAAGATGGGAAAGTCAAGGAAGATTCCGAATCCGACAAGGACCTCTATTTATTTTCACTCAACGAGTCACTTCAAATCCACAAGGAGATGGTGGAACGAGTACAGGGTGAAAAGGATGACGTAGAAGAAGAGTGTGAGCGAGTCATGGCAGAAGAACAAGCAAAGATGGCAAAGGCAAAACAAGTTGTACTGGTAAAACAGCAGCAACACATAGAAGAAAGAATGAGGCTAGAAACAATTTATAATCAATTGAAAAACGAGTTGGAACTCAAGGAGTGCGAGTTTCGTCGAATGGAAGGCAAGTTTCAATCGCATTTAAAGTCTGCCAAAGCCACAGAGGATGATTTGATGATGGTTCAAAATAAGTTTAACAGCCTATTAAATGAGATTAGTGACTTTTGTGGTGTTCTTGAATACGATAACGATGACATAGTGTCTTGGTCGCTTTCAGATGATCTAGAAACTGTCAATTGGTGGATTGAGGCGTGGATGATGCAAGTAATTATTGAAGATATATTGGATACACCTATACAACCCGGTGTGGAAATTAACAATGCCTTTGGAAAGATGTATGAATGGGTCAAGAAAAGAAATGTATCTTGGGCAACACGGATAAGACAACAAATGACGACCTTTATGACTAGACAATCAAATGAAGTAGAGGTCAAAAGAGCTAAAGATGACATTGTAAACAAAATAATTGAGCGATTAAATTCTGTGGTGATGAATGTTGTGGATAAAGAAAAAGTAAAAGATATTGTGGAAAGAGCTGTTCAATTAAATTTGGCACTAAAAAGTCAAGATGCTGTGATTGATAAAGTGACGATTGAAGAAGGTAATGTGTTTGATGCCAATATGATGATATCAGTCTCTGGTGAAGAAGGTGGTGTGAGTCTAGTAATCTCACCTCCTTTTATGGTAAAAAACGCCGATCATCGTTTCATTTTAATTCCTGCAAAAGTTTACTGCACCTTAGAAAATTACTAAATAATTTACATCTCCGTTTGTCTTTTCTTTTTCTTCTTTTATTTGAAAAAAATGAATAAAGAAACAATGATAAAATATGCTTTAAAATCATTTGTTAATGAGAAGCAGCAAGTGGTTCAATCATCAACACCTGAAAAGAAGACGTCTTGGTGGAGTAGAAAAAAGCAACAGCCAGTATCACCACTTACTTTAGAAGAGCAAAGGATTTTAAGAAAAGTAAAATCGAGGGCTCATTTTCTTGATAGAGGATTATCTTGCTGCTGTTTTCAAGTTGGATTTGATGGCTTAGTTGGTAATCGAAAAAATAGCTGTTTTGTTGAAAAAAGAAAACTGATATCCAGTATAGGATTCATTCCAGTCATAGGTGATTTTATTGGTGTGTTGTTAGCTATTCAACTTGTATATATCGCAATGAGCCTAGAATTACCAAATGAACTTGTTTCTAAAATGATGTTTAATATCGCCTTTGACTTTGTGGTAATATATAATCTATAGGCATACATGACTTACTAAGTAACTAGATTAGATTGGACTAGTTCCATTAGTTGGTGATATACTTGACATCATGTACAAGTGCAATACAAAAAACGCAATCTTACTAGAAAACTATTTAATAAAGCGTAGTAATAACAGAAAGGATACCATATCAACTAGCTCTGCACCAGCAAACATAAATTAAATGACTTCAAACTGCTTTATTTTACTTTCCACATTAGGAACAGTTATTTCTTCTTCATTCAATAATAAAGAATTATTTAAATTAAATACACCTTGTCTTGTTCTTTGTAATCCAGTCATATGTCCAAAAGTACCCATTGAAATGGCCATATCATGAACTAAACTTCTCATATACGTCCCTCCACCACACTGTACTCTAAATGAACACATATCACCACTGAAATTTACAAGCTCAATCTCTTCTATTAGTACTGTCCTTGGTTGAATTGGTTTTGGTAGTGGGATATTATCTCTTGCATAATCATATAACCTTTTGCCATTCATTCTAAGCGCTGAATATCTATATTCGATATTGTTAACAGTGAATAAATGTTGTATATACTAAAGCTTACATAGGTGGTGTTTGTGATATTGTTCCTTTAAAAGCACGCAACGTTTCTTCTACCAAATCTGCTGTTAAATGATCAATGTTGCCCTGGTTTATGACTTTTCCTTCTGAATCAAATGTATCGGTGGACTGTCCTAATTTGGCAGTAACAATATACTCCTTATTACATTTTAGATAGTTTGATAGTTGTTTGCAGCCACTTCCAACACCTAGCACTAAAACACCTTCAGCAAGTGGATCCTATACTTTATATAATGAATAACAAGGGAAATGCTACTAAGATCTGTTTTAGTTACAAGTGTGCCTCCATGTCCAATCTTGATCAATTCATTTCTTTTTAATTTACTACTTGTTCTACCCAGTAGCTCATTAGATAAAGCAAGTTGTACATAGTCTGTCGCCTTTCTTGAATTTAAGCCTTTTGGCTTATAGACAGAAAATACGCCATTTAGGCTATTTCTCAACATTTGGGAAGGACAGTCGGTCCACTGTCAATTGGACACTTTTTTGAAAATAACAGTCGGACTTTAGATAAAATTTTATTGCTCAAGAAAAAACGACTTAAAAGCTATTTAAATTGAATAGCATAGTTGACCACTGCTTCTTTCCAAGCTAAGATCTTGGGTAATTCTTGTAAGTAAGCTATCAATTTTCTTGGAGTAGTTGGAACTTCGATGGCTACATGTATGATCCTAAACATGAAGCCATTATATCTTGTGAGTTTCTCGAAGTAGATGGACTTGCCTATTGTCCAGAAAGAATAGTAATTTAGTATAAAATAATGGAAAAAAATAGACCATGATTTTACCATAATAACGCATATAAAGTACTTGGACAGCTGAAACATATTTGAATATAATTTTGTAATGCCACGCTGATTTTTACTCGACGAAGTTTTATCATTGCATCCACCTGAAAATTCAATCAACTCTGGTGAAATAGACTTATTTCCAACCTTAAACAACACACCGTCCCATTTAGCTTTTTCAGTTGTATAGGACTCTCTCTCCAACCAACCGAGTTTTATGATGTCATTGTTTGCGATAAATAGTTGGTTAACTATATGGATTATGGTATATGTGGCAGCGGTTCTTCCTAGTGCGCTTTGATTTAGAGAGTTGTTTGGTGAGCACATTAAATCCAAACTAGAGTTAAATGGGTTAGTGATATATAAATATAAGCAAAATGATAGTTGAAAATTCCTTATGTGCTACTTACAATTAGCGCGTAGTAACTTCAATGACAGAAGCATCATGGTTTAGAATAAGATCAAAATCCTTACGAAATCCTTTTGCATATAAAGTCTCTTGCAAACATTTCAACGAAAAAGTGGTAGTATTGAAAGCATTGATTAAATCAAGAGCATAATCAGACAATACAATGGGATCAATACTAGTTGCGGTAGTGATTGATTTGAACTCTTCGAGCGAAACTTCAGATTTTAGGATCTCAGCCGCTGTTGTGGACGATAAATCAATGATTTTCAAGTGACCTACTCTACTCAGTTTATTATACAATCAATTAATTCTGGAATAGTACAACTATGTCCACACCACCAAATACTTACACGTTTGATGGGAGGTTAGCGGATTGGCATAAAGCTATTGTAGTACCATTTTGAAACTCTGTATCTTCTTCTTCAATTTCTTCAAATTCCCCGCCTTCACTCGCTTCTTCTTAAGCTTCATTTTCTCTATTTTCTTCATTGAGGCCAAGAACCTAAATAATTTAAAGAATGAATGTCTCGTCCCTTAGTATATTAGTTGGTAAGCTTCAGTGGAGAAATTCTTTAAACAACCATCTATTGCAGCAGCCGCACCTCGATGAATGCTTTTTATCTTATTTGCAGATACCTACTTTTACTAACAACAATATATCAAATGTTGTCCACTTCATTTATCAACATTTCTCAATGCCTTTTTTTCAAAGAAGCGCTCCTGAATATGCTAATGAACCTTTGTCCAATATCTAGTTTGCAGACGAAATGGAATTTGACGCTTGATATTTCAACATTGCTATTCATCATGTCAGTTGGATCAAACATCAGGCTCATGTTAATAAGAGGCATGCCACTGGTGTCTTCCATACATCCGAAGAGGTACTGAAAGCTTGTTTGTTGCCAAAGGAGACGCGATACTTCATATGTGAGCACCGTGAAACAAAAATGGTAATGAAACAACCAATGTGCCGGTATCGAAAGGCTTACCATCTGATGAAGCATCTGAATCAAATGAATCAACTACTAAAAAAGAAGGAGAGTAACAAAGAAGCCTTCCAGTAAGTCTTATAAGTTGTTAAAAAACCGTGACTGCTGCAATATATGATTGTTTAAAGAGACTCTTTTTTAGTGATGGCTGCTCTTGAAATTCGTCATACAGCAAAATAGCATAATCCCATCTTTTCTTTCGCTTTTATAATGACTTCAGCATTTAGTTTTATAAATAAAAAACCAACTAAAACCAAAACCAAACCACTATCCTCTTCACTTATTGATGAATTATATGATTCACAAGAGTTCTCTAGTTTTATTAATCAACCTTCCAGCTCTTCTTTGGTGATTGAAACACCTTCCAAAAAATCGGCTTTTAACTTTATTTGTAAGGCCCTCTAGCCTTTAGTACTAAAGCATCTTTCTAATACACTTCTGTAGCATCCTCGCCTCCTTCTTCACAAATAACCAAAAACTGTAAGATGATACTATGTTGCTATCAATAGACAATCATTGACTGACTTCATCACATGCCCTTTTAGTGCACAATAACAATGGCAAGCAAAAAAAGAGCCTTTGGACCCTAATTCAATCCAAAAAGAAGAAACACATTTTAGAACTATCAAATCTTTATGCAAACAGTGTTAAATTAGAACGAATCAAGGCACAGATAGATCAAGTCGTACAAGAAAAGCAGCAAGCCATGCAAGATGAATCCTTTTTGTTGGCTCGGGATCTACAGCAGAGAG
Organism: Rhizopus delemar RA 99-880; assembly: GCF_000149305.1. Taxonomy (NCBI): domain Eukaryota; kingdom Fungi; phylum Mucoromycota; class Mucoromycetes; order Mucorales; family Rhizopodaceae; genus Rhizopus; species Rhizopus delemar. The sequence continues at coordinate 2,583,885 of NW_027137832.1, forward strand.
AAAATGAGTATAGGCAACAACTAAGTCATTTGCTGCATTCGAGGTGGCAAATACGTGCTGCGTGGAAAAAGATGGCTGAGATATTGATGGAGGAGGCTGAAAGATCAGAGGATGTGGTAAGTATGTTTGAAGATGAAAGAGATGCTAGACGACGAGAGTATGATCAGTATGCAAAGAATATGAATCAAAAAGATGAACAGAGATTAGAAGAGATTAGGATAAAAAGACAAGACATCCAATCTCAAAGAAGGTTTGTATCAATAATAAGCAAAGACGATAGCAATGCTCATTTTCCAGTAGTGAAATTACATTGGATATTGAGATATGGAAGAGAAATGATGCAGAAATTCAAGAAACAATGTACGAAATGGTGATGGACGAAATAGAAAAGAAAAAAGAATTGGAAGAAAAGAATGTACAAATACAAAATGAAATTGATGCACTTTTGAACAGAGTCAATTTATTGAAAGAGGATAAAAGGAAACATGATAATCAAATAAAAGAATTAGAGACAATCATGGAAGAAAAACTAAAGCCATTGACGAATAAAAAAATCGATCACGAACAAGAACTGGAAATGATCAAACAGCGTCAAAAGGAGACTGAAGAAAAATCAGTAAGTACAAGCTATGTGGAAAACAATGCATTTACAAGTAATAGAGTCAACTAGATGAAGAGGATATGAAGGCCAATTTGGAGATGAAAGTACATTTGGATGAAAAGTCAAGAGGACAGAAAGAGATTGAAGAATTAGAAAGGAATATTGCAATAATCAACAATAGAAAGTTGTTTGGTAAAGAGGAGGCACAGCAGGTACTAGAAGTGCTTCAGAATCAACTCGAGAATCGAGATCAAGCAGTAGATCAAGAACAAGCAAAATTAAAGCAGTAATGATAAATGAAGTATAGATAATCATATCATATTCATTCTTACTGTATAGGGCAAAGAAGATCATTACAGATAAAATTAAAGAAATAGACATCATTCAATCCAATGAATATGAACACGAACAGAGAAAAGTACAATTGGATTCCACCATCCTACAACTCTCTGCCAAATGGAAAAATCTGAATGATCAAAAACAATTGGCCATTGAAACAGATCAATTTGAAAAAGCGGCTATTCTTTCTGATCAAATCAAGCTAACTGAGCAGCAGTTGGATAAAGCGGAAAAAGAAAAAGAATCGCTTCAACATGATGCACTTCAATTGAGTTTAAGTGAGAAAAGGAAGGAACTGAAAGATAAAAAGGAAGAATACAAGGTGCTGGAATTGGAAGTAGAGAGAAATATCATTTCCATTTTGACTAACTCACAAAGAGAGTTAAACCAAATTCTATCAAGGTATACTGTTAGAACGGAAAGAAGGGTTACTCTTATTAAAAGTACATAGACTGACAGATGGCTATGAGAATGATTCAATACCAACGCTAAAAGAATTAATCGAACATGAATTAAAGACTTTTGAAGCACAAACAAGTGATTATCAGGAAAAGAATTTAATGTTCTTTTAAAAGAAGGATTCCAGCATGTTTACCAAAGCATCCAATATTTCTTGATTGTAGGCAGTCAAGTCAACCTTGGGTTCTTTCATTTTTTCCGCAAACCAGTTATTCTACAAAATATACATGTTAATAAAAAGAATAGCAATACTTTAGCAATCTTTTTTTATACCACTTCATGTCTAAAGAACTTTAGTATTGCTGCTGTTCTTGCAAAACAATCAAAAGACAGCCAGCCGTCTATCACCATTCTTCTTTGCTTATGCTAACATAGATGCATTATTAAAATATTCAGACACTTATCACAGCCCTGATACTTACATTGATCTCGATGGTCGTAGAAAGCAGCATGAGTATTGCAGGTTCAATGGAGGCAGCTTCCCAAACAACAGCCTTATCCTTTTGATAATCATTACCATTGGCCACAAGAGCATTATACACAAAGAACTCTGAATGCATCGCTCTTTCATTACAGAAGAGAGCAGATGAGGGATGAAATTTGAGTTCCATTAAACGGTTTGCCATCGTATCCGTTTCACGTACATATTCTGCTACTTTGGGATATAGACCAGCAGTGAGTGCCGCATTGATAACTGATGGGAAATCTCTGTACTTGTCATAGGCAGATGGGACTTGACATAATCGAATGGAACGTTTAATATCATATCGATTGATAGAGATATCCATATCATCGGTCTTTACAAAGCCAATATTAATCAATAGTCCTAAAAACTGTCGCTTCATTTCTTCAATTGTCTCTAGGTTCTGGTGACTCAAATAATTCTCTTTGCAGAACTCGTGCATTTTACGAATCCACCCGGGCTTCCCCCTGACAGACATCAGTTCATCGCGCCATATCTCATAAGCTTGATAGACAGTTAAAAAGTCGGAATTATCTAACAAAAGAGTGTTAATTATCAGTAGCAAATACTCTTGGATAAAACAAAACATACTGCATTCAAATCTTGCCCTTGCTCTATCAGCTTCATCTTCTTTGCCAAATGGCCTAACAAATGGACTCTTGAAACTTAATGCTGCTGCAATGGTCAATATAGGGTCTAAACAACGGAAAATAGCACCAAATAAAATCATTTTTCCAATGTGAATATCCACTGGCAAATTCACCAAATGTGCACCAAGTGGGGTAAGGCTTTCATCGGCATTGAGTGCATGTATCTAACAGAAACAAAAAAGATTTAAAAAAAAAGACCATTTTGATGTGTATTTTTCTTACTTCACGTAGTCTGGAAATGGCGTTTTTAATTACTTTAACTGAAGGTGCATCGAGAGCGCTGCTAAGCACATCAATAATCGAACCAAGCTTATAGACCTTAATACGTAAGCATAATTCTTCAAGTGGCAAACGAAGTATTTCAGGCGTCTCATAATCTGGCATCTTTTGTATTCTCATTTAGATTTTTTTCAGCAAATAAAATATGAAACTTACATGTTCAAAGCGTTGCTTTGTAAATAAATGAAAGCAAATACCTTCTTGTACTCTACCAGCACGACCACGTCTTTGTTTAGCATTGGCTTTTGCCACATACTTTTGTAATAGTCTTGAAACCCTTCTTTTATCATCATAACTGTCCACAAAAAGTTAATTTTTTCTTTTTTTTTTTGCATCAGATAACATACTTGATTGTTCTAGCCATGCCTGTATCAATAACGACCGTGACATCGCTAATGGTGACACCTGTCTCAGCAATGTTAGTTGAGAACACTATTTTTCGGACGCCTTCAGGTGGAACCTCGAATGCTTTTTCTTGATGATCAGAGGAAAGAGTAGAGTGAAGGGGGATTAACAAAAACTTTTCAGTCTTTCCAAATATGTTGTGGCTAGAAACCAAATCATAAAGTGCTCGGATCTCATTCATACCGGGTAAAAATACAAGAATTGCGCCTGTGGAAGGAATCGCTGACTCCTTTTTGTCCGTGCTGTTTTCATCAGCTGGTTTTTGTATACAAATGTGTTCAAGTAATTGAAGGATTAAGTCATAATTGATCTTTTTATCGTCCATTCTCTTAATCATTTTTCGTGTTTGCCTACTGTACTCGCTCTCATCTTCATTATCACTTTCATTGATATTCTCAGTTACTTCATTATTGGATATAGTAAGCTTGGAGTCGTTGCTTGTATTGTAGATATCATCATCGTCTGATTCCTCTTTAAATATTTCATAATGAAGACGCTTTTGTGAGCCGCCTCGACCAGATATATTAACGTTTCCTTTTTCTATTTCCGATACATGTTAAAAAAGAGGAAAGGGAGCATTATGTATTTTATATAAAGAACTTGCCTATTCCCACCCTAGACTTTCTTACAGCAAATGGCGAGTCTTCTTCTAGTACATAGCCTATTTAAAACAATAAGATATACTGCATGAAAGCATAGCGCACAAGTATACCAGTTGCTTCTACAACGTCTTCAAGAAACTGTACTTGAACAGGATACGTTCTTCCTGGTACAGCTATAGTTGGAGCATTGTCAAAATACTCTTGAAAACGTCTAGCTTCGACAGTTGCACTCATCAAAATGACCCTAAACAAGAACGTATTCATATAGATACAGCGTTATACATGTATGTATGTTCCTTACTTGAGCTCAGGACGTAATTGACATAGTTTTTTGAGCATAATCAGCAAAAAATCGCTTTCAATTGTACGCTCATGTACTTCATCAATAATCACATGACTCACTCCCTGCAAAGATAAATCGCTTTGGAGTCGTTGTAAAAGAATACCCTAAAAATCAATGTTTATTTTAGAGCTGCATGACTGATAAAAAAAGAAAGAACTTACAGTAGTACAGTACAACAATACGTTTTCATCGGATACTTTGCTTTCTAATCTGATTTGATACCCAACTAATGCATCTCTGGAGCCAACAGCTTTGGGTGAGTCACCCATCTCAATAGATACTCTACTTGCGATTGACATAGCTGAGATACGTCGAGGCTTTTTATAATGTTAACGTAAACAATATATATAAGAGCTTGTATATATACCTGGGTACAAATAACAAGACCATTTGAAGATCCCATTAAGAGATCCTCAGCCAAGAACTGAGGCACTTGAGTACTTTTACCACTGTATATTCATAATTAACGTAAATTATTTATTCTTTCATAAACTACTCTTTTTCAATTTACCATCCTGTTTCACCTGAAATAATTAAGACTTGATTTTTCTTCACCAATTCTAATATGTCTTTTCTATATGCAGCGATAGGCAAGTCGCCTCTCTTTTCCTAAATATATGACACTCTTTAATTTGACTTTTTTGTTTATTATCTTTTATCTACTCTACCTTCATAGACATATAATCTTTAGAATTAAGGCGCTTCTTGAATCTTTCTTGAGATGAATTGAAAGCTTTCTTTCGCTTAGAAATTTGCTTGCTGAATGAGTCCGTTGTACTTTCATTAGGCTTTGTTTCAAATGTTTCAGGACCATCTTTAAGCTAAAAAACGAAAAAAGTTATTATTGATAGTTTAGGAAAAGAGTAAAACCCTACGTTGTCGCTTTTTCCTGCATTTTCAGTCGATTTATTCACCAATTCTGTTAGAAGGGTCAACCTTTGCTTATCCATCTCAAGTTGAGGATATTCTTCTTTTAATTTCTATATATACAAAGCACGATAAACATACAGATACGATCTTCAGCCTATTTACCTTTTCTTCCAGCCACTCTACCCATAAGTTCCTGTACGGCTTAGGCATAGCTTTATACACAGATGAAGATGAGTCAAGATCAAATAAAGCAAAGGTCTACGTATACAGAAAAATATAAATAACGATAGCATGTAACCGACAGGTTCTTTTTGATCTTACGGCTGTGAAGTTTTCAGATGATAGACGAGCAGTGGTAACAATACCTTCAGGTGATTCGTAATTCAAGAACGAATTGAATTGCTTGCCATTGGCTATTTGCAAAGTCGATCGCCACATACCAGAGCTAACCTCTTTTGATTGAAACTTTTGATTTCCGAGACCATGTTTCTTACAATACTCCGCCAAGAATTCCTTTGGATACATTCCCTTCCAAGACTTTTCCATAGTTAAGTCGATGACTGTCCAGCTGGTAACAGTATTACTGGGAGCACTATTATATGCCGAATCCATCTCCTCTTCTGCCATCATTAAACCACCAAACATACCATCCTCATCATCACCCTCCGTCTCGCTTGTCTCTGATTTTTCTTCCAAAGCCCATCTTTGTTTTTCTTGCTCTATCTTTCTCTTTTCAATATCTTCCTGTAACTTTTTTCTTTTTTCCTCTGTTGCTATCTCGAGCTGCTTTATAAACAACTCCTGTGCTGTTCTCTTATCATATTCCCAGTCAGCCTCCAAGTTACGTATATCAGCCTTTATACGCGTAATCTCTTTTTCAGTAGTCTTTGTTTGCTCCTCGGAAAGAGATTCCTCCTTTTGTTTCTTTTTGTTTTTCTTGTTGGAAGGTAAGAGGTTTTCAAGCTCTTGCAAGTAAACTCTTAACTTTGCGTGTCTTTCATTTACATCCTCTTTTTCTTGCACACTCTGTAAATATGCCCAAATATCAGATTTCAACCGTTTCTACCCGCTTTTTTATATTTGGTTTCTTTTTCTACCTCGTATCTTTCTGCAGCTTTTAAGATGTGAGATTTGATGTCATCTAAGGACTCATCCTCCTTATTCTTCAACAGAATCAATTCCTCTTCTACTTTTTCCTTCTGATCTGATCTGGCATTGCTTGTATCTTTTCTATTAGCGTTATGGATCAAGGTAACCTGCTCATCCTGATCTAATTTGGAAAAGAATGTTAGCTAGCTACTAAAATACATTTGATTATACCATCTTCATTAAAATACTTGTCAAAGAATCCAACTGGCAGTCTATCATAAGGAACGTTTATACACAGCTACAAATAAAAAGAAAAAAATAAGCAAATTGTGATAAAGGTTCCAATTCTCTCTACCCAATCCAAATGATCATCAATCGATTTCGATAAAGTTGCCTTGAATGATGACAAAATATCTTCATCACTAAATCCAAGTTTGATCAAGACTCTGTATAAAATATCCAGCTGTTCAACCGTTTTGTCTCTCTCATTTTCATTTAAAATTAATTGAGACTCTAGTAACAGATGTAAGTTGCCTTCTGTAAAAAAAACTACCTGCGAATCTTTCTTACCAAGCAAGTTACTTTGTCTCTGTTTAATAATTGAGACAAGTTCTCGTTCTAGTTCTGAGCGAAGTCGAAACGGCCGGACCTTGCGTGCATTCGATCCACTGCCAGTGTCATTGGTCAATCGATCAATTATGGCATCTGCTTTAGATTCGTGCAAGGATTGGTATTTTTGAACGAGCTGGAGAATGTCTTTTTTTCCCTCTTCCTTTTTTAGATCCACTTGACGATCTTTAGGTTGTTTTGTTGGCTTGATTATCTCTTCTTCCTTCTTGGGCTGTTTTTCTTCCACCTTTTTAGAGGGAGCTGAAGAAGTGGCATAACCACGATTAGAAGCTGCTTTAATTTTCTTTTTTGCCATTAGTTATTTGAATCGCACTAAAAACAAAATAAAATACACAAGAACCTCGGTAACTTTTTTAATTCCTGTCAAATTTATCAAAGCGCGTGTTTCAAAAAACCTGCAATAACAAGTTGCATAAACAAACAATAAATATAACTTCTTGGGTGATTCATAAGAAGGCTTTTGTTTCAAGAGATGAATATAAGCTCATTATTTCATAGAGGAATTGTGTATTCTATCTAAAGAATCAGCAGTGTCAATAGTACTATGCATATAATGAACAAGCAAAGAAAAAGAATAGCTATAGGATGCTAATTCATATCAATATTTGTTACATACACAAGTAAAACTTTTCAAATCACTAGGTTCAAATCTAAAGAAAACCAACATAAATAAAACACCTATTTTCATTGTATGAAGGTTAGTATGTTTAGCCCAAGCATTGCATTTGTCAAGCTTTTTCAAATTCAATAGGGCGAAAACGATATAATAAATATAAACAGCTACTACAACCGTGAAAATAAAGTATCTTGTCGGAGCAATCTGAGAGATATAGATAGGATAGTCTAAATCGCTACCAAAATACCAACAATCGAGAAACAGTATTAGAAAAAAAAGCGTGATGCAAGCATTGAGACGCTACAACCATAAGTGCTTAAAATGTTCCTCTTTTATTCAAATATGCCAAGTAAGACACGACATCCATCCCATTTGATTCATGTGGAAATCATTCATTTCTTCTTTTGCTATATCCATCCTCTTGGTCAATGATTTATAACACCATGCATTTTTCACTAACATCAATGATCTCCATGACTTCTTCATTCATTAATGCGGGATTTTTTTTTTTTGCAAGTTCAGTATATTATTGCCAAAAAAAAAAAAAAAAAAAAAAAAAAAAAAAAAAAAAAAAAAAAGGATCCATAAAGTTAAAACCATCTAAGAAGACAGCGTTGCATTCAATGGTAACTTTAGAGTGAGAGCTAACTGCACGGATTTTTGAATGCCAACAAAGGATACGGCCATTTGTGTTGAGGCGTAACAACAGCAAGCGATGAAAACATTTTATGTAAAACTCTATATAAAAAGCTTTATCAAAAGAACAAAGTAACAAAAGCAAACTTAGCCTTTTTTTTTTTTTTTTTTTTGGAAACAAAATCAGCTTACATTATACGCCTTTTTATCATAAAAAGAATTTCAAAAAAAAAAGTGGAGGGCAATTTAGACTACACAATGTTCTCAATTTATCAAAGCACTACATTTCCAATTTTATAAATTTGTATATGTTTTGCAGACACATATATAAAGTAAAAATAAAAGAGACAATAATTAAGAAAGATAATTCATTTATTAATTGAATGAAAAGGATTGGGATAAATATATACATACAATAAAAAAGATTAGAAAGAAAAAGGTAATAAAAATAAGGAATCCATTTTTTGTTTTCAGTTATGTTTCTATGTACAGCAAGTAGTATACACCAGGTTTTGCTACTTTTTTTAGGCCTTGAAATCTGCGATCAAAGATTTGATGGCATCAATAGTACCAAACACACAGCCGACGATACCTAACAAGAGAGTTAAGGCACAAAAGGCCAATTCGTACCAAGGCTTGTTTCGAACACCAGTCAGCTTCAAATAGCACAAGATGGGTAACAAAAAGACAAGACCACAATTGGCAAGAGCACCAATCAAACCCATAAAGTCATCAAAGTAGGGAATAAAGCAGGCCAAGATGACAAGGATCACCATGGTACAGGAACGGATGATGGCACGACCAACCCAAGCACCAAACTTGCCATATCTTTCCTCGGTACAGTTGATGAATTTTTCAAATTCAAGAGAAAAGGAAGTACTGTAAATGGGGAATGGCCAAAATGACGTGAATGGTCATGACGATCATCGAAAGCATTTTTCCGGCACCGTCAGGAAGAGAGTTGTAGATAGGAGATTGTGTCGTAGTACCAAAGGACCAATAGCCAGGAACGGCCGTCAAGAAATAAAGAGCGACACAAGTACTGAGACCAGTAGTAACGGCCCACTTCCATTGGTGAGGTTTCTTCAAGGCATGTTCGGCGTGAGGGTATGTGTTGTTACCACCAAAGGAGAAAGCAATAGTGGAAAGGGACATAGGGAAACCAGTCCAAATGACAGAGTCATGTTCAATAGCGATTTCAGGGTGTGAGTTACGGAACATGGGACCTTGGATAAGGACAACAAAGACAGCCATCATGGTACAGATGGCACCGATAGCAGCGATACTAGTCACTTCCTTCAAGGTCTTCATGATCAGGGAAGGAATGAGTAAGAAAACACCCCAGATGATAGCCCAGAGCTTGTAGTTCAATTCACCAGCTGTGCCCTTCAAGAGGTAAGTCATATTATTAGAAGCCAAGACAATGTAAAGAGCGGGACAACCAAACAAATTGAGTAAATGAAGCACAGAAGCAACAATGTATCCAGCCCAGCCAAAGGCGGCAGTACCAATAGCTTTGAAGTCGTGGAGACGCTTACCAGGCTTATAGTATAAACAACGAATGAGAACAATACCAGAATAGACAGACATAGCATATGCCAAGATCAAGATCAAAATACCAAGCCAGCCACCTTCAGCAAAGGCCTTGGGAAGACCTAGGGTACCAGTACCAGCAACAACACATACAACATTAAAGTAAGCAGTAAAGAAACTACCATCACCATGGCCAAACTCATTGATGCTAGAGGCACGATCATCTTCAACATGATCAATGGCCGTTTGTTCAACTTTACTGACTTTATCAGAACTGGCTACCGAAGGAGTATAATTATCTTTAGTCATTTAAACAAGAAAACAAAAAGAGGGGAAATGAATTGATTAAGAAAAAGAGTAAAGTTGGAATGAATATAAAAAAAAATCTATTGTCCTTTTTATATTAACACGAAAATCTTTTTTTTTTTGTGTGCAATAAAAATACCTGTGTGACGGGAAGTTGTTGTACCCGCCAAAATCCCCGAAAAGAAACGAAGCTTTTTAACTGGTTCAGAAAGGAACCAATTTCCAAATAACGTTTGAAGGATTGGTTTTTGTGCTGATGACCTCTGAATGAATTTTTTACCAAATAAATAATAACGTCCTACTTTAATAAAACTCCGGTTATTATATTTTATTTTGCTGTCATCAATGAAAAAGTAAAAAGGTATTTGTATAACAAAGAACCCTTAATTTAATGAGTTATGACAGAAATGTACGTTTATCTCACATGACCATTTATATATTCCCTAAAATGAACATTAACAAAGATAAACTTTCTCACATCAACCGATTCTAGTGTCGCACAACCAAGTGAAACCATCATAGAAAGGTAGTACAAAGAAGAACTAATAAAAAAAAAGGTGGGAAGATAAACTAAGGAGAAGAATTCTCACGTAAGCTGGAGAAAGAAATCAGCCTTTTGTTTGGTCTAATTTTCATTTCTTTCATTAAAAAAGATCGATTTCTTATAAAGAAAAAATACGTTGTAATAAATGTAGCTTTTACGATATACTCCTTGTTCTGTTGTTACTAGCAACACTTGGCTTCTATGGAAACATCGGGTATCTATCAGTGGAGTTTTTAATTTTTATATTCGTATGAAGGGAAGGTTTAATAAGAATCGTATATGAAAGATGGTCTAGAATTACGATGACAATAAAGAATGCATCCCTTGTTTTTTATACCTTGACTTTATTACTGCTCTATTAAAAAAAGCGAGAGACAAAAATGTGTGTCTTGGAAACGGAGAATCTGAAACCATGATATAAAAGGAAATCAGGGTAGTTTTTTTTCGCATCTCTTTTGCAAGTACAAAAAAAGTAAAGATAAAAATTATTTATATAAGATAAGGTAAACCCTGTATTAATTACATGATAAAGCTAACACCAAGTTCGGGTCTTTATTTTATTTATCTATAGCATCAAGGATACTCCTTTCTCTCCTTCTCTGGTTAGAGAAAAGTTTATCGTTGTTACTCAAACTTAATTTTATCTGAGATTTGTCTCTTATCTTTTTTTTTTACCCTGAGAATAATAGAAAAACTATACGGTTATTTTAGGGTTGGAGAAATGCGTGATATTACATAAGGTATTTTTCTAATTAATAAATAAATATTACCTTTTGTATTATGAACAAAAGCACACTAGCCGTCTTTCTCTTTGTATAATTTTCTAGTTGTAATAAACAATAGACTATCATGAATGGAAGATATGCATAACAAGAGAGAAAAATTGCCAAGGAAGCATATAATTAAAAATATAGGTAGTTCTGATTCGTCCTTATAAATCAAAAAGACAACCAAATTTCTTTATTAATTACTTCCCTTTTTTGTTTCCAATAGAATAAATTAGACACATTTTTTAAGAAATGCTATATGCACAAAAACTACTTTAATTGGTACAATTTTCCTTGCATAGACGGATAAGATTTAAACCAGATATCTACATTTATCTATTTAGCTTTATCTTTTATCTTTTTTTTTTGTTTCATCGTTTGTGACCAAAAGATTGTTATTATACAACCAAGCAGTTTAAAAGTTTTAAGGTATCAATAATACTTTGAAGCAAAGTAAATGAAATAAGCCAGTTGCAGCAGTAAGCAATGTAGTTTATCAAAATCGTAGCGGTTTATGTTTTTGTTACTGTGGTCTGATTCAAGACAATACTGAGTGTCAGTTATCCGCATTTCGCCTCAATTAAGAAAATCTAGTATATATGGGCCCATGTCCAGTCTTTTTTATTTATTCTAGTAAATAGAGGGCAATAGCTATTGTTTTATTACAGTGTCTTTTTCTTTGAGAAATACATTTCTTTTTTTACTCCAAATCTTTACTGGATCAAAGAGGAATTTTGGGGCAAAACTTTTGAGAATTACAATGGTTATAAGATGAATGCTTTCATCAAATGGCTAGGCAGAAAACTGTTGACGAAAGTGGAGTGAAAATTGACTTGTATTATATAAATAAATTCTATTATACAACTGCCCATCATTTATTGTGCTACACACTTTGTACATATCCTTAAAAGAAAGAGTTACAATGCATATTCTTTATTTTTATTGAAAATAATTCAAGTCTAAAATTTGTTCTAATGAGTCTAATATTGCTTTTTTTTTATGCTTTAAATAAATCCCCATTTAATTTTACAAGTTCCTTGTCCCAAATAACCGCAGACTTGTTCAAATACTAAAAAAAAATATAAATCGTATGAGATTTCAAACTTGAGTCAGACCAATTTTTTTTTTTTTTTACTTACCAGTAGGCGAAAGATCCAAGGAATTGACTTGGCATGTGGGGCAAGTATCAACAATACGTGCAATAATTTCATTGCCAGTTGTTCCTACAATTTTAACCATCTTGTTGCAGTGAGGATTCATATTTGGGTTTGCACCTATTCAATTTAATCAGTCTATTATAATCTTTCTCTCTGTCTCTTTTTCTTTCTGTTTCTTTCTATTCTTTCTTACCATTGTTCATTTGGTTTACGTTGACAGCAACAACCATTTCAGAATCATCATCAGATTCTCCACATGATCCAGGTCCAACATCATAATAAGTACCTTTACCAGAAAAGGGCAATTTACTGCGCTTCTTGATAACTAATGCTTCAGTTTCTTGAATGATACAAAAGGAAAAGACAGTCAAAAGCAAGATAAAAGTCAATCTGTTCATTTGATGCGTTTTTGATTTTGCTTTGAGAAAGTGGTTGTGAGATGTCGTAAAAAGTAAGGAAAAAAAAAGACAGCTGTTTTTATATCCAATCTTGATCTCATTACAGGCTATAATGAAAGCAAATTATCTGTCTTAAATATAAATGCTATCTTTCTCTCTTGCTTTTCTTGTCAGCACTTGTAATCAAATCTTCTTTCTTTGTCCAATTATGAATATATGCTATAAAGAATAAATTTTTTATTGTCACAAGCCTTTTAATGGTTTTTATTGCAAGGTTGAAAAGAAAGAAAACAGCAAATATCCTCTTTTATATTGTATAAAGAATAATCAGATGTACACAGTTATTGTAATTACAATAAAGAATGTTAATGTCTTGTCTATTTATTCAAAGTGACTTATATTAGCGCATTTAGTAATTCATATTTGTATCAATCAAAAGCACAAATACGTCTGCCTATTTTGTGTTTTATTGATTAGCTTCATTAATTTATTTCTAAGTATTCCGTTGTTATCTGAACTACAGTTAAACGGATGCAAACGAATCAAGTCCATTCGTTTTATTGTAAAAAGATGTCAGACTTTTATATGCATAGATTTAATCATTGCCAAAGTAAATTAAATTTGAGTTCCTGTGTGAAACATAATGCTTTTTTATTGTTTTTATTTTAAGCAGAGAATCTTTATCAAAATGAATTTTGTGACATAGTTTTTCATGAGACTAACTGTACATTGTAATTGTATCGCTTTTTGAAGGTGAATGTGCCTAGGTTGTATACTTACTATCTGATATGAAAACAAATATATGATTATCAGGTCCCAAAAGCTCAATGATGACCTAGACAGGTGTAAATGCTGATCAACAAGCAGCTTTTGATCATCGCATACTAAAAAGAAAGAAAATTGTAAATGGCTATTAATCGTTTTTATTGAAAGAAGAGGGTAATTAAGGGTTGCAAGAATAAAAAATAATCAAAACAAGAAAAGCCATGAGGGCACTAGAAACTTAATTTGATACAAAGATGGGGTATACGGGAAGTTTGGTGCTTTCTGCAACCTATTGTTTTATTTAAATAAATATCAAAGATTTCTACCAATAATAAGCATTTGCTAAATCTTTTATAACGGATGGCCCGCCATCCTCCGGCGTTTGCTGATTCATTGATCTGTTTTGAAGATAATCCATAAAACTTTTTTCATTCGATTTATCCGAGACGTCTAAACTAACGCCCGTCAATACGTCCACATGCTGATCCGTATGAATCAAATGCTGTCCTTTTTGATGTGCATCCTCCTGATGCGATAAAGGATTCCAATCATCCAAAGAGGATTCCCAATAACCAAAAGGTTTGATTGGAATAATGTCCGGTGCTTCAAATGGATCCAAGGTAGTGGTGATGGGCGCACTTTGAGGGTCAAGCGAAAAGTCTATCCATCGGTCCTTTGAATCTTCTGACCATAACACACCTGTTTCGGGATGATGGTAGCCTGCCAGCTCAGCTAGGATTTGACAATTCTTGCTGGCTGTGATCCAAGTCGTCTCGATCTTGTTCAGGGCCTCCATACACTTGTTTAGCTTAGACTCTGCTGGCTCTTCATGATTGCTTGCATCTCGGACAAAGATGAGGCCAACTGTAAAGATGTAATAGACAGAAAAGTTCAAAACGTAGACAAGTTGATTGTGCTCAAACATTTGATCTAAGATGGAGAGCATTGAATCTGCAGCAGAAGCTAGGATGGAGGCAGAGGGTAAAAGAGAAGGTATCGAGACTGTTTGATCAGGTCCTCGAGTGAACGGTCGGTGAAGTAAGATTAGGGTTGTATAATAGATCATATGTAGTTGACAGACAGCCACAGAAGGACTTGATTTAGCTTGGATCCTCAATGAGCTTGGTAACTGGTCATGCCATTGTTGTAACCTTTTATTTAAGATATTCAGGACTGAATCGGCTTGTTTGGCACCCGTATTTTGCAAGGAACGCACATAGTAAATGTTTTTGAGGACATGGCCTAATATATCACATATTTTGATCAAATTAATAAAGTTATCCAATATTCTGATCGGTTGACCTTCAGCGACAGAAGGCAGGGTCTCATCATCGTCTACAGAGGGAAAAGGTACGTCGCAATCCCTTTCTTCAAAGGTGGTCGCTCGTCCATACATTGCACTTCCCAATCGATCTACTACATAACAACACCAAAAAACTCTTTTACGTCTTTCACATTCTTCTGGCGGTAAGTTCCAGTAATCACAGTTTCTGTGCAAACCCAAGTCTTGCGCCATTCGAAAAGCCTATCAGAGTGAATACATGAGGAAGAGGTAAATGTCGTTAATGAAGATGATATTTACCATGCCACTGTATAACCAGGCTCTAGCAGATCTCATAGCACCATGCTGATGACTAGCAAGTAGTAAAAGTGATTGAACGGTCGATATGCTTGGCTTGTCATAAGATTCGTCTAGTAATTTTTCTGCTCTTTCAAAAAACACGTCACCAGCGGTATCGGGTACAGCTGGATCTGATCTGACTCGAACATCATCTGATATCCTTGATGCCACCGCATAAATTGAATTGAGCAAAAGCGGAGTGACCTCTTGCTCAACAGAAGAGAAGAGCCGACGTTGAAAGAACAGGGGCAAGAACGGATAGAAATGCTGAAAGTAAAGCACGATCAGATGCTCTGATAGATCCTTTGGTGGCAACTCGAACGGATCTACCTGCCTAGGATTATGTCTTCTCTTACGACGTTTACCATAATTAGCAAAATGAAAGGCGCCATTCTGATAGGTTCGACTGCTTTGCAAGAGATAGTAGCCAGAAGACTTACCCAAATATCTCATTTGTCCATTCGCATCCATCGAGAGCTGTCCTATGCCTTCATCTGCTGGAGAATCTTCCTCTCGAGATGACTGGTCGGGTTCATCCAACCATAAACTTTCCCTCTTTTTTTTACCCGCCTGGTCTTGCTGCCAAAAAAACACCTTGTTTCTTTCAGACTTGGGCACTCTTCTCACCGGTCGTTCCCGAATTTGTTCTCCTGTAGGCGTCTCTAGAGGTGAATTGAGTTCCTTCAAGATGTTGTTGGACTGTATGTCTCCGCTTTTTGATAATTCTACTAGATAATTTTCTAGTTTGTAAAGTCTATTCTCAACTGCTTCTATATAGCCTTTAGGTGGTCCTCTCTATCCCGTTTAAAAAATAATTAAGAAAACGAAGGTAAAGAAACATATAGTTTTAAAGTTTACTTTTTTCGTTGTGTCTTTAAAAGTGCACTCTAGCCCGATCGCTTTACAGTTAGTGCAAACAGGTGTTGCACCATCGCATTTCACTTTTTTTCTTCTACACAAATCACTTTAAAACATGCATGAGAAAATTGAAAGAAGTATGTTTGCTATCTATTGTATACCAAGCTCGACTAACTCGTTGCCTTGAATGGGATTCATTAGAAGCTGTAGTTGACATGATATAAAGGAAATAAAAAAAGAAAAAATAAAGATAAAAATAAAGATAAATTGTATAAAATTAGTAATATTAGTTTTTGTTTGTAAAAAGAGTCGGAGAAGAAAGTTGGTTGTCATCGTTACTACAACTTATTTTCAGTGATCCCCAATTGAATTGATTGCGATCCATCCAATTGATTACATAAACAATAGCAGTCCAGGGGCTCCCTTATCTTATCCAAATCTGTAAGGAAATATGCATGAAGCTTAAGGATATATATGTTTGTATACATAATTTGAAAGAATTGAATAATCCAGGACTAAGAGAACAAAAAATTGTCCTTTCCTTTCTTTTTCTTGAGAAGAACAGAATATAGTTATAAATGATCACAATAGAAACTGACAGATGATTTACAAGTAAAGTTTTTTTTTTAAAAATATGACATTTTGACTAACAATCTATAATCCAATCAGATTAAATTTGTTCTTTGGCATCAGGATGCTGCGCACAGAACTTTTTTATAATTGAAACAATTAAAATTCCTTTTATATCATTCGCAGATTGACTTGATCTATTTTTTATTACAAATGCTTTCCAAATAAATGAAAGAAAGAAAAAAAAATCTAAATAAACGAGAATTTAAAGCTTCTAAAACGAGAAAAATTATATTGGCTAATTAAGAAAACGCGATGACTATTTTGGAAGCATTAACCACTCTTTTCCAAAGAAAGGCAACGGAATTGCGGACTCCATATAAGGTTCAGGTACATCTTTGGCCAGCAAAACACAGGATAGCATATATGAATAAGGCTTTTGCTCATAAATAATAAATCACTAATTATCAAAGAAAGACCGTCTTCTATGAAGAGTCAAAAACCATGGTTTGAGCTGTGGTAAGTGTTATGTTCTGGCAAGGTAATTATCAAAATAGCAATAAAACCAAAAGAATACTTTTTGAGACTGAACTTTATTTAAGACAATCTTAATTGTTAAAAAGAAATCATTACAAAGTCTACTATTTATATTCTTCTATCAGTTGGCGGGTAAATGAGTAGTTATGAGCGTAGATCCAATCATTGACACGTTTGATTGAAGAATGATCACTGAATCGATTATGAAAATTTTTAATTCGTTTTTTTGTAGATCTTATTGTTCTTTAACTGATCTGGGAGAATTGTTCCGTCTTCATTGAGAAGAGAGATATATTTATATGAAATGCCTTCAGTCAGATCAAAGTTGACTAGGTACCTGATCCATTATTATTCATTTACAGAAATGATGAATAGTAAAGATCATGACTTATTTAGTGTTCATGTTTACTTTATAGAATGAATCTAATGGTGATAGTTTTATATAAAAAGAAGAAGAATATATTTTATTTAATAAAGATTTAAATTATTATCTTTTATCAATTTTAATATACTTCTTTTAGTTGTGATTATTCAATGTCCGTTATGATCAGACTCTGTTCTACAACAGTAAGTACAAATAAAATGGCTGTTAATAAGCCATACATAACATAATAAAAATGAAAATTACTTGTGGAATTGCATGTCCGAAAAACCAAACAAAGAAGAGTTGGATGAGCAAATGATCCAAAGCTTTTTTGGTCATTAAGGGATATGTCTGTTCTAATATAAAAATAACCCACAGTTCCTTGCTTGTCTGTAGCATATTCACTTCATTTTGTTTTTCTTTCTATTCTTACTGCATAGCAATAATCTCTACCTCAAATCAAAGGTAATCCTTCGTTTTCTGAATATCTGAAAGTAATATGTTATATAGAACCTACCATCCTAGTAGGTTAAATTACAGTAACTATTGCAAACATTTCACTGGGTTTTAGTATAGCATTCGTTAGGAAATTTTAAGACATCTGCCATAAGGTCATCCTATATTTTTTGGTAAACGATTTCCTAACGTTTAGCAGTTGGTTCTTTAAGCAAGCTGATTCTGCCAGCATATTCAGAATTCAGTAAAAGAACATATTCCATTGATCTGAAAAATATACAAGTTAATTTTTTTTTTATTATGACTACAACTGCAACTTTTCCTTAGCAGTTGATTATCCATGCCATATTCGATTTATGTTTCCCATCTCGGCAAACATCTAGGATTCAAAACAGCAGCACTACTGGCTGTACAATCCCTGATGTATAAAACATTCATCAGTGTTTCATTTTTGATGGCATACTCATCCCGATAGTTGTATCCCAACACATTCTCTCTCCTGTTGGTTCTTTACGGACTAAAAGTCCAATTTTTTTTTATATAACTTTATTTTTGTTATCTTTTCTTTTTTTTTATTAATTGCTGCAAGATTAAAGCTCGCTACTATTTATATTTTCAATATTCCTTGGGACAAACAACTCTTTAAAAAAATGAGACTGAGAGTAAAATCCTTGTTGTTTGGGAATAATATGCTGAACAAAGCCACAATAGCAACTTATCCAGAAAATGTCTTTTACTATATGTCGCTTTTGGGGTGAAAATATTTTGGAGAGTTGATACTCATCGCTATGGTTTTCAAGTTTGTAAAGGCTGTAGAACGTTATGATAGCATGGCATTAACAGTTTCAAAAACATAAACTGGCGATGTTGACTATAAATGGGTCAAGAAAGATAAAAGGTCCTCTCGAGTGAAAACCAATTGTGATGCTTTTTGTCATTACTGTATCAAACATGATTTCTTTTCCAAATATTTAGATATTTACGATGAGATTCCTTTGCTTTTTTCTTCTATTCACTTTAAAAACTTACTAATATCACTTTTTTATTATACATACAACTTATTTCCTCTCAATTTTTGACAGTAAGTTTTAAAAAGCACGAGCAATTGTTTTTACTAGTCATCTTTTGTATGTCCCTTCAATTCTTTTCCGAATATAAATGAAGTTAAACTGTAAACATATCTCTTATACAAATTCAAATTATTTGTTGCATATCACCCTTGGATATTTATATGAACATTTTAATGATTTATAAAATAATATTTTATTTAATATAAAAAAAACACACACACATGTATAAAAGCAGCTCTACTAGAATAAAGAATAAATGTAAGTAAACCCAATAATATTTTTAATGGAGAATATATAAAGTGTCTCAGAGAGAAGATTAAGTTTATTTCATGAGCTACTCAGAATCAGTAGCTTCAGGATTTTCAGTGTGATACATTGTTTATTCATCGTCGACACTTTTAATTTCTTTCTCCTAATTTTTAAATAAACTTACATGAATAAAGTGAAGAGAAACAGAAAATAAAATACTTGTTTCTCTGGGACCTACTTTATACTTTTTTTCAAAAAAAAATTTTTAAAATTAAATGGGAATTTAAAACTCCTAAAATGAGAAAGACTCAGTCAAAGAACTGAAATCAAAAGATGCGAAAAGATAATTTAGTCTACAATGAGACGAAGATTTTTTAATAGATCAATAATAAAATAAGGCAAAGCATTTGCCTTTGAAAAAATAAGATTCAGACTAACTATTGAGGCTGATTTTCAAGAGCCATTTAGATCATTTGAAGAAACCAAGCATGCCCAACAGGTCCCAAGTCATTGAATCTATGCAAGATTTATTGCACTAAGCAATATTTATACTAAAGCACCATAGGTTGTAGAGGGTTATGGGATTGTGATGACCAATATAGACATGGCTTGGTATCTTGCCTGAAAATAAATACAGCCAACAAACTTGAAAAATATCGTCTGACGAATGATAAAGACAAATAGTTTATTACTTAAGTCTCTCTATTATGATACCAGATACTAAGATATATAATGCCATGCTGCTTGATCTATATTTGCTCTTGTATATTCTCATAGATCTATGCCTTTCACCTTATTGAAAAGACAAAAAGAATCTGTTGGACTCACTTGCTGATAATCAACAACAATAACTTACACCAATTCTTCTTTTTGAAAATTAAAATATTTACTTGGATAACAAAGAGAATATATACGAAATACTGGAAAACAACAGCATTCTAAAAGACCTTAGTTTATCAGATATGTGCACAAGTATAAATTAGCTTTTCGAAAGATAAACGGTAACCATTACCTAACTTCCACTTTGTTTTAATTCCATAGTATTGAACAACACTCTGAATACGAAGAAGTATTTAATCATCATGTCAATCTGTTCGAAGCTGGCTTTACTGTTAGAATATAGGGCCCAGCAGTCAATAGTCTATATAGGGGGTCAAAATGATTTCCTCACTAATAATCAATACTCAATTTAAACTTATGTTATGAATTTATCATGGTATACTTGAAATACTTGCAGATGCATTCATGTATTATAATACTGGTGCCATATTGGCAAACGATGTAAGTGTAAGCAAAAGACAAAATGGTTATAAGGTTGCTACATAAGATGAATATCAAATGTTGTGCTATTAGACATGGAAAATTTGGAATTGGCAATCAATGGAGAAAATAGCTAAATCACATATTAAAAAGCTATCTTGACGACCCTCGTGGAATTAAGGTTTGCCTGTTGCAAGTCCGTAAGGAGAAGACTATGATTTATGGTCTAGGTAGATGGAATCAAGTAACTTGAACCGAAATTGTACTGTATACGGCTTGACCATGATGTTACGTATGTCTTGAAGGAAATAAAATGATTTTTATAAACTCAAACTTTCAGAATATTTGATTAACAAGATTCTTTATTGATGACATTTCAACCCTTCGTGTAAAAAACGATATATGATTAGACAAAGCCATGGTAAATAGTATTATATTTTTCTGAAGTAATTGGATTAAGAATCGATAGAGTACGAAGAAAGTACATGGCAATATGTTATACAGACACCACTAAGATCGTAGCAGGCCTTTCGTAAGACAACATTAGAGAAGCAATAAATCCATATCGCTTATGTAAGTAATTGAGTGTTATACAAAATAACCAAGTAAAACATTATAATCCTCATTTGCATTAGTTTATAAAAAAGTTACTTTGTCTCACCTTTCATTCCAAATCGTCTCATTATAGACCAAAACCTTATACAGTTTTCTCAGTTACTCAAAAAACCAGTAACAAGCAGACTGTGACAGCATCTTGAATTCTTTTTGCGGTAAATTTTTTTTGCGGTCATTTAAACAGATTTCTTTTTCATCCTCCATGAAAGATATCTTACCACCATTAAATAGAGGAAAAACCGTGTTAGATAAAAGCGCATTTGATGCTACTTTTGAAGCATTAGCCATTCGTGTACCTTCTCCTAAAGTAAAGCAGATTGTTACTTGTCTTGAAAAGTAAAAAAAAAGAATGAGTGAATTTTCTTTTTTTTTCGAAAACTAAATCCTTTGAAGCGAGCTATTGAATCTGCCTAGACTTCATAATGTGATATCAGATACTAAAGAAACAAAGTTGGTTTTGCTCAACCTTGATATAAAAGGTAAAATAGCGTGTTTATATAAGAAGAAGAGAGTATTAAGCAATAAATAAAGAAATAAAACAACTTGAAGAGGAAAAGTTAAAGATGATAGAAGGTTTTGAGGTGATAAAACATAGGTTTACAGTAGATTATAATTATTGGACTACAGGTTAGAACCTATTCTATTTTACATTGAGTTGAATATTCAATCTCTTATTAGAACAAATTTTATATTCTGTTATGCCTGAAGGAGATGAAGAGACACCTTCTTCCTATACAGTAACAGGTCACATTGGTAATAATATAATAGTGAGATTTAGACAAATGTTAACATGATAGCTTATAGCTCATTTGAATTTAAAAGAAGAAAACATAGCATTTAAACATTTAATAGCTCAAGTTATACTTGATGTAAGTCAGATCGATGGATCACTTGTTGAGACTAAACAAAAAAATAGAAAAATAAAAAAATAAAAAGTGTAGTGAATAAAACGAATAATATTGATAACACCTATCGTAACTTTGAAATGGAAATATTAGCTGGTGATTCAAATATGATTACTGAACTCGTAAGTCACTACAAACAATCCCTTTTAGATATTTACATGAATAAATTCAATAGAAAGAAAATGAATGCAGGTTCAAATTTGATTTTTCAAAAGTCTATTGGAATTCGAGACTTCAAGCTGAACATTGTCGATTAGTTCGGATATTTAAAAAAGGAGAATATATCTGTAAGGGAAAATATAGAGTTTATGTTTATGATATTCATATTATTTAGGTGATGTGATGGCAGGAGTAGGTCCTTTTTCTATTCCTTCCGTCAAGAAAGGTTGCGTTGTTTATGCAAATGATTTGAATCCTACCTCTTATGAATGGCTTTGTGAGAATGTTAAACTCAACAAGGTATATATACGCATGTGTATAAAATGATTATTAAAAATACACGATAGATCAAGGAGAATATTTATGCTTTTAATATGGATGGACGTGAGTTTATAAAGAAAGCAATACATGATCTTCATCAGCAAGGAAAACAATTTGATCACTTCATTATGAATTTACCTGCTACGGCCATAGAATTCTTGGGTAATAATAAAAAAAAAAAGAACCTAAAGGAGTATGAGTGATTAATAATGAAATGATAGATGCTTTCAAAGGCATCTACAAAGATCAACAGCAATCATATCTTCCAATGATTCACTGTCATTGTTTTACAAGAAGTTCCGATCCGGTGAATGATATTAGACAAGTAAGACTAAAAAACAAGTTCAAGCCTTTATATAACTTGCAATACATAGCGTGTAACTAAAGTGATGGGATCTCCGATAGACGAGATCTCTTTACATTTTGTTCGTACCGTAGCTCCTAAAAAGAATATGTATTGTTTAACATTCCGTCTTCCAGCTCAAGTTGCCTTTGAATAGTGGCGCATTTTAAATCTAGAACTTTAAGTACACGAGAGCAAGTCCCTTTTACGTGGCAAGTGTAAACATGAATAAATAAAAAGGAAAAAGTTTTTCTTTTTTTTCTCTCTCTCCTTTTTAATATCTGCTTCATCCCTTCTCTTTCCTTTCCTTTCCTTCTTACTTTTACTCCCCTTTTTAATTTTTTTTTCCGTAAAGAGCGCGCGGGGAGGCAAATCTTTTTTTTTTCTTTTCCTTTTTTCTATTTTATAAAATGAATAAGCCGATAGAAAATGATAAAATAAAACGTAAAAGACTCAAGGTGATCAGTGCTTGTGGAGAATGTAGAAGGAAGAAGACGAAATGTAATGGAGAATATCCTTGCACAGGTTGTCTAAAGGCTCGTGTTGAATGTAAATATGTCATAAATCAAAAACCGGGTGCTCCAACATCGGTCATAAGAGAAAGACTGAATAATAATGTACATTTGATCACACAGCCTGTTCGAAAGAAATCATTACCTGAGCCATCACCACCAATTACAAATATTCAATCAATAGAAGAACGTTTATCAGCTATTGAAAATATCTTGAGGAATTTGCTCGGTTCATCCGGAAGACATCAACATTTATTAGATACCTTAGACTCTTCCTCTTCAAGTAATCATAGTGGGTTCTATCATCAACCAATCATGGATCAGCCCTATTCCGACAGTATCAGCCGGGACATCTATCCTCCTCCTCTACATGTTCCCAATATCCAAAATGGGTCAATGTCACGGGAAAAAAGAAAAAGAGAGGAAGAAGAAAGACTACAATTAGCACCGATTAAGACGAATACAACTAATAATATTGGGACACCAACAATACGGAATCTATTAAATGTTGATCCACCTCCAGCAATAACGCCTTCAGGATTTCATAGATTATCACCTACTAATACTACTACAGCTACTATTACAACCACTAATTCAATTACTGTTATTAATAATGAAAATAATACAATGGCAGATAATAAATGATGAAGCTTTTTTTTTTTTTATTTTATTTTTTTTATTTTTACTGCAAACAAAATGCTCTATAAGCCAATCATACCAAATACACAAATGGCGCCTATATAAGGAACAAGGACAGCCTTTGCAACAAAATAAAATAAGATGCCAAAGGCGATGGATATAGGTAAAGCAGGTAAAGCCTTTTTATAGATGGCTAGTAAAAATATCGTGGCTGTTAAACCTGTCAAGACAGCGATTGTACAGCAAACAGTTGTGATCCAGTCATACATAGCTGCTCTTGCAATCAAGACACTATAGAACACAAAGTCACCTAATCCAAGTTTAAGACCAGTTCGTTCGGCTATCAAATATTGTTAATTTTCATTGTCTGTTCATGTCATATCAGTATACCATCCTCATCATCGTCGTCATTATCGTCATTATCATTTTCGTTCTTTGCTTCATTTGTTGTTGTTGTTGTTGTTGTGTTATTATCCAATATGATTGTTGGCTGACTTGAATCATTTAATCGCATAAACCCATCATGACTTGCCCTTTGCTGATCAAAAGTCTGACCAGAATGTTGAAATTGATCTTCATTAGGATTGTTGTCGGAATTATAAAAGTGCTGTCCTGGATTGGCCATCATCAGCCAGATGGCATTAACAGAATAAAGCAAGGCAGGTACTTCACGTTGCTGACTTTTTGAGCTTTCAATTAATAACTTCAAAGGACCAAAGGGACATAGGACAGCGATCAAATCTAATAAAGGATTAGGTTCGTTGCTTTTGATAGATTCAAAAATATACCCCAGATAGCAAGTAAGCCTAGTAATATCCAAGTTGTCCACTGTTCTAATCCAGTTAGTGAGAACGCCTGCAAAATTATATGAGCACATGTATTGTTCAAGTATATTAAATTTACCATCAATGAGCTCATCATGGTTAAATAAGATTGCTGTAGCCATAACGGACCCTTCCAAAATATTGAAACCAACCCAACAACAGCAAAATTCCATAATGCAAAAATCATTGTTGTATAATCCAATGGTATCAAAAATACTTGTATTAAATTACTAATAAAGATAAGTTTTCCATTTCCATTTCTGCATGTATCGATGGCTTACAGTAATAATAAATAAGTCATAAATCCTAATAAAAGTAACACAACAATCATAAAGAATCCGATCAAGACCTTGATCCATCCCTTTTTAAATAAAAACACAATAATAATTGTTACTGCAATGATTTGTCCAATGATAATGGCTGCTGTTATAAATGAAGTTCCAATGGATGTACTGTTACTACTACTACTACTACTGCTTGTAGTAGAAGTAGTGATGCTTATATAATTGGGCCTTGATGGACTACACAAATACTTAATATATTTAAATATGTACAAGTCATTTACCTGTAATCACTTTGGCCGCTAAATGAAACTTTAACCCAGAATATACTTAATATGATACATGCCACAACTGGCTTAATAATTCTATAAATTTGATTTGTATAAAAGATCAATTCTTCTGCTAATGATTCCTCATCTTCATCCTCTTCTTCTTTATTTTGATTTGATAAATCATTCAAGGGTATATCATCTAATAATCACTCAGATTTTGATTTTGTTTATATATTAAAAGGGTGGATTCATACTTGTTTCTTGCTGTATTCTTTGTCTATTTCTTATAGCTGCTTTACATACTTTATAGTGATTTTTTTGCCAGTGATTTTTTTGACAATCAACAGAACAGTATCTTGGTCCATCATGTCCGCACGATGAGCACATGAATGTAGCAGGTTTTCGACATTCTATACAACCTGTCTCTTCTGTGATGGAACTCATAAAAAAAAGGTACACACTTTTTTTTTTTCTCAAATATTTTATCCTGTTACCCAATTTGGAGAATGAAGTAAATTGCAGTGACTGACTGTACAGTCAACGCAACGCCAATGGGCGGATTTTAAAAACTCAAAGGGCGGTTTTATATTCTCAAAGGACGGTTTTTTCGATCCCAAAGGATGTCTTTCTATAGCCCAAAGGGCGGCAAAAAATAGGTGCTTCTCTTTCAATAAAGTTAAAATGAGTATACATTTTTTTATGAGGATGTGCAGAGGAAAATTGTTGAGGAGATATATTCTAAAGTTTTGACCTCTTTTTTTTTTTTTTTTTTTCTTCATTAGTTTTACGTTATACTTGTGATTCAGATTGACCTGCATCTTAATTCCAGAGACTCGATCAAAATAGAAATACAAGATTCATAAATAAAAGCGAGCTCAATTGAACACACATTGCTATTTGCGATCAGCTTTTTAAAGTTTATGAAAAAATAATTACTCAAAATATCATAAAACACACATGTTTTTTATTTGATTTTGAAAACTCATGTAATGTAGACAAAATCTATTCAGATCTTACACTGATTTGTAATTTAATGATATGATGAGAAATGGTTGCATAAAAAAGTCGACAGATAATACCGCATTAACATTTGTTTAGGTTTTTAAACAACCCTTAAAATGTTGACCATATACTTTTTAGCTACATAGTTCATACATAACGCCATCGGTATATTATTTATCCAGAATAGTCACGGTCACGTGATTATTATGGCTATTATTTTTTGGGAGAATTTCCTAAATAGGAAATACATAGCGTTTTGAATAAATGTGCGGCATTCGCTATGTTAGCGATGTCGTGCGATCAAGTCGCTGAAATGATGATAACTTAAATCACAGCCATATCCAAAAGTATGATGGGTAACTGTAAAATAGACTACAACGGTATCTGACTAGACTTTTCCTTTTTTTTTAGATCAATGCTGTAAGGATGCAGATTATAAATTTTGACCCGAAGGTACATAAAAATTAATGCAAGGCACAAAAATTAAAAGGTGCATTAAAATCAAGGCATGCTTTAAATTTTAAAGCATGTTATAAAATTCATAAAAACTATAAAAACAATTAATTCACTTACTTTTGACAAACTTACTTCTGACATACTTTACTTTTGATTATTTTTAAATAAATATCATTCAAAGCAAATCTCTTTTATTACTATTACTATTTTACTAAACATCAACAACAAGTCGAGTCCCTTGAAGCCAAATATCTTCATTGTATCACTGTTAAAGCTCATATCAAGCTACTATTACCTTTATATCAAGACTGATCTACTTTAAAACAAGATCTGGTGGTCACTCCTATCAAGAAAATACTCAAATATAACTTTACTTCATATTCAAAACTACTTTAAACCCTTTATAAATACACAAGGCCTAAATAGAAAACAAGCTATTACAATGCTAAACTTGGTTGCAAGCGTTCTTTGTTCTTTATTTTTCTTTGCCCATTTATTTGTAACACTGTTGTGGCACGAACAACGATTTAGTCCTCGATTTAGTGATGTATAATGACAATTTGGACGAAGAACATGAGCTGTAATTTATAGTTCGTGACAAGAAACAAAAGGCGCCCACATTCTTTATATAAAGAAGATGAATATTTTTAACAAAATAACAGACATTCAGTAAATCAAATCTTGCGCTTAAAAAGAAATCTTTTCTTATTGGGTCGCAATTACTTTTTCTTTTCTTTTTTATTTTTACCAATTATTTCTGATCTGCTACCCGAGTTATCACAAATCAAGAAAGATCCCTTTTATTTTTATATTTTATCAAACAATCTTACTCTTAATCTTATTGATCTATAAAGATCTGATGGCCACTACTCAAAACCAAATTACTCTATCAAAAGAACTAATAAACGTTCAATCAAGTTAACTAAACTCAAGTCATTCAAGGCTTCAAGCCTCAAACTAAACAAATCTATATCACTTCAATATAAACCAAATCCCAAATACTAACTAACTACAATACAGATAAGCCCAGAAAGCTACAAAAAAATATAGAATATCCACAAAATCATCAAAAGCAGCATATAACCAGAAAAGCCAAAAACATATAAATAACTTCAATATTTTTTATACTTGAGTTACCTCACTCTACTTACTTTACTTTTTAATTATTCTAATAAATAACATTCAAAGCAAATCTCTTTTGTTTTTCTTTTATTTTTCCCAACATCAAGAACAAGAAGTCCTTTGAAGTATACATATTTCATTGCAAGTCCTTTTTATTTTATCTTTTTACTTTACTTTACTCAAAACAGTTTGATCTACTTGATAAGATCTGGTGGCCACTTAACGCAAGCAATCCATTGTCAAACCATTACTCTTTTTGGAGTCAAATCCTACCTAAACCTTTGATCTTACATCAAGGCTCTCTTAAACCAAACCTATTTAGCATTATAAAAACCTTACAAATTCCAATCTCACAATTTTAAAAGAATTGGCAAGGAAAGACGCTTTTTTGAAAATCATGAAATCTCTTTCAAACAATTCATATATTCATAAAATAATCGACTTTTCTTTGCCTGACCATAGCGTTATCATTACGTTAGGCACATTGTTTAGATTACAATGACACACAAGAGATACACGAAATAGGATACAAACTGCACCTTATTTTTAAAATTAAACACCATGTAAAAAGCATAAAGTGGAAGTGAGTAATTAAATTGCACAAAATTTACATCTGGAAATATTCTATGTTTGAATATGATACTCAATGACCCTAAGATCGTATTCACGTTCATATTGCCATAACCGGATAAAAAAGATGATGCACCTTACAATTTTTGTATCACAGACAGACATTATTTAATTTTTTGTACCTGGAAAATAACCTTTTTTTTTTCTTTAAACAAATCTAAGGGTGAAGCTTTCTTTCATTTCAATCTCAAGATGAATGAGTAAGTTGCGCGAAGCTTTCCTTTCTGTATTAGCAAATGTGAGTTTGATTCTCTTTTACTAATTTTGTAACCATACATAGATCTCGTTTAGATCTACATTCAAAAATATTACTTCGTTTGGCCGAGGTTTTGGCCGACTCTCGAGCCAAGGCTTCTTCGGACGAAATAGAGAAACTTTTGTCGAGATGCCCTGAAGTTCCAATCAATGCAAGCACTGACATATTGACTCGCAAGGAGGCTCCCGGTTTAGGATCAATGGTAAACATACAAACCAGCTACTCTGACCCTTCAATTAAAATTTGAGCATACTACAGACACGCAGACGTCAGCAGGCGCTCGCTGCTCTTACCAAATACACTGTCAAATGTAGCGCAGAAAAAAAGTTAGAATTAGCCCCTCGTTTAATGTCTTATGTCAGACATTTGCCTGCTTTTGATTGGGAACCTGTCAATTTGAATGGTAAATACAACATCGACCAACGAAAAGAAAAAATAGGGTTGACTTTCTTCATTAGGACCTCCACCATCCGACATGATCACCTATTATTTAGTAGCTGGACTTTTAGAGATAGGTGATAAATGTCCTCAAATATATGAAAATGTTGCTGATACTTTGTGGGCCTATGCCAGATTCATCATCCAGCTCATACCCGAGAATGGTAAGAAAAAGAGATGGTGCTTTCTAAAGACTTTGCTAACGGACAGGTTTGAATCACAGTTGAATTTACCGTCACCTTCATACTTCCATCACTCTCTGGCTTTTTTAGAGCAATTCAACTTTCACCTTTCCTTTATCGTCCCAGCCAACTTTTGTCTTTATGCAAAAACATCCAATCCTTACTCAACGATGACACCCTGGACATGGTTCGTGTCTCGATCACGACCTGTTTCAAGAATGCCGAAAACAACGCTTATAGTCGACGTGTATTAGCTCAGTACATGGAGGAAGGTGCACCGCTGAGCTCGAACCGGATCATTCACGATTTGCTCATTGCCTTTCGTAATGTCTTGTCTCGCGTCCTGACTCATGCCGTGCCCGATAGCAGTACGACTGTGCCCATCACCTTGAACTCTCAACAACTCTCTAAAATGTA
The DNA here is from genome assembly GCF_000149305.1 of Rhizopus delemar RA 99-880. Taxonomy (NCBI): domain Eukaryota; kingdom Fungi; phylum Mucoromycota; class Mucoromycetes; order Mucorales; family Rhizopodaceae; genus Rhizopus; species Rhizopus delemar. The sequence goes on from NW_027137832.1 coordinate 2,613,696, forward strand.
CCTGCCTTGCGATATCGAAAGCATCTGGTCTTTGTTGATGGAAAATCCATCCCAGAAATTCAATGTGACGACTGAACAAGGTTCAGATGTAGACAGATCCTTGATCAAGAACATCAAGCAACTCTTTATCATGAGTCTTGGGTACCATGATGATATTCGAAAATTTGCAGAAAAGAGTGTTCAAGAAGGGGCAAAGTGGGCTTCGGATGCTTATATGCAGGAAATCATGGGAACAAGCTTGGTAAGGATAAAGGAGAGAAATAATGAACTAGGGACTTATCTCTCACGATCTTACTAGCAAGTCGCTGCTTTGTCTTCAGTTTATTTACATGAAGTTGACAATTCACTTTTGGAGCAAATCACAGAATGCCTGTTTGATGCATTAGAAGTCCCTGATTCCTGGGTTCACATTGCTTCTCTCGATGCCGCTGTATTACTTGCCATCAAGTAACAAACACCTTTCTAGTTAATACAAATAAGACTCAATCATTTCTTTCTAGCTTTGTGCATTTGAACCAGACCATGACCGACACCATCTGTCGATTCCTCGCAACCCCTTCGCCCGTATTTGATCTCGGAGAGAAAAACAAAGGAGCGATGAGTGTACAGCGACATGCTATCGTTCGTCTAGCCCAATGTGTACAGGTAAAAGCAACACTGAGGATTCGTCAGTCCAGCAACAGGTAACTTATTTCTTTGACGTAGACAAAGTTTGAATCACATGGAACACAAACCGCCATTTCTACCGTCTATGCTCTTTTAAATGAAATCACACGATATAGCAATGCCAATGGTGACACTGCTCAAAAGCCAAAGGACAGCGTTATCTCTGGTGCACCTGCATTAGAACAATTGACCGAAAAGCAAAAGCAGCAAGTATGTGCTAACGTGTTGTCTGCTATCGTTGGCGTTGCTGTGCATTTAAAGGATGATGAGGTAAGCTGAAAGGAAAATGTTGAGGCCTTTTGTTTTAAACCGGTCGTCATAGATCATCTCTCAAGCGTTCTCTATGCTTTCTCTTCGTCGTAAGATGCTGACACCATCAGCAACAGCTTCATTGACGATGAAACTGGTTGATCTTGCTCTTGTCAGCCCTAAAAAAGTCTTTGATGAGATCGTTGGCTTGCTTGCTACCATCAGCCATGAAACCCTTTATGCCGAGAGCAACATCATCCATAATGCTGTATGTGCTAAAGAAACAAACAAGAATTCAATACTAAACTACCTTTTTTTTTTCTTGCAGATTTTAGCAGCTGAACTTAACTTGGCTAAACGACTGAATGAAAGACCAGAATACTACCAATTCTATTTACAAAACATTCTCTCTTTGTTTATCGAAATGGGCAACTCTATTCAAAGAACCATGGCAAAATCCAAAAAGGAACACGAATACCCACTTGCTTCTAAACTTGGCTCTCTCTTGACCGTCTTGGGTACCCTTTTAGAACATGACGATTTCAATCCACACCTTTCTCCCAGCGGCGAGACGGTGGCTCTCTTTCGCAACTTTTGGTTCCACTGTGTCCTGTTTGGATTTGTGACTGAATCCATCTGGATTCGCGAGTGGCACGCATGTATGCTTCAGATTGCCAAAAAGACACCGGTGCTCGTACTCGAGAGCAACACAAACTACCTCGAGAGTGATCTGGAGCACAATTCGGTCTTGTGTAATAGCAGCGTAGCCGAGCATGGCCTAGGCCCCATGCGACAGAAGCTGAACAACTACCTGCCGACGCTTGCTTATGACATCAAGAACTTTTCATTTGCTCAGATCGTGTTTGCTCTGAGTGTCTATCATGTTGAAATGATGCGTAGTCGAAAAGGCGATTGTTCTCACATCCTTCACTATTTCATGAATGATGGTGTCAACACAAGCACCCTCGGCAACTGTCTTGAAACGATCGCTGATCGAGTATCTCAAGCCTTCATCAAGGATGCTTCCGGTAAGGCGCAGGGACAAAGCCTAGATGGAAACTTGCGTGACCAGGTAGCGGCTCTTTTGAAGCTGTGCTGTCACAAGCGTGAAAAGGTTCATGTAGTGGCTATCAAGACAGTAGAACGCATCGTACTCTCATTCCCTCAGGTATTCACGGATGGATCCCTTGTTCAATTACTTTTGGAGTTGGTTCAACTGAGTTGGCTTAGTTGTGAAGCCGAATACCGTGATGAGGTAAGACGAGTGAAAAAGAAAACGTAAAGCCAACCCAGCTCTTTAGTACTCTCCCATCTTCCACTTTACTTCTAAACGTGCTCATGTTACAATTGAACTTGGTGATTCATACAGTTATCGTAAGGAAGTATTCACTCGTCTTTACAAAAGTGCTCGTAAATGGGTTCAGCTGGCCCTTGCTCGTTCTCCAAGTGAAGTATCCGCACATCTTCAAGACTATCTCTCTGAGTTTAACAAGTATACCACTGGAAGCTATAATGATGTTGCTCACATGGGTAGATCTTTAGCCCTTGAATTGGGCAAATCATCTTCAAAGAATGAATTGGCAGTTGGTAATAATAGTAATGAAAAAAAAAAAACATTGGGTATGCTTACTTGTAGATTAGATTTTACACCTAGTATACCATCCGTATTGCCTGATGAATCATCAAATTTCTTGCATGGATTTAGACACAAGAACTTTTATTCGGGTGAGATCAGAGGTATGGAATATCTCATGGCTCTTCGTGAAAGATCAGGTATATATATAAAACATCAGCCTATCAGTGATTTATTCATGCTGAATCCTAAAGGTGACCATGGATTGATGGAACAAATTCCATTTATTCTTGAAGAACTTCAAGACCTCTTGAAAAGCATCGATGACAAAAAAGAGATCCCTGTTGATCGTCTGCATACCATCATGCATCGTTCAGCAGCCTATGTGATTGCTATACCCAAAGCCAATGCTGACATCATTCGGTACCTTGTTCGTATTCCAATCTACCTATTTACACCTGAATCCATCGAGATTGGTACAGCGATTTGGAACTGGATGCTTGTTGAGCGACCCGAGATTGAAAATAAGCTGATGATTGAAATGAGCGGGATGTGGACTTGGTCCCAATGCCATCGAAAGGGCATCTTTTCTCCTTTGCTCAAGTAAGTACAGCTTTTGGGGGTATAGCGGCTACTTATTCTTTATTAGCTCCAAACATCCATTTGCTTCAAAGATGACCTATGCTCCTTCTGACAAGGCCATCCGTGATACCAATCATCGTGCTGCTTCTTTCTTATTTACTCCTCACACCATCTGGATCAAATTCTTGAGTAATCGATTCTATGTGATCCGACACAAGAGCAAACATCTCGTCAATATCCTCATCACCTTACTTCAAGCTTCTTTTCAAAATGCACATCTCATGAGTACCCATCCGCTTGCTCGATATCCTCGCTTTTTACTTCTTCAGCTTGGTTTTAAGGTACTTCAATGCACCCGTATGGAGGCTTTGGCAGAGTACAAGTTTAGATCCTTTGTGTATAGTGCTGCTTTTGATTGGTTTTATCATTCTCCACAGTAAGTTTTGACACTTATTTCTATCGTTGATTGTTTCCAACATAATGTAATAGATGGCACTATGGTGCAAGAAAAAGTTTAGCTTTAATGGAATATAGATTGCTGACAGAATTTTATCATACTGCTATGGGAGATACACCTTCACTAGGTTATGTGATTACTTGCTCATTTATAAAGGGAAGTAGTGAATCCAAATCATCACCAAATCATTACATGTTTTTGAAAGGTAAAAAAAAAGAAAAAGAAAAAGAAAAAGACATTGATTTTTTTTTTTTTTTGGCAAAGATAAAACAAAGGATGATGTGATCAAGCAACACAAAAATATTCACAAATTGTTACTGTTGTTTATCGAAAGTGAATTAACAAAGTTATCCGTCTGGTCAAACCCTCTGAACACAACCGGTCCTGGTAACCCCTCCAATTTCATTGGCAACACTGAAAAATCAATGGCTTCCGATGTAAGTTGTAATGATATGGTCGAGCAGCATATGATTAATGAGTATAAAAGGATGCATGGAAAGAAATCATTCGTGTCGCATGGAGCATATCACCCAAACTGGCTGTCCAAATGGACTCTCGCTTTGTTCAACCGGCCGTCAAACGTGAACTCCATCGATTGATTGCCAACAACACACTGGATGTCGTCGACGTACCCGAGGCACTTATCCTACTCCTCGGCGAACGCCTATCGCCCACAGCCAAACTCGACCTTCGCTACCTTCAATACTGGGCACCGGTACCAGCGATCACGGCCGCAAGCTATTTCTTGCCTGCCTATGGAAACCATCCGTTGATCTTGCAATACGCCATGCGTACACTTGAATATTATCCGGTCGACATGGTCTTTTTCTATGTGCCTCAGATCGTTCAAGCCTTGAGATACGACAGTCTGGGCTATGTCGAAAAATACATTTTGGAAGCCGGTCGATCCTCTCAACTGTTTGCTCATCAGATCATTTGGAACATGCAAGCCAATTTCTTTGTGGATGCCGACAAGGGCTGTCAAAAGCCCGATGTCTTGAAACCCGTGCTGGAGAGAATCATCGAGAGCCTGGCCTCTTCCTTCACCGGTACAGACAGAGAGTTTTATGAACGTGAGTTCAAGTTCTTTGGTGAGGTCACTGCGATCTCGGGTCATCTGAAAGAATATATCAAGTATGGACAGAATGAAAAGAAGCCGATGCAAAAGGTAAGTGACGATGAAGCTTTTGATTCAGATGACTTACACACCACAGAAACGACTGGATGAAGAGCTTGCAAAGATCAAGGTCGACATTGGTGTTTATCTTCCCAGTAATCCTGATGGCCACGTCTTGGATATCGATCGTAAATCAGGCCGACCCCTTCAAAGTCATGCCAAGGCACCTTTCATGGCTTCCTTCTTGATCGAAAAGGAAAAGGAAGAGCATGACGAACTGGCACTTTTGAAACAAGGGGAAGAGACACACAAGAAGCAGACGATACAAATCTGGCAAGCGGCGATCTTCAAAGTCGGTGATGACTGTCGACAGGACGTCTTGGCCCTTCAGTTGATTGCGGTCTTTAAGAATATCTTTACCAGCGTCGGTCTCGATCTCTATGTCTATCCTTACCGTGTGGTGGCCACTGCTCCCGGTCGTGGTGTGATTGACGTGATCCCTCGCTCGATCTCTCGTGATCAACTGGGTCGTGAAAAGGTCAATAGTCTCTATGACTATTTTGTGGCCAAATATGGTGGACCAGACTCGATTGCCTTTCAACAAGCCCGTATTAACTTTGTACAGAGTGTGGCTGCTTATTCTGTCATTTCTTATTTATTGCAATTCAAGGATCGTCATAATGGTAACATCATGTTGGATGACGATGGTCATATCATTCATATCGGTAAAGAAAGAGCAATGAACCCAATGAATTCTTCTTGACGTGTTTCTATAGATTTTGGTTTCATTTTTGATATCGCACCCGGTGGTATCACATTCGAAAGTTCACCGTTCAAACTGACGGCTGAGATGATTCAAGTGATGGGTGGAGGCTCAGAAGAACAAGCCTTTAGACAGTTTTCTGAACTGGTCATCAAGGCCTACTTGGCATCACGTCCTTACGCAGAATTGATCATGCAACTCGTATCACTCATGCTTCAATCCGGATTGCCTTGCTTCAAAGGAGAAACAATCAAACGAATGCGTACTCGATTCCAAACTGACAAAACAGATCGAGCTGCTGCTGATTTCATGTTGATGCGCATCAAGGATTCATTTGCTAATCAACGGACTGTTTTGTATGATTATTTCCAAAAACTAACAAATGGTATTCCTTATTAAATCCCCTCTCTTCCCACAAATAAAAATAAACGCAATCAATATTTTTTTTAAAAAAAAAGCAATTCATTCTCTCTTTTTTTATTTCCAAATAGAAAAAAAAAAGGCTTACTTTCTTTGCTTTTGAGCAAGGAAATCAGAGAATTCTTGGTAAGGACCCTTGACAAATTCAGATTCTTCCCAAAGATCAGGAGTCAAGAAACCATAAGTGTTACCAATGGCAGCGAAGGTAGCCTTGATAAAGTTACCGAGGGTACGGGTAGAACCACGAGAGGAGGTATAACAGTCGGAAATACCAGCCAATTGAAGGACACGCTTGGCGGTAGGAGAGGCGACGATACCAGTACCTCTGGGGGCAGGGACCAAACGAGACATGACGGAACCACAGCGACCAGAGACCTTGCAAGGTACAGTGTGAGGTTCACCAAGGTTAGAGCCCCAATAACCACGACGAACGGGGATGATGGCAAGCTTGGCAAGGATGATACCACCACGAATAGCAGTAGCGACTTCCTTGGCACACTTGACACCCAAACCAACGTGACCATTTTCATCACCAATGACAACAAAGGCCTTGAAACGGGTACGTTGACCAGCAGTAGTTTGCTTCTGGACAGGCATGATCTTCATGACTTGATCAGTGAGCTTGGGAAGGAAGTAATCGACAATTTGATATTCCTTGATGGGAAGAGAGAAAAGGTAGATTTCTTCAATTGACTTGATCTTGTTAGCCTTGACGAGACGACCGAGTTTGGTGACAGGAACCCATTCGTTCTTTTCTTCACCACGACGTCCGCGGCCAGCACGACCACCACGTCCACGTCCACGTCCAAAACCACCACGTCCTAGAAAGCATCAGCATCGAGCATTCAAAAAAAAATAAAAAAAATCTTACCACGAGAAGCACCGGCCGTTGCAGAATCAGCCATACTATATTATAATCCATCCATTAGTATTTTCTCTTTATTCATCCATTAAAATAACAAAATGGTAGGGCTACTCACTTTAATAAAATTAATGAAGAAAGAATCTATTATACTCCTTGGCCTTGTTGATTTTAATTCACAAAAAAAAAGAGCCAACTCGGACATCGGGGTATGAATGTGAATGTCCAGTGATTGAAAATAGAATTTGGGACTCTTACCATTGAATGACATTGGCTATGGTTATGATTAGATGGTGCTTGAGAATAGTTTAATACTTATTAATCTGCGTTATGATCACACTACTGCAATAAAAATATATACGTATTTTATCATGTTGCGTTTACAAATAGGCACTTGATCTTGTATTTCATATCTTTTACATATTCTGTCATTTATTCTTTAGAATGTCAATCGTCTTGATTTCTTTTGCAGTGTCGCTTTCATACATGAACCATGACCATAAAACATCATTCGTTTTTTTATTCATTTCCTTATTGTTCTTGACTGACAATACGCATCATAATTCAGCACAAGCTTATCTAAAACCAACTTGTTCTATCCCACTGACCAACAAGACATGCTTGTATGAATCTATCAAAAGTAGCAGCTTCCAAAGGAAAACAGTTCAAAAAGACCTTGAATTTATCAAACAAGTCCTGTGGTACCCTTGTGGAAAGGTACACGGACTGGGTTACATTAAAAAAGCCACTGACAGGTGTTGAACACACGTGAGGTACTTTTGATCAAAGAAAAAAGGAGAGTACATGATTTACAATACATTTCGTTTGCTAGATTTCAAATACAACCAAAACTTCAAGCAAAAGCGCTCTTTTTTGCGTGTGTCGATAGATAGGACCAATATAAGAAAAGCATGTGATTGGCTGAAATAAAACTGAAGTCAGCTTAAACCACACACACACACCACTAAAATAATTCTTGATGCATTAAGCTCATTGTCTTTTTTTTTTTTTTTTTTTTTTTTTTTTCTCCTTTAAAAAGCATGAGTCAGCAACCACTTTTGTCAAAAACACATAGAAATTATTCATCGACAATAGAACCAAATGATTCAGCACAAGATAGTTGTATAGAAAAAATGGTTGATTTCTTTTCAACTTCTTTATATTTAGAAAATACATTGGCAACAGCAAGAGATCATTTAGGTAACTAGACCAATCATCTTCCCCTTTTTCTCTTGATCCTTATTTTTCTTTTTGAAGCAAACGAACGTACCTTTCTAGCTTGGGTCAGGACCAGTCTGTCTACTATTTCAGTTGGCATTGGTAAAGTGTAGATATGTCGTGATATTCGTGATAAATTGCTCATTTCTCTTTAGCTGTTACACAACTATTTCGCCTTGACAAAGAGAGTAAAGCAGGTCAGCCATTGGGAATGCTCTTTATTGTGATCGGTATGCTTTATATGATATTTGCATGTAGTCGTTATTTTCATTCACAATCAGCCATGACAAAAGGTTATTTTCCTGCTAGTAAAAGTATCATCTTTATCGCATCCACAGTCACCCTATTCGCCTTGGTGGCTGTACTTGCCATCATTCTCACAAATTATTAAACCCATTTTTATTCCCCACATACATACACCCCTCTTTTTTTTGGTTTCTTATTTATGCGGACTTTTGACCCTAGGTTGTTTAGCAGCAAAAGGACAGAAAAGAAAAATTAGTCATCCAATAAAAATTTAGTTTTCTATTTTTTTTTTTTTAAAAAAAAACCTACTTCTTTTTTATAGCAAAATCATGAAAGACGTGTCTAGCAAAATGCAAGAGGTATACGTCAAACAATACCAGTGACACGTGTACTAATCTATAAAAAAGAACCCAGAGCTTGCTCAAGCTGCCAGAGACGTTGCAATCCATCTGACCAAGGTCACTCAATTACTTACTGAATTATTAGACAGCACAGGTGCACAAACCAATGGTTTCAATAACAAGGACAAAGGAAAGAGAAAGCGTGACCCTGATTTCCCAAAGCAGCCTACTTCCAACTATCTCTTTTATTGTAACTCTATTCGTGCTGACGTCGATAAAGAATTTCCTTCAGCCAGTTTTGTTGAAAAAAGCAAGATTTACGGTGAGAGATGGAAAAAGTTATCGGATGCTGAGAAAAAAGTAAGTTTTATAGTTTATTCAGCAAGGGCACAAAATTAAATCTGTTTAGCCTTATAACGAGATGGCTCAAAAAGAAAAGGAAAGATACAATCGTGAATTAGAAACTTATGAAAAGAATCATGGTGTCATCAAGAAGGCTAAAACTGAAAAAGCCAAACCTGAAGTCAGCCCAAAGAAGACGACGGTAAAGAAAGAAGTAGCCAAGGATGTCAAGGAAGAAGAGGCTGTATCTGAAAGCAGTGAAAGTGAAAGCGATAGTGATAACAGCAGCAGTGATTCTTCCAGCGATGAAGAAGAGGAAGAAACCAAAGAATCTGCTTTTAATGAAGAAGAAGATGATCAAGTTAAAGATTCTTCTAGTGATGATGACAACGATAAGGAATCTGATTCTGGCTCTGGCTCTGGCTCTGGTTCCGATTCTTCTGATGAAGACAGTGACAGTGCTAGCAGTGATTCATCTGATGAAGATTCAGACAAAGAATAAAGAAAGTAAAGCTTATTCCTTCTTGCGTTTATTATTATCGCTTGATATCATTTCATCTTCTGCAGCACGTTTCTTTCCCTTTTCTGTTTCTTCGTCTGGTATTTCTGGCATTAAAAGTGAACCATCACCAGGATATTTATAAACAGAGGGATCTGATGCTTTCTCTCCTGTTTGTGTATTCTACAATGGGGTTAGCGTCCATCTTTGTTTACTCTAAGATTCTTACAGTATCATCTAATGCTGGCATGTCCATTGTATCCAAAATCATATGAATAAAATCCCCCATATTTCTTTCAAATCTTTCAAGTGGGAAGCGTTGGGCTAGCTTTTCAAAATGAGCTTGAAAATTTCCTTGTTCATCCACATTTAAAAACTATAAAAAATAAATCACAGCCCCCCTACCTCTTTGTGCCTATTTCAACCTACATCTTTTTCTCTTTCTCTTACTTGCGTCTTGAATAAATACATTGTGCGCGTCTTTGGAAATAACAAGTGATGGTCCGCAGCACGAACTCCCCAACCACCCACTTCTTGCTGTTCCTCTTCTTCTCCTTCCTCCTCTTCCTCTTCCTCCTCTTCTTCCTCTTCTTCCTCTTCCTCCTCCTCCTCCTCTTCCCCTTCTTCCTCCACGCGACCATATGAAAATATTTCAAAGATAGATTCCAAACCGACCTGGCCATCACACAAATAACTTTCAATCGCGGCCTGCGTGAGTAACTCGAGAAAGAGGTCGTACCATTTGGGCGGCATACCACCTCCCATGACCTTTTGACCAGCAAACATCATGGGCTTCACCTCTTCTCCCGATTCGAGTCTGCGTCGAAGCATATCGGCACTCGTTCTCAAAAAGGTCGGGATGGCCTCGATCAAGCCTGGGGCTGGTTTGCTGAGGGTGGGTAAGCTGCAACCGTAGCAGTCTTGAACGCGGTGTCGACGACAAAAGGCGGGTTGGATCGGTTTCGAAAAGAGCTCTTCACGATCGAGAGGTTCGGGCGAGAGATAATGACGCCAGGGACGATGGGTCAGAGGGGTGCTGGCACTGGTTTCTTGATGGCTCGAAGGAACATCAAATCGGCCAAAGACAAGGTTCGTGAGCTGACAGAGATGAAGGCGTTGTTCGAAATGACAGTCGCGTTTAAAAGAGAGCGTCTTGTTGCAGTGGCTAGAAAGGATGCCTGCAAAAGTAGATTAGGACGCCTGTAAAGAGGATGCTTATTACCTGCAACAATGGCTTCTACAGCATGTTTGTCTTGTTCTGCTTTCGCAGCAGATTCGACCCATCTCTTTTTACGTTCTTCTAGGGTTTCTCTTTCTTTTGGTAATGGAAAAGATAACTCCAACAATTCCACACTGGCTTGCTTTAATCTAGATTGAATAGAAAGATAAAGCAAATAATCAAGAATGATTTTATTGGTGGATGGTGTCGTGTTTTGTTTATTGGATTGATTTTCTATTACATCTTTGGATGAAAAGCTAAATTTATTCATCTTTGATAAAAAAAAAATAAAAGAGGGGATGGGATGGGTCTGCTCTTTTGGGATCAAATTTTCTTTTTTTGGTAAAATTGTGAGACCCACTGACAAGAAAGGATAAAAATAAACCCAGGCAAGAGATAAAGGGTTTGGATAGCGCTGGATAGCTTGTCGATCGCTAGCGTCTTTATGTATTGAACTGCTATCACCAGCTCTTCTTCTTCTTCGTCTCCTTCACTATCATCGTTTATAACAAGTGATTCCTTAACGGGTGTTTCTGGTAAATAATCTATTTGGGTGACATTTGGATTAAATCGTACAATCTTATTATTTCCTGGATCAGATACACATTTAGACCAAAACCGAGAATAATTAAAGTTCTTTTGTAATGCAGATTTTAGTGTGGTTGGTGTCTCAACCATTTTTAATTCTATAAATAATGGACCGTATAGCCCTTGGGATGACATTAGTATATTTTAAGGGGAAATTATGAATCATTTACATGTTATATCTGCCTCCTTTTGCCTTTAAATGACGATGGTTAATATGAATCATAGAGAAAAGTATTGCTTATTATACCAATTTAGTGTAGATGGATCTACAAGAGGTTGATGCTGATTGAATGTTTTGTTTGCCATCTGTCTCCAAAGTATGTTTTGGTATCTTGCCTGTCGATGTCTTTCTATCCATAACTTTTTTATTTTAAGCGGTTGGCTGGCCTGAATTAGATCATATCGAGTCTTGGTAATCTGCTTCTTGATTTCTTTATGTGTCGTTATCAAGTCAACTGTTGTCCATTTGTGTGATAAGTAGTCAACTGAAATATGGTTGTTTGTTTTCATTGTAAGAGAGAAAGAGATAAAAAGAAGGACCTGAAACGATTTATAAAAGTTTTTTTTTTCTTCTTGGTCAAAAACACAATCTTCTGACGCGATTATTCTTAATTTTCTCTTACTTTTGTACACAAAACGATTGAATAAAAGAGGGAAAAAAAATGTGGGGTCATTCAAGTAGTGATGTTACACTTATCGATGGTCATTTGTGTTGTTTGCCCTCTCTTCAAAGTTATTTTCTTGTTTTTTTTTTTACTACCAAAGTCCCGTAAGCAGTGTGCTTTCTTGTCAACAAGGATTCTACTTTTATTTTTGTATGCTTCACGTTATGTTTTTGTTTGTGCTCGATAAAGACAATTCAATGTCAGTTTTGCATGTTGATTGGTCAAATTATTTTGCTTTACTTTGTCCAAAAAAAAAAATAATAATTTTGACTTTTTTTTTTTTTTTTTTTTTTTGAAAATCTCTATGCCTGCTGATTCACAAAAACAACCTCCTCAACCACGCGATGCAAGATTAATTTCACTTATTCTTCAGTCTTTAGGAGTTGAAGACTATGATCCTAAAGTAGTTCATCAATTACTTGAATTCGCTCACAGTAAGACCTATTGTATTTTATAATTCACTTGTTAATTATTGTGTAAAGGATATACGACCGATGTTTTGCAAGATTCACTTATTTATGCAGAACATGCCAACAAAACAGATATAGATTTAGACGATATTCAACTTGCTATACAAGGCCGTGTCAACCATTCGTTCACTACACCACCACCCAAAGAGTTTTTATTAGAATTAGCTCAAGAGAAAAATAAGGCACCTTTACCACTTATTCCTGAGAAATATGGTATACGTTTACCAGCAGATAAACATTGTTTGACTGGCATCAATTTCTCTATTGTGCCTGATGTAAATATCAATAAAAGTTTCCTAAATGTAGTATTCACATCTAAACATAGGCTCCACCAAAACAGTCAACAACCAGCACTACTGCTATCAACACAGTCGATTCGCAAGATATGGAAATATCACATACACCACCTAAGCGCGGAAGAGATGAAGATGATGATTATGATTTTTAATCTTTATTATTTTTGTGGGAAATAAACTGCACCACGGCATGAACCTCCACTTAGACTGTCTGTGATGACATACGTATCCCTTCCTTTAACATAAAAGTAAAGAGCAACATCGGTTAAAGTGCCAGATCGATCACAGTGAAGCATGGCTTGAGCACCCAGATGGGTTTTGATGGCATCGGCAATCGTGTGCACGTTGTAAGTATTGCCTGGGAGAACACCACTTAAACTATAAACATGGTTTAGTACTACTTTTCCTTACTTTGTGTAGTATTGATCTACCTGAGAGCGCCATAGACATCATACTGATCACGAAGATCGACCACTTTCTATAACAGGTGTGAGATTAGTCCAATGAAACATATAAATATCCCGAACGACATACGTTAAAATATTCAATCACTTCTTGGTATTTTACATACGAACCACCATAACAAGCAGGACGAAGCGTACTCACACATGTACCATGTTTATTCCATTCATGAGACCAAAATCTAGTTCATCTTTTTTCAACACTTGTTCTCTTTTATCAGATAACTTACATGTTGTTATCGCCTTTGTTACTCGGCCAAAACATATTCATACGGTTATAAAGCGTACCATTGTTGGAGCGAATGATGGAGCCGATCGAGTTTGATTTTCTACTGTTATCGCAACCGTTGCTAGGTGCATATCGACCAGAGCATGTATCAGGCCAAAGACCTTTTTTTTTTTCTCACATCAGTCATACGTACGCAATTTTGTAACAAGATAAACTTACCGTGAATAGTGAATTCATCAGAAGGACCATAGCCAGGTGACCATTGAAGATTAAGAACGACTAGACCATACTTTGGTGAACAGCACGCATCCACTTTACCAGACCAATGACAAGATAAGACATCAGCTATCGTGAACAAAGCTGAATGTTTTGCTAGTTTTTTGTTGATAACATGAACTTACGTCGACAAGACTGAGCGATAACAGAAACTACTAAACCTACTAAAGCTAAAATATATTTCATATTTTACAAAAACGATAACAAAAAAAGAAAAAGGAAAAAAAAAAAACAACTATCCGATTTATAAATCCTCTAAATCCGTATTATCTACACACGCACACATAAATAACCGCTCAGCTCGTCATATTTATCATTTTTATTGTTGTGCAAAAAAAAAAAAAAAATCAGCATGGCTTTCTCCACTCTTTTTTTTTTGTTTTCTATCAGTCTGCCGTCTATTTACATCCGTTTTTATTCTGTTGACATGGTATCTTGTTTTCTTTTCTTGACAATCACCACCTTCTTTTTTTGAATCTTTTTCTGTTCTTCCAAAAAGGCTGATTTATCATTTTGATCATAAGCTGGACATGGTAACAAAGTGGGTCCTGCCACTGTCAATACTGCACCTGCAGCAACGGCTGTAAACAAGTTGGAGGTTATTCGTTGTTTTTGGGAGTGATTCAAATGACGCACTTTATTCCACATTAATGTAAGAGTCAACCTGAGAGCAACCTCTGTTGTGGTTTCGAATGTGTTTTTAAAGAAAAGACGGCCAGTGAAAATTTTGACACCCCTCACACTTCTTTTGTTGAGATTAAAAATTAGCGTGAGGTCATCATCGAGCCCTTTTTATGCATTTGAGGTACACCAAAGAAAAATCCACGTTGTGCTGCTTTATAAAACATCGGATGCGATCCATATAAGCTTTCATAGTACACTAGTATTCATCATGACTATTAGTCTCAACAAAAAGCTTTCGATTGATCTTTGATCCGGCAGAGTTTCGTCAGGCTGGACAAACAAGAGCACAAGAGGCTTTTGCACAGATTATTTCATGTAAAAACAGTATCGATCACAGATCAAATCCCACTGAGCTATAGCTTAAACATATGTCTTTATTTTGCAAGTGCTTGAGGCTATTGAACGCTTTTTTTTTAGTGTGCTTTTTAAAAAAAAAATCGGCGCATTTTCTAACCTTTTCTTCCTCACGTTCATCATAATCAAAAAGGGATAATATTTTTTACAAGGACAGCTCATGAAACCAACACGATAACATAGGAAATGAAATAATGGATATTCAAATGAAAGTAGACAATGAAATGTCTCCAATTGAAAATGTGACAAATTTTGACATCTATATTGGTTTGAAACCTTCTGAAAAAGAAGCCAAAGAGAGAAAGGATTCATCTGCTGAGAAACCTCGAAAGGATGATGAAAAGGGCTCACACAAGCATTACAAAGATGTTGAGAAGGCGCACCTTTTTTTTCTTGTTGAGGAAAAAGGAATGAGTTTTAGAGCTGTCGCTCTGAAACTCAACATTAATGCGCGCACAGCACAGGAGAGTAATTGAGAACACGCACACGTTTGTATAATCAATATTCAATCTGTTTCCTTATGTTTTCATGCGTGTGAATGGGTGCATTATTCATGACTATATAATGGCCTTTCATATGCGGATGCTTGTCCATTTCATCAAGAGTTATTTTTAAGAAACTGATGTAGTGACATGTTATGGTACCTGAGCTTATGTGTCCTTTAGCCTTTCTCTTCGCAGATTTCAGGGGGTTTTTTTACACCGACTGTAATCAAACCTGCAACAGGAATAGCCCCAATATAGACGTTGTGTTTGCTCATGTAGTAGGTTTGGTAACAATGACACACGTGCCTTTTTTGGACCAAGCTCTCAAGCGTTTTATATTGATGTCAAAAGCAGATTCGTCAGAAAATTCATGTCTGTATTTTCCCATTTGCAAACCCAATCGTATCGTTCCTCAATCTTTGCTGGGCTGTTTCTTTTGACAGAATGGAAGTCGGCTTTCTTCAACAAAAGATTATATTCGTTTGTCATGAAATTATAAACCATGCTACGTGAAACTTTGAGATCATTGAATCACCTCAACAAATGCTCAGTCACTTTAGTGACAGCAACAGAGGGATTAGCGACAATGAAACCAACAAGAACTGCTTTATGTTCTTTGTTCAAGCTACATTTTCGACCAATCTGTTTACAAGTCCTAAAAATACTACCAGGACACATGGTATACTGTTTAACCCATCTTTGAGCAGTTCGAATTGGATGCCCAACTACTTCGTTGCAGCTAATGCGCTCATACACTTTTCAATCTTCAGGTCGAAAAATCGAATCTTATCCTGAACAGTGTAGCGCACATAATCACGTTTTGTGTCTGCTTCTTTCATACGAATGTTTTCATCTTTTGGCATTTCTATTAACACCGGGCAAGCCGGTGAAGATTCCTTAGAGGGAGCTTTTTTAAGTATTCAGAATGAGTTGCAGTCACCTCAACCACAAATTCATCCTGATCAACGATGTTTTCCATCGACTCAGGACCACCCATCCTCATCAACGACGTTTTTATGTCCATCTTCAAATAAAAATATTGTACTCTAGTTAAATGTAAAGAACTAAGAAAAATATCACGACTTGAAAAAAAGAAAGCGTCTGCTTTTGTAGTTTTTCGAGTGCGAAGAAATCATTGAGACACGACATCGTTTTCCACAGCAAGCGAGGTAGTTTGTAAAAATACAACTTGTCTTTCTGAAAAGATGGGTTTGATTTTGATCAGCAAACAGTAACAATTTTGGTTGGCTAGCAACATCAATTTTGACTGTTCGCGACATTGCTTGTTGTAAGCACTGTAGATTGTTTTATATCAGAAACAGTCTCTCATTTGAAACATTAACATATTTTAAAACTCTTGTCTCATCCTTTTTTTTTTTCCTGTAGATAACTGTTTCAGAAATATTCCTAATTACCGCTCTTCTTTTGACGTAAAAAAAATCAAGGAATGTCTTCAATAACTCAAAGTCCTTACCCACTTGCAATCAAAAGAAGGCTGCCGGTCCTTGAAAAGCCAGATTGAAACAGAAACTATGTTTCATTATAAAAAACTCTTTAAATTCAAAAGGTAGGATCATTTACTTGCTAAAAACCATACGCAAATTTGTGTGGCACATGTCTTTAACCACACAACTCTCATCTAGTTTCTTTAATTGCTTTTGTAAGCTTCCATAGTCTCTTTCGTAATATTTCAATTCATGCTACAACACAATCATATAGCTTTTTTTAAAACAAATGAAATCGCCTTTTTTTTTGAAACATCTGTTTGACTCTAAAGACCTACTCAGATGCTATGCATTTTAAATGGATCTAATTCTAAGCATTTTTTTTTCAGGGTATCATAATGTTGACATTAGTCTCTGATTGATGCGAAAATATTCGGAACAGAATGGCAAATAAGATAGATAATGGTAATCATAGACATGAGACAAATGCTCCCCTCAAATGCAATGCCATCGAAAACATAAAAAAAAAGATTATATGCGCATACAAGTAAAGTACAAGAGTACTTATCTATAAGATCAATGTATTCAATGTCTTTCAAGACCCTTTCATACAACTTTGATCCTAATAAATGGCCAGGAAAATCTTGCGCATACTTTTTGTCGTTCGGATTAAGAGTCGCATACTTTAGTTATTCTGTATACATTTTTTTTTTTAAAAAAAAGGAAGCTATTATCCCCTCAGTCATGATGAATATAAAGTATATTTCAGCCACTCGTAGATCACAGACTCAAAAGCTAATTAGTAAAATGCTATTGGTCGATCTGTTTCACTGTTGGCCGTCTGCCTGTTTCATTTTTCTTATCTAGACCAAAGGGTTTTATCATCAGGCAAATCTCATTTTCTCTTGTCTCAGTACCATTTTCATATCCCTTGGAGAAAGAATTGTTTTTTTTTTTTTTTTTTTTTTTTTTTTTTTTTTTTTTTTTTTTTTTTTTTCCATATAAATAATCAATTTGTTTCTTTTCATTGTATTCTTTTTTTATCTCACAATGAGCCAAGAAAGAGACATTATAAGCGAAACAAAATCTATTAAATTTAACGACGATGAACAGGACAGCTTTGATCAAGTGGAAGAAGAATGTGTCTTGGATGATGATAAATTTGGCCATGGTGATGGTAGTTTTTTTACTGCTTATTTTAATGTTGTCTGTGTCGTTGCTGGTACTGGTACTCTAGGTCTTCCCAAGGCCTTTGCTGAAGGTGGTTGGCTTGGTATTCTGATCTTGATCTTGGCATATGCTATGTCTGTTTATTCTGGTATTGTTCTCATACGCTGTTTATACTATAAACCTGGTAAGCGTCTCCATGATATTAAAGAAATCGGTACTGCTGCCTTTACCTGGCCTGGATATATCATTGCTTCTGTTTTTCATTTCATGAACCTGTTTGGTTGTCCTGCTCTTTATCTTGTTTTGGCCTCTAGCAACATGACATATCTCTTAAGAGGTACGGCTGGTGAATTAAACTATAAGATTTGGACCATCATCTGGGGCGCTTTCTTACTCATTCCTTCCCTGATCATGAAGACCTTGAAGGAAGTGACTGGTATCGCTGCTATCGGTGCCATCTGTACCATGATGGCTGTCTTTGTTGTCCTCATCCAAGGTCCCATGTTCCGTAACTCACACCCAGAGATCGCTATTGAGCATGATTCTGTCATTTGGACTGGTTTTCCTTTGTCTCTCTCCACCATTGCTTTCTCCTTTGGTGGCAACAACACATACCCTCATGCCGAACATGCCTTGAAGAAGCCTCACCAATGGAAGTGGGCCGTTACAGCTGGTCTCAGTACATGTGTCACTCTTTATTTCATGACAGCTGTTCCTGGTTATTGGGCCTTTGGTACTACGACACAATCCCCCATCTACAACTCTCTTCCTGATGGTGCTGGAAAAATGCTTTCGATGATCGTCATGACCATTCACGTCATCCTAGCTATCCCAATCTTCAGCACTTCCTTTTCTCTTGAATTTGAAAAATTTGTCAACTGTACCGAGGAAAGATATGGTAAGTTTGGTGCTTGGGTTGGTCGTGCCATCATCCGTTCCTGTACCATGGTGATCCTTGTCATCTTGGCCTGCTTTATTCCCTACTTTGATGACTTTATGGGTTTGATTGGTGCTCTTGCCAATTGTGGTCTTGTCTTTTTGTTACCCATCTTGTGCTATTTGAAGCTGACTGGTGTTCGAAACAAGCCTTGGTACGAATTGGCCTTTTGTGGCCTGACCATTTTCTTGGGTATCGTCGGCTGTGTGTTTGGCACAATTGATGCCATCAAATCTTTGATAAAAGACTTTTTGTAAATAAATTAGACTTCTTAGGTATAATAAAGTGTATTTTGTTTGTATTATTGTTCTATAGAATTAGTATAAAAATAGAGCTATTTTTTTTAATAGATATATTTTTATTGATATATTGGATCAAATGTAGTTCTCATTCATTAAGTGGAAAATAATGGTCTTTATTTATTCTCATTCATTTAGCGATACCATTGATCCTGAATAAAAACGCCTTTTTCTTCCTTTATAAGGTATGGTTGAAAAAGAAAGACATGTTTTATATATTATTGACAAGCTATCGCTCTTTCATGACTGTTGGTCTCTTTTTCATTCATATACTCTCATTGTATAATGCTAATTTATGTACTTAAAATATGCTTTACTGGGTTTAATTGGCTATATGTTGACGAGAATCTTTCTTAGTAACATGGTCTCTTTGCTAAACTAATTCTTTTGTGATCATCGTTTTAAACACACTTCATTTCATATTTGGCAAGATATCCGTTAGTAAACAGTTTATATTAAACAGGCAGTACATTTCACAGAGAAAAGTCTCAATGCAATATTTTATTCAAGCTTGGGCATAGATACCTTTTATCGTTTTGTCTATTTCCGGAATGCTTTGTTGGCAGCTATAAAAAATTCAATGTGTGTGTGCGTGTGCTTTTTTTACTTGTTCAAATTGTAGAAATGATAAACAAACGCACACAAATATTAAAGGTAAATATAATGATAACAGGATGTCATTTTCCCTTTTTGGCACAGCCACTTTTTATATATATTGAATGCGTTCAGCATTAAGATGAGGACTATCTACCCCTAAGACGAACAAAGCATTAGATATATCATTTGAACTTTACCCTTTAAAATTTCTTGTTTCTTAATTTACATGAATAATATGCTTAATGAAACCCTAGATAAAGAGAGACCTTGGGGCTATCTGTTAATGTATAAAATATTGTTGAAATATTGATTCTAATTTGAAGAATTGATGTCCTGAAAATATTAATTTTTTTTTGGGGCAAAGAAAAAAAATATGCTTTTATACAAGAAAGAAGTAGTTTCTCTTGTCTTATGCACTCAAAGATATGATCTGCTTCTTGAATGACATCTACAGGTGAATGGTCTGGGATCAATACGGTTTCCTTTGTTGCCAACATAGAAGGGCTTACATATCTTTGTGGTCAAATTGAAGTTGCTATTGAACATCGATATATCACCTGGGGCTTTTCTTTCCATTCACACGAAGAGCACGATCTTAAAGTCCTCATTGATAGAAGTGGGCTAACATCACAGACCTCAGCAGTATAGTCTACTTTTATTACTGGTTATTTGACGGTAGCAGCCTTTATCCTTGCTTTTTTATGGCACTGCAAGATTGTTTTTCACGATTGTCATAACTACCGTTTCATCTTAGCTATCTCCATGCCCGGTTCCTTTTTTTCTCTAGTTATTGAGACATTTTTCAATAATCTTGATAAAAGGCTAGGTAATCCTATCGAATGAGCCAATTATACCGTTATACATAGTATCGTAAAGGGATCCTTGGTTTTAATCTGTATACTATCTTAATAATTTCATGAATTTGATCGGTTTACTTGCCAATTGTGTTTTTCCCCTTGAATTGATACAAGTAGAAAGCCTGTTCCACAAACTATTTTAGTGTTTAACAAACACATTTTTATATTACTGCACTAGGTGTTATACCTAATTTTTATAAATATCATCTTTTCTTATATAAATGCATCTTTTGCTTCTATCTCGGTAAGTATCCTTTTTCTCTTGTTTTTAAAAGGATCATGATGTTGCTAATTGTGTCGCTTGTATAATTTAAAAATTCACACGGTATTTTTATTTATAGACTGTCCATATCCTATATCCAATATTAGTATATAGGCATTGCTATAGACCAAGACTAATGCATCGTCTTTTATCTGTTTGCTATACCATCTGGATTCATTAAATAGGTATTGTTTTCGATTAAAAGCGTTTTATAATAGAATACATTGACCAAGTCTTGTAAAAAACAGTTACGTCAGCTACTTTTTCAAGTGTTACTTACTTCATATAGTAATCAACAAAAATAGCAAAGAAAGGGTCCTCATTTTACATTTGCATGATTCGTTCATTTCAGTCCCAGCATAAAATCTTTTTGTTCCACTGAGCCAGCTGGTTTCCCTTTTCTTTTTATATTATAATGACTAAATCATTAGACCAACTCGTGCAAGACTGGCTTTCTTTAGATACTGTAAAGCAATATACGCACATTGCTTCTTAATTGACTAACAATATTTTATTAGAATGAAGAAACCAGGAACGAAATTATCCAACTTCAGAGTGCAAACAATGTCGAAGAATTAACAAAAAGACTGGCAACCCGTATTGAATTCGGAACTGCAGGTAAATTCACCTTTTTGTCTTACTTTTTTTCCAAAACTCAATATAATTTCAGGTCTTCGTGCAAGAATGGAAGCAGGTTTTTCGAGAATGAACGACTTGACAGTTCTTCAAGCTTCTCAGGGACTTGCTGTCTACATCGAAAACAACGTAAAAGATGCAAAGACAAGGGGTGTTGTTATTGGTCATGACCATCGTCACCACTCTGATGATTTTGCTCGGTTGACAGCATTTGCGTTTATCAAGAGAGGGTTTAAAGTTTGGTATTATAAGGAATTGGTTCATACTCCTTTAGTGGTAAAGTACAAGACGTGCGAAAGGATCTACAGTGATATTTATTCTATTTGTATTAGCCTTATACAATCAAAAAATTGAACGCAGCAGGTGGCATTATGATTACTGCTTCACACGTAAATACTAAAAAAAGAGAGTCTATAAAATGAGAGACTTATGTGTTATTAGAATCCTAAAGATGACAATGGATACAAGGTCTATTGGGAAAACGCCTGTCAAATCATTCCGCCACATGATGAAGGTATTGCATCTACTATTTTAGAAAATTTGAACCCTTGGGGATGGGATTATCAATTGGTTGGCTCAAGTGATTTGGTTGCTGATCCAACCGATCAAGGTGTGATTGAATCTTATTTTAAAGAGGTTCAGGAGCTTTGTCAATTTAGGTACGTCAATTTTAGTCATTTTAACATGAACTGATATCTTGTAGATCTGATAATACAGCAACCAATGTCAAGTTTGTTTATACAGCAATGCATGGTGTAGGAACTCCCTTTGCAAAGCGTTCTTTTGAAGTATTTAGTCTACCAGCCTTCACTCCTGTAGAAGCTCAGGTAGTACCCGATCCTGATTTTCCTACTGTTGCTTTCCCAAATCCCGAAGAAGGCAAAGGTGCATTGGTAACCTATTTCGAAACTATTTAAAATTTCAAATGACTGACATGTATAAAAAGACTTTGGCTATAGAAACAGCAGATAAAGTGAATGGAAATATCATTTTGGCTAATGATCCTGATGCAGACAGATTGGCTATTGCTGAAAGACAATCAAAGTAAAAACAAGAATACCCTGAAAACATAGAAAAGCTAACGCGATACATAAAAATATAGTGGCGAATGGATTATTTTCACTGGTAATCAAATTGGTTCCATCTTGGGTGCTGCTTCTTTTGAAAAGGCAATTGCAGCAGGGAAAAAGCCAGGTAAAGAAAAAAAAAAAAGCTTCATTTTCATATGTACTAATATAGCTCGCATAGAACAAATCGCAATGGTTGCCAGTACTGTTTCCTCAAAATTCTTGGCCCGTATGGGTGAAGTAGAAGGCTTTAAATTTGAAGAAGCGTTGACTGGGTTCAAATGGATTGGTAATTCGGCCATGCGACTTGAACAAGAAGGTTACAGTGTCGTCTTTTCATATGAAGAAGCCATTGGATTCACTA
Source organism: Rhizopus delemar RA 99-880 (assembly GCF_000149305.1). NCBI lineage: Eukaryota > Fungi > Mucoromycota > Mucoromycetes > Mucorales > Rhizopodaceae > Rhizopus > Rhizopus delemar. The sequence goes on from NW_027137832.1 coordinate 2,636,392, forward strand.
TTGGTGATATTGTAAAGGATAAGGATGGTGTCAGTGCCTTGGGATTCTTTTCTGAGTGGGCTGTTCAATTATATAAGCGTGGTGTCACTGCTTACGAATACTTGCAAGAACTCTATAAGAAATATGGTTATTTCGTATCTGAAAATTCTTATTTTATTTGCGATGATAAGAAAAAGATTGGTGAAATCTTTAAGCGTATTCGATTTGGTGATGTAAAAGAAGAAGATTCAAAGGTAAGTTTTGAATGCCTGTTACAATCATTGCTGAATTCATAAAAATAGTATGGTTACAAGTTAAAGTATCCACAAACAATCGGAGGTTACCAGGTCACATCCGTTCGTGATTTAACTGTTGGATACGATTCATCTACTTCAGATAATGAACCCACTCTTCCTGTATCATCCTCATCTGAAATGATTACTTTCCGTTTAGAAAACAATACAGTATTTACTATTCGTACAAGGTAAAGATACTTTATATTAAAACAATGTATTCAATAGATGTAACCGTTATTAATAGTGGTACCGAGCCAAAGATTAAATATTATTCTGAATTACGTGGAGAGAGTGAAGAGCAAGCCAAGATTGATCTTCACAAGGTGGTTGAGGCCATTGGTACTGAATTAATACAATATGAAAAGAATGGTTTACTTAAAAAGAAGGAAGATTAAAAAGAATAAATATAGTTTTTATATACAAAAAAAGTTAGCGTTTAATCTTCTTTTGCTTACGCCAATTTTCTACAATATTTTGAACACGTTTGCTAGAGTGCTTATTAGTAGTATTCTTATATGGACCACTGGTTGCATTGAAAAATGAATTAAGACTTGTCTGCTCACCCACAGTCTTTATACAAGAAAATAATTAGAATCATATGCAATGATCTTTCTCTATACAACTTACTGCTCTCTTGTTCATTTCTCGAAGTACAGGTAACAGAACTTCATCTGCTTTATCTTCTGGCCAACCAAATGCTTCCATCAAAAAGATACGTAAGGAGTCCAATTGAGGCTGACCCCATTTAAAGGGTTCTGAAGAGCTATCAACAGTAGGATGGAGATATGCTTCCTTTACTAATGGATTAGGAAAATCACTAGGTATTTCTAAATCTTTGTGTCTTTTCCTCTGCAAATATAGTCAGTATTTTAAGGCAAAAAAAAATAATGTCTGTCTTACAAATCGCTTTTGAAAATCAGTAACATCCTGACCACCATTGTACCAATCTTTAAATTTCTTTAGAGGACCATCGATATCATCATCATCTTGTGTATCGGATGGGAATTCATCAAGAATTTCCATGGCTGCCACAGGGCCTACGCCAGGGATACCTTCTGTATAATCACTACCCAATAGATAGGCGAGTTGAATTAGTTTATTTCTGCTCAACATCATCTCTCTTTCAATATCTTCAGTCCGATAGCACTCTACAAATCGTTGTTGATTAAACATGTTTTTATACACTCGAGATGCACCAAATAAAAAGACATCCGAGTCGTCTGTGATTGTTCCCTCAATTAGTTTTAGACGCTCCAATGCTGCACATTGAGCTTCGGCTTCCATAGGTGAAACTATATAAGGAATACCAAACAGCTTTAACAATTCCTTTTAAAGAGATAGTTGGGTTAGAAGCATAACTTCTTTGTGGATGACTTACTTGTATATCGCCAATCATTTGGTCGGTTATATCATCCGAATTGCCTTTATCTTTTCTTTGTTGAGCATTCAATTCCTTCATGTCTTGATATAATTCTCGTTTCACATCTTCAAGCTTCCTGGATGCAATATCAGATACAAATCGTGCATATTCGTCGTCTTCTCCCTGTATATTATTTTCCAATTCCTCTTCTGAATCGTATCCTTGGTTTGGTCTGTTTGAGTCATCATTCTTTTTGGATGGCTCTGAAGGAACGTCTTTTAGTGATGACTTAATTTCTTCATCAGAATGAATTGACATCTCAGTCGTAGGTTGAATAGGTAAATGTGCTTTATCTTCTATGGTCTCAGTTTTTTTTTGAATGCTATTGTTATCATTGTTCTCTATATCGTCTTTTTTAATTTCAACAGGATGCTGAGTATTAGTGTCATTGCCATTGATATGATTGCTATTTTCCCTTCTTTCATTTTGCTGTTGGATACTATTATCAATATTGATTGTAGCATCCTTTTCTTGTTTATGTAACAGTGATTGGGAAATATCGATATGTACAGGTTTCTGAGGTGGTGAAGCATCTTCTTGTAATGGTTTACTATGTATTTGAGTATCAATAAATTCAAACTCTTGGTCATCATCATCATCCAATATAATGTTTTCATCTATGTCATCTATTACTTTTATATCTTCTTCTGTCGGCCGATAAACACTCTTGTTCTTTTCCTTCCATTGAATAACACTTTCCAAGAATGATTCCTGGAACTGCAAAGACTCTAGAGCGAGTTCATCGCCTTCACGTGTCTTTCCATATTGTTTACGTATAGATGTCAACTGTGTTTCAAGTGTGGGGGGATCACTATCAAATATGGCTGTTCTAAGCATTTGCTTATACTGGTTATTGAAAGAATATAAATACAGAAAGGCATCAGGGACTCGGGATAACCAGAGATTTAGGAAATCTTCTGCATCCAGAGAGAGGCTCGAGTCTTGCTTATCAATCTCTTTATCAGGAATCTTTTCTTTTTGATCCTCTTTATAGATCTTGGATATGACTTGATCAATAGCTTCATCGTCAACATAAGCTCCCATATTGTTAATCAAGTTCTCTTCATAAAGTTCTTCTTTGTCTTCATAAGCATTCTCCTCACTTCCAAGAGCTGTTTCATAATTCACAAATAACGGTTCATTGTCTTGATCAGAATCTCCCTCTTCTTTTACATCTTCCTTTACATCTTCCTTTACATCTTCCTTTACATCTTCCTTTACATCTTCTTCTTCGTCATCACTAAGCAACCCGTTTAATAAAGCTGCCAGCTTTGGGTTACCAGCCACAGCTGCCTTCACTTTATCTTCCTCTTTTGGTTCAACATTTTCAATATTTTCAGAACCACTCATTGGGGGTTCTACAGGATCAAGATTCATTGGGTCTGCGGCAGAAAGACCAGGTAGCTTCCAACCCAAACCCTGATCGAGATTTTCATTTTTATATAAAACATATTCCCTGCCTCTTTCACCTGCCACACGTGCTGGCTCAGCTGTCATTACGCCACCAGCGACAGTATTCATTTGCATCACTCGCTGGGTCATGTCATTTCGATGTTTTAATAGTTTTATCTGCTGTTTTGAGAAATCCATCGCAGACTTTGAGTGACGCACCATTTGATCCAATCTTGCCCAAGAAGTCTGTCGTGATTTGAGCTTTAAATCCTGAATGATTTCATATTGAATCTCGGCAGGCAAAGTTTGGAAAGTCTCAGAATCGATGTCTGTGGTCGTGGGTGCAAACTCATCCACAAATTCCTTAATTTCTTGCCTTGTTGGTAAACGAGGATCCAACTTGTTTAATTCCAAAACTTTTTCTGGTGGCAATTCGTATTGGTCTAGTTTTCGATTCTTTCTTAAAGCGTCAACTGCTGCAGATTTTTCTAATTGATCATAATAAACATAATCTTCTTCCTTTTCTTTTTCTCCTCCGTGTTGCCTGTACATGTTTCTTGATTAGAAATAGACTTATTTATATTTTTTCATGTATACTTTTTTTCTTCTTCCATGATAACCCTTGATTTAACTTGAGCACTTAAAATTTTTCTAGCTGTAGCTCTCATGTTGATCTTGATCCCCTCTCTTCTCTTTCGTCTTTCTCTCTAAATATTGCAAAGTAAATAAAACCAAACACTGTATTCTTCTTTTTATTCTTACAATAGTGCTTCGTTTTAGAGAAGGCGCGCCACCATCAAATACAAATACAGGTTTTATATCATAGAAAAGTAGCTTACAGATTCTTCTAAAGAATCCCAGCAAATGTCCATTTTGTAAGGCATTGCCCTGTCTGTCACGCATCGCTCGTATAAATTGATGAATCCAAATCGATGCATCCACTGCCACTTTTCGTTGTCGAAGTGACTCAAGTTGTGTAGGTCGGGCTGCTGGACCGACAAGTGACCAAAGTCCTTGAACTCCCATTGAAGTGGTAGAGTGAAAAAATGTTTTAAATTACTGCGAAAAAGAATGAAAATAAACTACGAAGATTTCAATGCCCGATTTCATTTTGCATGATTTGCAAGACTTAAACGCAAAAGGTCTATTTTTTTTTAAAAAAAATTTATTATATTTTTTTCAAGTATCTACACAAGGTTGAGTTGGTGTGAATTGACAAGAAAATGATGCTAATGAGATGTAATGTTAAGCAAAGACATGTTTATTCAAATTTTTTGTCAAAACTGAATTCTTTCTCAAAAAATAGGAAAAGCAATATTACAATGCACTTGAATAAAATTCTAGTTAGCCAGTTCCTTGAACAACACTGTTTTGGGCTTAAAAAACATTTTCAAAATCAGCGTTGTAATAATATCTCTGTTGTTTTCTTTGTCACCTAGATATTACACTTTCTTTTTGCTCAATATGAGCTATACAATCATAAATATGAAGAACGAAGTTTCTTGTGATTAATAACCCACCCATTGAGATTGGGATACATAAAATTGGCACGTAATCCAGGAAAAGAAAAGCCCAGTCTTCAATTCATTGACCGACTTAGATTGTGTAGATTATTTTTGCTGTTCCTGTTTTTTTTTTTTTTTTAATTTTTTATAAAAAAAAAAGCTTTTTTCTTGTCACTTGTTCTGTCTTACTTATAAATGAGTGACAGCCCTAGTGTAAAGAATCGTATTTCCTCTTTGGCAGCAGCAGGTATAGCTACTGCACCCAAGAAAGTCGCTGCCACTCAAAGTACAGCCCGAACTGCAGCCAGTTCCAGTACGACTCGAAGTCCTACTGCTACTACTGCCGCTAGGGCCTCTAAAGTACCTGCTAGTAGCACTGCTGGAACAAAACCGACTGTCCGATCAAGTACAACCAGCGTACGTGCGTCCAAAGTACCCGGGACGCCTCCTACACCTACTGCAACGTCCAGTGTCCGTCCTTCGAAAACACCTGGGACCACAGCAAGCTCAGCCGTACGTCCCTCTAAAACGCCAGCAATAACGAGAACAGTACGACCCAGTACAACCACTTCAAAAACACCCACAGCTGCTTCGACTACGGCTAGTACAGCTGCCACCAAAAGGCCATCTGTCATCAGCAGCACAGCATCTACTTCACCCTCCGCCAGAAAAACAGTCGCCCCATCTACTCGAGCAACTCCCACAGCATCCACAACCACACGCGGGGTTACTTCACCTATCGCCTCTGCTTCCCGCACAGTTCGACCTAGTTCACTCTCAAATGTGTCCACCGTACGCAGAACCTCTTCTGTCGCATCAGCAAAGTCACCTACGTCTTCTACCACAACCGCCAAATCTGCAGAGCTTTTAGCAGAACTACAAAGCTTAAAGGAAAAGGTAAAATGTAAAAATGTCGATTATGATATAAATTTTGTTGATATATGACTATATAGAATGAAGAGATGGAAAACCTGCTATCAGAAAAGCAAGCTATAATTGATAGTAAGGAATCTGACTTGAATGCACTTAAAGAAAGATTGGAACAACTCGAGACGGGCTTAGCTACCCCTGAACAAGAACCTGCCATGCCAGACGAGTTTAAAGAAGGAGAAGAAAAGTCTGAAAGTAAAGAATCTATTGTAAAAGAATCTGAAGGTGAAGAAAACTCTGAGGAGTCCAAGACTGAAGATAATCAAGCCCTGTTGAAGGAAATAGAGGAACTCAAGGCAAAGATTGAAGAATTGGAAAATACACGTGATGAAGCATTAGAAAAATCAAAGGAGTCTGTCACTGCATTGGAAAAGGAAAAAGCAGAATTGATTAAAAGACAAGAGGAGATCGAAGAAAGTTTGAGAGAGAATTTGGAGACTTTACGAGAAAAATTAGAATCTGAAAAGACGGAATTAGTAAATCGTATTCAGGAAAAGGAATCAGAGATATCCAAACTGAAGAAAGAAATGGATGAGCTCCGTGAGAATATCCAGGTTTTGTTTTACTATAAAAAAGAATTCATGGAGAAAATGAAAGACTAACAGGTCACTTATGCTTAGGATATGCACAAATCACACCAGACAAGGTTAACTGGATTGAGTGACGAATTGAATGAGCAGCATACAAACCAAATGAATATTCTAAAGGAAGACTATGAGAATCAATTGAGCTCTTTACAAGAAACTTTAAAGGCATTGCAGGAACCCAATGCAGATGTTGAAAAGGCTGTTGAGGATGAAAAGATCAAATTGTTATCCAAAATTGAAGAATTAGAACGGCTATCGACTGAATCAAAAAGTTTGCATGAAAATGAATTAGCCGAATTAAAGGCTCAAGCTACAGCTCAATTGGAAGAATTAGCCAATCGTCACCAGGAACAAATAGATCAAGTGGCTAATGATTTGAGAGTAGGTGCAATTTTTTTAATAATAGGCGTGATTTATTCATTAAATTAGGCTGAAATCAATTCGCTTAAAGAAAATTATGAAAAAGAGCGCGAGATGATGAAAGAAAATCATAAGGCTGAAATGGATAAAGTACAAGCTGCTATTGATGAGGCTGAGATCAAGAAAATAAAACAAGAGGCTGAAGTGAGTCTACCAATTCCTTTTTATATACAAATACCAAGGACTGACCTTATCTCTTTTTATTAAAGAAAGTGATTTGTGCTCAATTTGAGACACAATTAACAGAAACAAAGTCACACCATGAACAGCTCGTCCAATCCCTAAATGAAGAGCAGCAACGTATAAAGCAAGAGATGGAAAAGTTGGAGGCTAATCATCAAGAAGAAAAGAACCGACTGAAATCGGAATATGAAGCTCTCGTTCAAGAAGCAAAAGAAAAAGAAAAGGTATACAAAAGCGTCTTTGCCTCCTTGTATTTTACGAATGACATCTATTAGGATCGCTTGGAAGAGGAATATCAACAAAAGTTAAAAGAAATTGAAGAAGGTCACACAAAACAATTGACAAATCAAGACTCACAAGTTCAAACCATGTTCAAATCAGAGATTGAGCAGCTCCGTGCTCAACACGCTCAGGCCATACAGGATCTCGAAGAAACGCACAGCAAGGCACTCGAGGAAGCCAAGAGTATTGCGATCGCTAAAACACGGACCGAGGCCGAACGCGAGCTTCGTGCAGAATTTGAATCTGAAATCGAACGCTTATCTGCTAGTCATCATCAGGCAGTTGAACAGCTTCAAGTACATCACAGTAGCGGGTTGGCACAGCTCCAATCCGAATTGAAGTTAGAGATTGAAAAACAGGCTCAATTGGCTATTGAACATCAAGAGAAGCTGGACAAACTCGCTGCTGAACGTGATGGTCAATTGGAAGATGTTCGTAAGGAAATGGAGGAGGCCTTAAAGGCTGTACATCAAGCTGAACTGACTCGCTTGGAAACTGAGCATGAATCCATGCTGAATGAACTGAAGCGTGATCACATCCTTCAACGTGATCGCGAGCGAGAAAGTCTAGAGCAAGATCATCAACAGGTCATCAAGGAACTGACAGAGAGTCATGAGAGAGCTGTTAAGGAGCTCAAGGAAAAGCATGTCATTCAACTAGATGAGCAATCAGCCAAGGAGACAGATGAAAAAGTGCAAGAACTGGAAAGGAAACTCACTGAGAATATAAAACAATTGGAAGAGAATCATGCCAAGGAATTGGAAACTATTCGATTACACCAGAAGCAATTGAAAGACGAACACGAGGATGCAATTCAGTCACTCAAGGCAGCACATCAGCAACAACTTGAAGAAACAATAGCTGCAACTGAGGATCACTTGAGATCTCAAAGCAAAAGTGATATCTCAAGTATCACAGATAGTTTTGAAGCAGAAATAGAACAGCTCAAAAAGAGACACGCTGAAGAACTTGAATTGGCGGATTTAAAGCATGAACAATTAAAAAGTGATCAGGAAGCCCTTATTCAGTCACTCAAAGAGTCGCATCAGAAACAGTTGGATGAAACTTTGGCAGCTGCCGAGGAACGTTTTAAATCTCAAAACGATAATGATACTCTGAATATAAGAAATAGTCTTGAATCTGAAATAGAAAAACTCAAAAAGACGCATGTTCAGGAACTCGAAGCTATCCGACTACGACATGATCAACTGAAGACTGAGCATGAGACCACCATTCAGTCAATAAAAATATCCCACCAGAAACAACTTGATGAAGCTGCTGCTGCTGCTGAGGATCGTTTCAAATCCCTAAGTGATAACAACGCATTAGACATAAAGAACAGTTTCGAAGCAGAAATAGACCAACTTAAAAAATCACATACTCAAGAGCTTCAAGATTCCCAATCGCAGTATGAATTGTTAAAAAACGAGCATCAGGCTGCTATTCAATCACTCAAGGAGTTGCATCAGCAACAGTTGGACGAAGCTCTGGCTACGACTGAGAATCGTCTCAAGACACAAAATGAAAATGATATCTTGGCCGTAAAAAACAGTTTGGAATCAGAAATTGAGCAACTTAAAAAGAAACACGTTGAAGAACTTGAAGCTATTCAGCTACAATACGAGCAAGCAAAGGTTGAACACGAAACTACCATTCAGTCATTGAAGTCATCCCATCAACAGCAACTTAATGAGGCAATAGCAAATGCCGAGGATCGACTCAAATCTCAAAATGAAAATGACGTCTCAAACATTAAGGCTGATTTTGAAGCAAAGATGGAGCAGCTCAGAAAGACACATGATCAAGAGCTAGAAAGACTGATGCACGAACATGGTAAAGCCCAAGAAGAGCGTCAAATGGTAGAAGAACTTCAAAAATCGCATGAGGCAGCTGTGGAAAGATTAAAGGAAGAACATTTAAATCAAATCAACGAGCTCAAAGAAAATAACGAAAGGGATAAAAAAGAAATTCTTGAAAAATCTAACCACACACACAAAACACAGATGGAAACAGAGCTCGTCTCGTTGAGTGCCAAACATGAATCAGATATCAGTATGCTATGCGAGCAGCATACCGAAAAATTAAAAGAGATAGAAAAGAGACACGAAGAAGCTATTGAATTAATAAAACAAGAGCATACGAAAGAAAAGGAATTGTCTGTTGAGCAGCAAGAAAAGAGATTAAAAGAGATTGAAGCTAAGCATGAAGAAAGATATGAAAGTGCTGTGCAGCAAATCGAAACCTTGAAGAACTCTGGTAGTAGCGAATTGACAGAGGTTGTGAACAAGTATGAAAAGGAGATTGAAAGCATCAGATGCAAGCATTCACAAGAGATGGAACAACTCAAGATTGAGCATAGCACAGCCATTGTGGCAGCTACCGAAAAACTTTTGCTTGAACATGCACAGGAAAAGGAACGTTTTGAGCTTGCTGAAAAACTGCATCAAGAAGCTCTTGACAAGTTGACTGAATCACATGCGATAGCCATGAAGGCGCTCGAGGATGAGCATGCTAAAAAAATACAGATTGCCATTGAAGAGATAGCTTCACATACCGAATCAAAAGAATCGGAAAATGCTCTGTTGAAGCAAGAGCTGGAAAAGGAAACAAACGATTTAAAGAAGGAGCATGAGCTCAAAATTCAATCAATTTTAGAGGACCACATGCGTGAAATTCAAGCGCAGAACCAGGCTTGGGAAGCACAAAAACAAGAAATTCATGCATCAGTCAGTACTAGATTACATGAGGAGCACTTGGAAGCCATTTCTAATCTTGAAAATCAACATTTGTTAGAAATTGAACAAATCGAAAAGAACTTGAAGGAAAAAAGTAACACTGAGTTATCTAACTTGACCGATTCGCATCAAAAGAACTTGGACCTCATAAAGGAACAACATGAGCAGGATATGAAGGCCTTAAAAGAAGAACATGCATCAGCTATTGAAAAGCTTGTAAATGAACATCAGAATTTCATTGAAAGTCTTCAGACATCTCATGATGAAACAATTCATCAGCTTGAAGAAAAAATCATGTCCAAATCCGCATTAGATGCAGAAAAAACAAAGGCAAGTATAATTTGGTGTAAAAAATATTCAAAGCGTCACTGATTATCTTTGTAATTCTTTAGACTGAGATCCAAGAAAGTTATGAAACTATGATTCAAGAGTTAAAAGATAGTCATAAAACAAGAATCAGCGAGCTTGAAAGAGAACATGAAGATGCTAATAGAACACTAACATCTCAACTGGAGTTACAGTCTGAATCACTTCGATCAGAAATTGAGGCAAGTTGTTGCAATTTTCATGCCAAATTGTCTGATTTTCTCACACTTTGAATGTAGGCCAAACTTGCTGAGGACTATGAATTACAAATAAACAAACTTGTTTCTGAACATTCTGAGACTATTGCGTTATTGGAAAATCAATTAAAAGAATCTGTAGAATTGGCCCAAAAGACACAGAGGAAAGCAGAGGACGATAAAGCTGCACTAGAAACACAGTATCATGAAAAGATTGCTAACTTGGAAGCAGAGCATCAAACCAAGCTTGAAAATGATGCTAGAAACAGTGAAGATACAACAGAGAGAATGCAAAAGGAAATTGAGGCTTTACAGCTGGAGTGGAAACAAAAACAAGATGAAAAGATCCTTGAACTTGAACAAAACTATCAAAAACAATTGGAATCCATCAAATCAGAGCATGAAAGAGCATTAGCTTCTGCAGTTGATGAGCCACTTGCCCAAAAGGTAAGATTAATAATGAAAAAAAAAGAATCATAGAAAATCTGATTTGTATATTCATATAGGAACAAGAGATCAAAAAGAAAGATGACGAAATAAGTGAACTCAAGTCGAAATTGAGTAACGGTGAAAAAGCTGAAGAGGAATTACGTACATTGAAAATAGCGTATGATAAAATGATTCAAGCAAAAGATCAAGAAATTAAAGAAGCAGAAGAAAGAATACAAGAAAACATGTCATCCAGACCCTCTCGTGTTAAGGTATTAAAAGAGAAAAAATGCCTCACTGCATTTAAATATTAAAATGTATAAATAGACTGACGACAGTAAAATACGTTCTATTGTGACTCAGCATCAAAAAGAAATCAAGGTTCTTCAAACTCAATTCCAACAGTTACTCGACTTGAAGGATAAAGAAATCGAAAGTTTTGCTTATCGTTTAAAAACCGTAACTGCATCACAGCAAAAAGACATTGAAAAACTAAATGAGGATTTCAAGCAAAAAATGGCTAATTTGGAAGCAGAATGTCAAGACAAAGAAGAAGCAATAAAATCAAAGACTCTTGAGATGAAATGGATGGCTGCTGAATCAGAAGGCTTTGAAGTAAAAACAAGACCAGAAAATAAGGTTTTTTTATTTTCTAGATCTAACTATTCTTTCTTATTCTTTAGACCAAACTTAAAGACCAGAGTACAAAACTGCAGAGTATGGGAAATGACAACGAACAACTCCGACTATCACTTCAACAATACAAAGAGGAGAATGAAGAGATGTTAAGGTAAGGATGAAACATGGATAAATGGAAACATTTCACACCTTTTTTTTGCTAACATACTCACTTTCTATTAATAAAAGATTAATTAATCAATTACAAGGTGAAATGCATCGTCTGCGTTAAAAATATTTCTCGAGTAACACAATTGTATAATAAAAATACCAATAGTAATTTATTGCATATAAAAAAGGGTGCAATATTATTTTTTTTTGCCTCCTTTTTTTCCCGCTTTTCTTTTTTCCACACAAAGCTTTATGGATATTGTGACACCAACTGAGGACAATATAGTGGATTCAAGCCACAGTGTAACCCATGTGCCTCTTAAACGTACCAGGGCAAAAAGAAGTTGTGATTTCTGTAGAAAACGAAAGTCTCGTTGTGATGCAGATAATACAATGCCTTGTTCTAATTGTAGAGCAGTAAATAATCAAAGAAAGCTTTCATAATTATATAACTCAGTTCATGTCATTTTAGTGGGGCCACAGTTGTGAATTTTTAGCTGTGAGAAAGAAGAGAGGGCCACCTAGTGTGTAATGTATATTGTTTATAACTAATGGCCAATAACTAACTTCTTTACTTAGATACGTAGAAAACCTTGAAACGCGCTGTAAAAAGATGGAGGCCCTGATCACTGCTTTAACAAACAAATCGATTAAAGAAATAGAGGATAATGATTTTTATGTTGATAACCTTGATGAACAGCCAAAATGCATGAGTGATAATGACGACGAATCTTCTACAGATGACGATTGTAATGAGGAAAAGTCAAATTGTCACTCAATAGAAAAGGTGCTTGAAAATTTGAGTTTAGAAGACTACGATTCAATCAAATACACAGGCCATTCAGCTAGTATACGTGTTCTTGATAACAATCTATTTAAGGCAAATTCATTTATTCATTGTCCAGGACGCCAAGATGTTGCGTTTCGTTTAATGCCTCAGAATGAATTGCTAGTTGTACAAGCAAACGCCTCTTCGTCATTAAGAAAATGTGCACGGCTCAACATTGGGCTTTCCTTAACAAATTCAACTTTTGACTTAAAAAACGAAAAAAAACAAGCAGCAGACAAACATTCACTACAACTTTTGCCTGATTCATTCTCAAACAAAAGCAAAAATATCCCCAGTCATTTTACGATTCAAAAAGCGTGTGATTTGTAAGAATAATTACAACTTAAATTCTGATTGGTCTTTTTAATTTGTACAAAAATAGATATTTTACCCACATTCACAATTTTTTACCATTCGTCAACAAAACAAGATTTGTAGCACACGACTTGAAACAACACAACATCCTCACACATTCTGTATTAGCTGTTGCCTTCCGATTTGCATCATGTCATTTTCCTAAGCTATTTAAAGATTCAGATATCTACGCTGATAATTATTTTAGAAAAGTGATGCTTCGTCTTCGAGATCCTTATCGTGCACGGCTTCGTCATGTTCAGGCAGCATTGTTGATGACTATCTATTTGGATATGGATGATACAGATATGGAATCAGTGCAATGGTCTACTCTTGGTAAAGCAATTCGGATGGCTCAGGATATTGGATTACATCGCTCTTGTTCCAGTTGGAATTTACCTGCTTCTGAAATAGAAACAAGGAATCGTGTATTTTATACTTGTTATGTTTTTGATCGTCTGATAAGCGCCAGAGCTGGAAAACCATTGACGATATTAGATAGAGATTTCGATACTGATTTACCTGTACCCTGTGAAGTTCACGATGACCAACAATCGGATGGTCTTCCTCTTTATAATAGCTTTATTGCATTGATAAAATTATCCGAAATTCTTGGCAGAATTTTAAAGGCACTTTATGCCCCAAAATCCAAGCAGTCAAATTCAAATGCTGGCTTGGATGACCCAACCATTTTAGCTGTATTTGACCGTCGTTTAAAGTATTGGAAAACGATGAATATAACAGGGGCGCAGGCAAAAGTCGTGTCACAATCTCAAAAGGGTAAATTTATATATTTTTAGTATTATTTCTTTAAATGATGATTGGCTAAGCTTACTTCAAAAAATTAGTTAATTTATTACTCTTCTATTATACAGCCATGTTATTATTACACAGACCATTTATAGAAGGGACTTTATCAGCACAAAATAATACGCTTTCTGAAAAATCACGAAGATCTTGTGAACATGCTGCTTACAACATCATGGTTATTATACAGCAAAAGCAAGCGCTCATGAATGAATACGACTCTTATTCTCCATTATGCTTACCTACCTTTTTCGTTTATTCAATGTTTCAATCTTGTCTAATTCATTTAGCGCTAGTATTTCAAAACCAAAATTCGTTAATTAGATTAAATCGTCTTCAGCATGCCATATCAATTTTGAAACAGTACGAAAATCAGCTGGCTTCTGCTCAAAGAGCCCATCATATCATTATGACTGTCATCACTGTCCACGGAATTCATTTGGACAATGCTACCACAGCAGATCAAGATAATTACCTTGTACTCCTGGACAACCCAGACTTTTCGCCGGCGACTTGCGCCGATGAGGACTTCTCATCTTTGGACCCTCAAATTCAATATGACATGCCCAAATCGAATTGGTATCAACGCAAAATAGACACAGATATCATAAGTAGCATCACATCCGATTTCCATGAAGACCTTAGTCACAGTGACTCATCTCCTATCCTTATTCAATCATCACCTAAACTTAACATGGACTCTACCGGCGACCACCGCGATTCTTCTCGTCCAAAGCAATCCCTCAATTCGGCGTTCTGTTCCTTTTCAAATAATGCTCCCATGTATGAAAAGTCAATTGCAACATCCACAGCCACAACAACAAGTACCTTAAATGTTATGAACGATCCTTATTCCACTATGTATCCTCACCTACAGCGAAGCACATGCTTTTATGAAACACCATCTTCACATTTTACAACCTATGATATGCACTATAACTCTTCACAACCTTTTACGTCTGCTTCTATGTCATCTTATGCACCAGCCCCAGTTTCAGAAATATATACACCATCCTCACAGCACAAATCTGAATGGTCGCAACACTTTTTATGCCCTGAAAATTCTTCACTAGATCAACGTAACCGACAACCCTATTTGCAATAATACTGTTTCTATGAAAAGGAAAAAAGGCCTATCCTCTTGTTCCTTACAAATATTTTCACTTTCTTTGACTTTCTTTTCTCTTAAGCCTATCTCCTCCCATTGTACAGCGTATTAATAACATATAAGAAAATAGAACTATAGACTTTTTTTTTCCAATAAAGCTTTGCACAAAAGACAAATCATTAAAGACTTTTATTCTTTCAAACAACTTGTATTTTAGTTACACAAAATCAAATCTTAAAGATTAACGAGTTTAGTCAAAGAGACCAAAACCCATGTCTTCATCTTCGGATTCTTCTTCTTCAGCCTTTTCTTCGGCAGCAGGGGCAGAAGATTCAGCAGCGGCAGCAGCAGGAGCAGCAACAGCAAAGGCATCAGGGTTGGCAATGAATTCCTTGAGTTGTTCAGAACCAGGGAAAGTGTAGTCAGAGGCAACAGAGACAGCCAACAAGTTCTTGTAACCGTTGATGACGGAGTGAGGAACGGAGGCCAAAGTGGGGTAACCGACAGCCAAAGAGATGGAAGCGATTTCACGAATGGCAGACATCAACTTGCCAACCAAAGCAGATTCTTCAACATCCAAGACTTCAGGAGAGAAGACGGTACCCTTGTCAAAGACTTGAACAACACCCATACCGTAGGTGAAGGGAGAGATGTTCAACATGTTCAAAAGAGTAGCTTCGGAAGCACCAACCTTTTCACCAGCTTGAACCAAGGAAACGTCAGAGACGATTTCAATGGTACCACGAGCAATCTTGGTGGGGATACCCAAAGCTTGGAAGAAAGAGGTCTTACCGGGTTCCATACCAGTGTTACCAGCAGGGACGATAACATCAGCGGGAGCGACGGCACCAGCACGAGCGGGAGCAGCAACACGGTTGGAGACGATCTTGGTACGGATGTCCTTGAGGTCACCGTTGGTGAAGACGAAACCAATGTTACCCTTGACAAAGTTCAAGAGCTTTTCCAATTCAGGGCGTTCACCAATGAGACCCTTCAAAGCACGACGGACCATGGTGTTCTTACCCATGAGAACAGTAGCTTCACCACGGAGAGACACACGGATTTGGTGCATTTGGTTGGAGCTGACATTGTCAACGTTGACAATGAAGATGGATTGGTAAGTGTTCAAGTAGTCATTGAGCTTTTGGAAGTAAGCGGCCTTGGATTCTCTCTTCGACATGTTTGATATATACTGTTCGAGGACTTTTAAAGAACTGGATTCATTTGTGTTAATGGATGGATGGATGCATATGTAGTCTTTGTTTTATTTACCTGGCAAGTAAGAGGAAGATTCATCCTTTTCCCATTTTTGCTCCTATTAAGTAGGGATTCTGTTTTTGACAGTCCCTCGAACAAAATTTGGACTCAGAACCGCATATCTTATTGTTCACCATTTTTGACTGACAATATTTTTAGCCTAGTTTTGACTGAATTCGACCAATAAAAAATTGAATTTGATGGTTTTCAAAACCTAACCTGAGCTGTTGGACACACTGTTGACCAAAGAATACCAAGTTCGCCTTGTAATTGCACCCTGATTTAAACATTACTAGTTTAACCTTTTTTTTTTCTTGCCACACCCTGTCCTCTGTTCGCTTCACAGACTCAAATTCCATTTTGTCTCGATTCCTTTGACCAATTATCCTACAGTGTTTTCTCCATTCAAGATATCTTTCATACAAAGCCACAATCTGAGTTCGACTGTCATCCTGTCTAGAAATGCAGCACCACAGGCTAGTTTGGAACAACAATACATGCTAAATTTCTTCTTCATTCACTCTTTTATTCTTTTTAGTTATGCACATATTGGCTATCATGCTATCATACTAGTCAAAAGTTATTCTGTTAGTACAGCTTGGTAAAGTAAACAGTTAATCTTGTTTACTTTTTCTATTACTCTGCCATCAAATGTCATTATATTATCTTCTAAAGGCTACAGTTCCAGTTCTTCCTAGTATGACAAACTTGTCGCAATTTGCAATATCATTTGTTACATCACAGAACCTCTTATAAGTTTATTTCGAATGCTTTTATTCGTACACATTCCCTCTTATGGCCATCATCTCATTTGTCTACAAGCTGAGGGTTTGTTACTTCCTTTTGTTCTACCTTGTCCTGCTAAACGATTAGTTTGGTACGAATATTTACGCTGACTACTTTTTTTACCTTGAGCTCGTCAAATAACTCTTGCTTAAATAATGCACTAAAATCATACGACGCGTTTTTTCTTCACTCATTCATACAAAGAAAGCATATATATAACAACCAATCGTCATAAACATCAAACTTAATTTCAACACGAACGTTATTGAAAAAGACTGTAATACTTGAAAATGGAGTAAGTCTTGTCGCGGCTGTAAATCCCCAAAAAAGCAAGGTACGCCTACTAACGATAACTATATTGTTTAAATAAACTATAAACCGAGCGAAATGCACAACCAATCGCTGTCCTGAAGAAGAGAATATTTACGCGGATAATGATAATACGGCTCGATCAAAGTCAAAAATCAAATGTCTCTTTGCATAGTGCAACAAACTCGTTAAGAATCTAGTGAGAGTAATCGAAACTGAGGATAAAAGTCATTTTGTAACTCTGAATGATTCAATCAAATTTGTGAATTTCAAAGAAAGGTCTAGCTCATGCCATATAAGTATCTCAAAAGTGATCACTACTTTCTTCGTGTGCCATTTTGACAAGGCTTAAATCGGTAGACCTATTTTAATAATCGGTAGACCATTTGCAAACTGCTTCATCATATTTGAAAGCTTTGACTTTTGTGTTTTTATACATAATAACATCAGAGTAGGTGACTACGTATATGATGTTGAGCCTTTGAAATATCATAAAACCCCATATACAGTAGTAATCGACTAACGCACGAAGATACACAAACACAAGGAGCTTATAATACTCAGAGAGGGTTATGAGCTTTTATCAATCGATGGCTGTTGTAGGAAACCCAGCGAAACATTTCATCTGTCGATCGGATTATTACTGAGGCACTAGCACTATGATAATATGAGACGGAGCAGTATATTCGCCGCTTCCTCTAGATAAAGAGACAGTACAAGCAAAACAATCATTAGATAATTTTTTGAAGAGGGGTTCTTTCGGATTAGTTGGATTACGCAGCTTTGATTTGCCAGTAAAATGGGCTGTATGATCTCATTTTTGAATTACCCAGGGTAGCAACACAAAAACGAACTTCTTGAAGAGACATTCAAGAGGGTTAATAGGTATGTTACTAGCTTTGTGCAGTTCAAAGAATTGTTGGAGAGCCAATACCCAAAGATTATCTTTGGCTGTTTATGGACTTCGCTGTTACTACAGAGACCAAAGTTGCCAAACTTGGTGTGTGCTGTTTATTTAATACATTTCCAAAGGACAGCTTGCAATGAAAAACACTGTATGGTATGAGAAATGCATTAAAAGAAGCTATGGACAAATGAATTTTGAAAGTTATAAAAAAAATCAGATTGCAGTAAAAAAAATGTGTATTTAAATATTTTGCAAGAATCTCTAATCAATTGGCTCTTTTCAGCCTAAACCTCATGCAAATATTTAGCTGACTGTATTTACTCATCTCATTGAGATTGAGCTTCTTGAAATGTGTTTCTTATGATTTATAAACGCTATTTTTACAAGTACATGAGAAAATAGAGGTTTGTCAAAATGAGCGGATCAGTTTCTGCAACTGAAGCGAGCTGAATTAAAATATAAGCCAATCAATCTTGATGATCCCAGTGAAAATTTATTTTACATGAGCAAAACTATTTCGAAAAAAGCCAGTCTTTTCTTTTCTTTTTTTTTTTGAATTGTCTGTTCAGTAAAGAAATTATTTTGACTTTAAGAGTGAAATGCTTACGACTACAAAACAAGTAGCCTATTCGTCAATGAGATATGGATTCTTCTTGAAAAACTGTCATTCAAACACGCTTTACTCAACAGTAGCTCGAATTCACACTACAACTCGACAAGAATATAGTTATCCTCAGCATAAAATTCATGAAAAGGTAATAGATCTCGCATCCCTTTTCAGAATTATTCTTACATTTCATTCTTTATTCGATAGTACCGCCATTTCGTCGATTTTGTTAGATTTAAAGCAAAGGGAGGTGATGGTGGCGATGGTTGCGTGTCGTTCCAGCGAGAGAAATATCTTCCCAAAGGCCCACCGAATGGTGGCAACGGTGGCCGAGGAGGTAATGTGATTGTTCGAGCCAGCGCTGATGAAACGACTCTGAAACGACTCGGACGCATGTGCTCAGCAAAGCGAGGACAAAACGGGCTAGGTGGTGGAAGACATGGGATGACAGGCGAGCATTTGGTTATCAAAGTGCCTGTGGGTACCATTGTGCGCGAGATACCTGTTGAACAACAAGAGGAAGAAGAGCCAGAGGACAAGGAGGCGCGTCGTGCAGCAAGATGGGTATACTATCCACGTGCAGAAGATGAAGCCATTGTACCAGAAGGAAAGGTCAATTTTTTCAGACAGGCAGAGAAGCTGATGGATGAAGAAGATCGGTATTACAAGTGGCGTCTTCGTAATGAGAAACGTGATAGTATCGAAGTGGATTTGGCTGAAGATGGTCAAGAGATTTTATTGTGCCGAGGTGGTGCAGGAGGTTATGGTAATCCTTATTTTTTGACAACTGAGAATAGATCACCTAAATGGGCTACGCGTGGTCGAAAAGGCGAGGAAAGACAGGTTGAGTTAGAACTAAAGACGATTGCAGACATTGGATTAGTTGGGTTACCTAATGCTGGAAAATCAACTTTACTCGGTGCCATCTCCAATGCCCATCCAAAGCAAGGCAATTATGCTTTCACTACTTTACATCCCTTTGTTGGCACAGTTGATTACGCAGATCAGTATCAATTAACGGTAGCAGATATTCCTGGTCTAATTGAAGGTGCCCATCTTAACGTGGGTTTAGGTCACGCTTTCCTTCGCCATGTTGAACGTGCCAAGATTTTGGTTTATGTGATTGATATCAGCGGCCCTTCACCTTTTGATGATTTGAAAACACTTCAGCAAGAATTAGAAGCATATAAGCCTGGTCTCATCAAACGTCAATCTCTCATTGTCGCAAATAAGGCAGATAAAGTTGGTTCGGCCAAAGAAAATCTGGAGATGCTTCAATCTCAGGTCAAAAATATCCCAATTATACCTGTCTCTGCTCGATATGAAAAAAATGTGTTGAAGCTAACCTCAATCCTTCGAAAAGAAGTTGAACGTATCCGAACCGAAGAAGAAGCTGCTAAAAAGGCTCTGCAAGAAGAATTAGAAGATGAAGGAGAATTCATTTAGGCAACACGTTGCATGTATATTCAATTGCAAATAATAGAAAAAGTATATTTTTGCTGTCATTGTGTAAATATAAAGTGTCGAATAAAGTACATCAAGTATCGTATTCTTTTATTCTTTTGTTGATGTGTTTGGTATGATATAAATAAACATCTAATTAGGCTGAGGCTGCAAGTTCTTCTGCACGCTTTCTATTTTGAATCATAATTTCTCTCTTGGCAGCAATGCCGGCAGCTTGTCTCTCTTGTAATTCGTACATGAAATATCCAACTGAACCAAAAATGCCGGCAGCTAAAGCGTGGCTACTGGGATCTATTGCAAAACAGACTTAGAGATGCAAATCTTAAAATCAACAGTACTCACTAGAGAAAACAGGGCGTTTTTGAAGACCAAGTGCATATGTACGAACAAGGACACCAAAAGCAGCAAAGCCCGAGACACTACCGATCAAACTCATGTTGTAATGCAACAAAAAATAATAATTTATTATTGTCAGCTTTCTGTAGAGAGGTTTGTTCTGATCCTGCTGCCTCCCAATTGCAAAATTAAAACTCATTCTGATTGGATATGACGACATTTTTCTTGTAAAACATTATGTTGAACAATTGTATTCGAAATCCAACAATAGTGATTTGAGGTTTAAAAAAAAAATACGCAGCTTATTGAAGTATATTGTGGGATTAATTCCAAGAAGAAAAGAAAAAGCTATATGGGCTTATGCGTATCTTAATATTGCTGTATGTAACATTTTCAACAAAAAGATAAACTTTCTTATAGCGAGACAGCTTCTGACGAATATCAATTGGGCGTTTTAAAAACGATATTTTTTTCATAAAAAAAAAAAGCGATTTGAGGGCTTTAGCTCATTTTTTAGACTTCAAAATAACACGTATTGTTCAGAATTAAAATAAAATTAGGGTATTGGCTTGAAGTCTTTTTAATGCTTGACGTAAACTAGACTCTGTAATTCTTGTTTTTATTTAGTAATGGATCATTCATTTATCAAGGAGGCTATTTGATACAAACCCATGGCTATCGAAATGACGACAATGTTTGCATTTTACTATGGTTGCCGCTTTATAGAAAAATAAAATAAAATAAAGCTTTCTTTTCTTTTTTAATAAAAAAGAGATTATATGAATTATAACTAATAAGCTTATGATACCAAATTATCAATGGGCCTCAATCAGCTGTATTATAGAAACCCTTTAATCAGATTTGCTCTAATGTTAAGTGGACAAAATTTATGTGATGTCCATTCTAAAGTGAATAAAGATGTGATAACATAAGAGGACCAAAGCATTAGATCATAGTGCATCTATACAACACTTTTATAAATTTTCATTTATCCTTTGTTATTGTTTGTGCTAGTATTGATCCTAAAAATAACTTGGCATGTTCTTTTATTACTTTATTTGAGACATACATTTTTGAAATTGTAGTTGAAGAAGTAATATAAAGGGGCTTTGAAAAAAAAAAAAAAAAAAAAAAAAAAAGTCATTTATCTGAGAAATGGACAAGACCACTGGAGAAATCAAGAATTCCGTGGTCAATTAAGCAAAGAGATTGCTATGTGCTTCATCATCTTTAAGACCACTTATTTGGGATTATAGCTATGTTCATCAAAAGTCATGATGAACAATAAAGATTTTCATCATTGCGGTTATATGTTTTTGCAGTTGTTGCATGTGTTTGTCATTTTTTTTCCACCAGATCCTTGTATATTGAAATCCTAAAATTTTCAATAAAGACCAGCCAATAAACATTCATTTAGTAAGCAAACTAAAAAAAATTCGCTTTTAACTTTTAACCGCATGGTCTGATCTAAATAAAATGGTATCAGTGATCGTTGAGTAACATTCAATGCACCGAAATTCTTAGAGGGGTATTTGAACTTGACGTGATCTTGGTGTCATATTTTTGCTGCTTTTTAGTTGGGGTTTGGTTTCCATATTTGGGACGACTCGTCAACTTGAATGATGCAAAAGTGAGCTTTCGTTGTTCTGACACAATCATTATGTACACAACATAAACCCATAAATACAAAGGAATTAATAACTTTTTCATTTTTTTTTGTTTTTTCTTTTTTTTTTTTGCTCTTTATTTTTTGCTTGCATTAAAACATGTCAAATATTCAAGACAAAACTCCGCCAGTCACTAATGTTGACACAAAGATTGATAGCAAAGGAGCTCAAGAAACAACACAATTCGGAGTCAAGGTGGATTCGCGAGACAGTTTGACCGCAGGTGAACGTGGTGCTCTCCTTATGGAGGACTTTGTTTACCGTGAAAAGATGACACATTTTGGTACATAGTTAAAAATGAATGACATGTCGCATATAAACTTATCCTTTTCAATAGATCATGAAAGGTATAGCCTTCAACACGTCTTTTATAAACCAGTAAAACTTTACTAATCTTACTTTAGAATTCCTGAACGTGTCGTACATGCTCGTGGCTTTGGTGTTCATGGTTACTTTCAAACTTACAAAGATTGGTCCCAGCTGACTTGTGCCAATTTCCTTTGTCATCCTAGCAAGAAAACACCCGTCTTTGTTCGTTTCTCTACTGTGTTAGGTAACAGAGGTTCTCCTGACTGTGTCCGAGATGTTCGTGGTTTTGCTACGCGTTTTTACACGGATGAGGGCAACTTTGATTTAGGTAGTTTTAAAAGATAAACTATAAAACAAAGAAACTTATTCCTTTTTATAGTGGGTAATGTTATTGCTCCTTTCTTTGTTCAAGGTAAGAAATGAATCTGCTTGCTTTATTCTATTTTGTCTAAATGGGACGTGTTTAGATCCCAGTAAATTTGTTGACTTGATTCATGCTGGTAAACCTGAGCCAGACAGAGATATTCCTCAAGCTGCAACTGCACATAATTCTACTTATGATTTCTTTGCACAGCAACCCGAAACAACTCACACCGTGTTGTGGGTCTTATCTGGTAGAGGAACTCCTAAAAGTTTCCGTCAAGTCGAAGGCTTTGGTGTTAATACGTAAATATGGGCTTATCAAATTTACGCAGTATAATTTAATAATCTAAATAGCTTCCGTCTTATCAACGAACAAGGAAAATGGGTGTTTGTCAAGTTCCACTGGAAGCCTTTGCAAGGTCTCAATAACCTTGAATGGGTAAGTGAAATAAAATGGTCTGTTCAACATTTGAACCTAAAACCTGATGCTTACAGGATGAAGCTCAAAAACTGAATGGCAAAGACCCTGACTTTCACCGTAACGACATGTATAATAGCATTGACAATGGTCATTTCCCTGAATATGAACTTGGTGTACAGATCATTCCTGAAGAAGATGAGGAAAAGTTTGAATTTGATATATTGGATGCCACCAAGATCTGGCCTGAATCAATTATCCCTGTCACTATTTTGGGTAAAATGGTTTTGAATCGCACGCCAGACGACTTCTTTGGTGAAACCGAACAAGTGACATACCATATGGGCCACGTTGTTCGCGGCATTGGTTTCACAGATGACCCTCTCTTGCAAGGAAGATTGTTTAGTTATATCGATACACAAATCAACAGGATGAACAGTGTCAATTTCCATCAACTTCCCATCAACCGTCCCGTGGTGCCTGTTCACAACGTCAACCGTGAAGGTTTCATGAATTTCAACTGCCACAAAGGTGCCGTCAATTACTTTCCAAACACAATGCAAGGCAACACGCCAGCGCCTGCTGCTGCCAAGGACGGAGGCTATATCGAGGTGCCTCAAAAGATCAATGGTGTCAAGCAAAGAGGCAAGCATGGCAAGAAACTCGAATTCTATTCACAAGCCCAATTGTTCTACAACAGTTTAACCACCGCTGAACAACAACAGGTCGTCAACAACTTTCGTTTTGAACTTGGCCGCTGCAACAACTTTACGGTGCGTGAAAACTATGTAAAGTTGCTCAACCACGTCGATCACAATCTGGCTCGTCGTGTAGCGAATGGTATTGGCGTCAAGCCCCCTGAGAAGCCTGATATCGAGAACAAGAAACAGACCAGTGTGGGTCTGTCGATTGACAACTACAAGCGTCCGAATCACATCAGGGGCAAGACGGTGGCTATCGTTGTCGCTCCGGGTATCGATGTGATTCAAGCCAATGGGATGTACAAGTTTCTTTCAGATGAAGGTGCCGTGGTAGACTTCGTCGGTCCTACGCCTGGAGAAGTGGATGGCATGCCGGTGGTCAAGACATTTTTGACCAGTCCTTCTGTATTTTATGATGCCGTCTTTGTACCAACGGGTGAAGTGTCTACATTCGAGGGCCTGATGGAACCTCATCCCGCTTTCCCTTATGGTGAACCAGTTCAGTTCGTTTTGGATTGTTATCGTCATGGTAAGCCTCTTGCTGTCTCTGGTAAGGCCGTTGCTCTTCTCAAGGCCGCTCACATTCCTTTGGTTACTTCTGAGAAAGATGAAATTAAATATGGTCTCTTTATTGCTGAAAATCTCGATAAACTCAAGTCAAATTTCAAAAAGGGTATCATCATTCAACGTTTCTGGACTCGTCTACCAATCGATCCAGATGCTGAAGAATCACCTACACCTCTTGATATTGTTATTGAAGACTAATCGCTATTTAAGTTTATTTTGTTATTCGCTTCAATAAAATATCCGCTCTTAATGTCTCTTGTACTTTTTCTTTCCGCTGTAATCATAATATATACTATTTACAGAAATCAATGTCGCATTTCTTTGCATTTTATAATGCAGTTCATATATGAAAGAGACAAGTTTGCGCGACGTTACTTTTGAAAATAGTATAAACAGGTAACAAAATTGTATAGTCTGAATTTAAATTAAACTGTACCATCTACTGAATAATTTACAAAACTAACCAAGCTATTCTCTTAGTAATATGAAAAATGATTGGACAACTGAAATGCTTTCGGCATTACTGTCATTTTGTCCCCGACAAGAAAGTAACTTGATCTAAAAAAAAAAAAATTTCCCCAATGGGATGATTATAAAAAGCTAATATGATAAATAAGATAGACATCCCTCTCGGATATATAAAATAGAGCAATAGATTTTTTTTTCTTTTTTATCTTTATTGTTGCATTAGCTTTTTTTTTTTCCTACAATCATGAAAAAGCCTACTGCAATCTTCTTATTCATTATGCTTGGTTGCCAACTTGTCTCTGGCTCTAGCGATAGTCGAACCGCCCCGGTGACAGACATTGATGCTGATGTTTATGACGCGGGAACTCAGGAAACAACGCAATTTGGCGTAAAGATAAACAATACAGACTCTTTGACTGCTGGCGATCGAGGACCTACTCTTTTGGAAGATTTTATGATGCGTGAAAAAGTCATGCACTTTGGTAAAAAAGAATAATAATAATAAAAAACGATTGCTTTCTTGTCGTGCTAACGAAATACCTTGTCCTTTCTATTACGATCATCATAGATCATGAAAGGTAACAAGAAAATCAGACAAACACTATTTCTTGTACTCATTCTTTTTTTCCTTGTAGAATACCTGAACGCGCTGTTCATGCCCGTGGTGTTGCTGTTCATGGTTACTTTCAGTCTTATGAAGACTGGTCAAATATCACTGCCGCCAAGTTTCTCCAAGATCCTGATACCAAAACACCCGTCTTTGTTCGCTTCTCTACCGTCCTTGGTTCTCGTGGGTCTCCAGATACCGTTCGGGACGTTCGAGGCTTCGCTACTCGATTTTACACAGAAGAAGGAAACTGGGATCTGGGTAACGTTTCACATACTCCGAAATCTCGATGTCTGTGTTAATTTTTTTTTTTTTTTTCCTTTCGTCATCTAGTTGCTAATAACATTGCACCATTCTTCATTCAAGGCAAGTTGGGATAGACTGTGTGAAAAAAAAAAGTAGACTAAAGATAGCTCCGTTTAGATGCCATCAAGTTTCCCGATTTGATTCATGCTGCTAAACCTGAGCCTGACAAGGAAGTTCCTCAGGCAGGAACTGCTCACAGTACTGCTTATGATTTCTTTTCTCAACATACCGAGACCATCCACACCGTGATGTGGGCCTTATCGGGTAGGGGTACACCAAGAAGTTTCCGTCAAGTAGAAGGTTTTGGTGTTCATACGTAAGTGTCAAGCTGTTGACCCTCTCGTAGCTCATGACTGATTTTTCTTGAACAGCTTCCGTTTCATTAACGAAGATCGCAAGACTGTACTTGTCAAATTTCACTGGAAGCCTTTACAAGGCCTTTCAAACTTAGTCTGGGTAAGCATTAAAAAAACCAGGATGGATTGATTCTAATTTTTTTTTCATGTAGGACGAAGCTCAAAAGATTGCTGGTAAAGACATTGACTTTCACCGCAACGATTTGTATACTGCTATTGAAAATGGTGATTACCCTGAATATGAACTTGGTGTGCAAATAGTTTCTGAAGAAGATCAAGACAAGTTTGATTTTGATCTTTTGGATGCTACCAAGATTATTCCCGAATCCCTTGTGCCTGTGACAAAGTTGGGTAAAATGGTCTTGAACCGTAACCCTGACAATTACTTTTCGGAAACCGAACAGGTCACTTTCCACCCGGGTCACATTGTTCGCGGTAGGTGGATGAGGAGGAAGAGGTACTGAAACTAAACTTTTCTTTAGGTATCACCTTTACCGATGACCCTCTTTTACAAGGCCGTCTGTTCAGCTACACTGACACCCAATTGAACCGTATGCACAGTGCCAACTATCTCCAGCTGCCTATCAACCGTCCCTTGGTCCCTGTTCACAACAACCAGCGGGATGGATTCATGCAGTTCAATGTCTATCATGGCAGAGTCGCTTACTATCCCAACGCCTTGCAAGACAACACACCTTCGGTCGTCAGTGAGGAAGAGGGAGGTTACCTTGAATATCCCGAAAACATCCGAGGCAGGAAGCAACGCGGCAAGCATGGGAAATTCGCTGACCACTTTTCTCAAGCTCAATTGTTTTACAACAGCTTGACGACCCATGAACAGCAGCAGCTCGTCAACAACTTCCGCTTTGAGGTTGGCAAGTGTGACAGCAAGCTCGTCCGTCAAAACTTTGTGGATGTTTTGAATCGGGTCGATAACAACCTGGCGCGTCGTGTCGCTAGAGGGGTTGGTGTCGAAGAGCCTTCTCCGGTGAGCGAGAATGAGGGTGAGACGACCATTAACTTGTCTATCGAAAATTACAAACGCCCCGATCACATCCGGGCCAAGAAGGTTGCCATCTTGACCGGCCCTGGTATTGATGATTCTCAAGTCAAGGAAATGAAGGACTACCTTACGGGTGAAAACGCCTATGTTGATCTGGTGGGTCTCAACCTCGACGAGGATAATTCAGAGGGTCTCAACATAACCCAGACTTACTCTACCACTTCCTCTGTCCTTTACGATGCTGTCTATGTTCCTTCGGGAGAAAAGCGTACATTTGAAATCTTGACCAGTCCTCGTCCCGAATTCCCCTACGATGAACCTCTTATGTTTGTCTTGGACGCTTATCGTCATGGTAAACCTATCGCTGTCTCTGGTAGAGGTCTTGAGCTTCTCAAGTCTGCCAAGGTACCTACCTTTAATGGTACTGATGCTGCTGCTAACCATGGCATTTATATCTCCTCTGATGTCTCTAACTTGGCTTCTGATTTCAGAAAGGGTATCATCATCCAACGTTTCTGGAATCGTATGGCTCTTGATCATGATGCCAAAAAGTCTCCTACTTCTTCACATATCAAAATTGAAGATTAAATAAAAATTCCCTTCTCCTTTTACAATTTCCTATCTTTTTTTTTATGATCACCTATGGTTTCCATCAGCCAATCAAAATTAAATGCTCAATTACCTGATGGAGTAAATGCGAAAAAAAAAGTTAAAACTCAAGCATAAACATGAGCCTTTTTTTTTTTTTTTTTTTTTTTTTTTTTTTTCTTTTTTTTTTACAATACAAAGCATGGAAGAGCTAATAGTAGCCAACAGTGGGGAAGTGAATACAAAAGGGTTTCCTTGTGTTGGTATATTCAAATTTTTATGTGAAGACGAAGAAGAACCTTTACCTGGATCGCCTGCACAAACAGCAAAATCACCCACTGGTCTTACAACCCAACTTATTTTATGTACTTCAGTAGGATTTCTTTGCTTTTTATTATTTTGTTTTTTACGTGTTAGGTATGTGATAAAAGAAAGGAGAGAGATAAAACATGCTGATGGTCTATGTGTACAGGTGGAGTACTATTTATTCACCCAGACTTCGAATGAAAAAGTGAGTGCATGAATAATACATGCGTCGACTCATGCTCTTTTTGTTAGACATGCACCTGAACAGCTACCCACTAGCTTTTTCGGTTGGATTATACCCCTTTTAAAAACAAAAGACGCCGTCATTATGGATAAGGTTGGATTGGATGCTGTTGTGGTAAATAGGAACACAGATGACATCAGTACCAAAATAATATTTGACCTGTTTTATAGATGCTACAGTTTTTATTGATGAGTGTCAAGTTGTTTGCATTTTGTGGATTCTTTGGAACGGTTGTTTTATACCCAATCAGTAGAATGGGAGGTGATATTGCTAATGGTACACATCCAAATCATACTCTATCCATTTTGGATACCAGCATCACTCGTTCTATGTCTTATCTTTGGGTTTATCTATTCTTTACTTATCTCTTTGTGTTTGCTACATTTTACTTTACCTTTTTAAACTATCGAGACTATGTTCACATCCGACGAGAATTTCTTTTGAGAAAGGCCAAGACGATCTCATCCAGGACACTGCTTGTGACCGGAATTCCACCTCATCTGAGGTCCGACCGGAAGCTAGCCGACTATTTTGAAAAGCTGGGCATTGGTGTGGTCGAATCGGTCCATACCATCCGTCACGTCAACCGATTGCTGGAGATCATCAAAGAAAGGGCCCAGTACCTTCGACAGCTAGAAACGTTCTATGCAAAATACCTTGGAAATCCCTGCCATGATCCTCGCTATGATCCAGATACTTTTCTGAATGAAGACGATGGACCGAGTACGATCAAGACCAAAAATGATAGACCGGTGGTGAAGGAAGGGTTCTGTTGTGGACCCAAGTTGGATGCGATTGATTGTTACTCTGAGAAGTTCAATCAAGTGGATGATTTGGTCACCAAGGCACGCAAGAAGGGCAGGTTTTCGCCTACAAGTGTTGGTTTTGTGACCTTTGAAGAAACGATCAGTGCGGTAAGAAAGCTCTGTTGTCAGAAAATAATAATAATTGTCTGTAGTATGTTGCGTCCCAGGTCTTGATTGATTCTACACCATTTCAACTGCGTGTTCAATTAGCACCTGAACCTAGAGACGTCCTTTGGGAAAACATAGCAATGCATGCAAGAGAAAGATGGATACGTAAAGCGCTGGTGATGTTTATTCTCTTATTCTTGGTCTTCTCATGGACCATCCCCTGTAGTTATCTCTCTGCCTTGACCTCTACAAAATCACTCAAAGCTTTCTTTCCCTGGTTACTGAAATTGGCAGAGAAAAGCAAGATTGTGAATCAGATCGTGGCTGGATTTTTGCCTACTTTAGGCGTCGTTCTCTTTTTCTCTGTTCTTCCACTTATTTTCAACAGTAAAAATAGCAAAAAAAAAAAAAAAAAAAAAAAAAAAAAAAAAAAAAAAAAAAAAAGTCGTGATTGAATTATAGCCAACGTTATATACTAAATAGGTTTAAGTGTCATTGAGGGATTTACGACAAGAAGTGAATCCGAAGAATCTTGTTTTGCAAAGTAAATAAGAGAAAAAGTGAATCTATCGACTAAACTAACCCCCCCCCCCTTTTTTTTTCCTCAACAGACAATTCTTTTTCTTGTTTTTTAATGTATTACTGTTTATTACTGTCGCAAGTACTTTATTCAAATCACAAAAAGATATTTTTGAAGATCCAACCAAGATTGCCAATATATTTGCTTCCAAATTACCTGAAGTAGCTCCTTTTTATATTAATTATATAGTGCTTCAAGGAATTATGCTGTAAGATGTTATATACATTTTGCTTTTGTTACTTACATCTTTTTATAGTTGCCCTATTCAACTTCTTCAAATCGGTCCTATTCTCGTTCAAAATTTTTATTGTCTGTTCTTGTGCAAAACACCACGCGATTTTGCTGAAGTCTATGTACCACGTATGTATAATTTTGGATGGGGCTATCCTATCCCTGTCTTTATATTTGTCGTCGTCTTGGTCTATTCTACCATTTCACCCTTAATTTTGGTCTTTGGTGTCATTTATTTTGCCCTGACTTATCTTGTATGCAAATATCAATTACTTTATGGTAGTCACTCGTTATGAACTCTATACATAAAACTAAACCAAACATTCTATAGTCTATTTCCATTCTTATGAAGTCGCAGGTAGAATGTGGCCAATGGTATTCTCACGCATCATTATTGCCTTGATTATATTTGAATTGACTTCAGCAGGCTTATTTACCTTGAACAAATCATTCACTCTATCTGCCCTGTGTGTTCCTCTTTTGATCATGACTGTGGTCTATAAGGTCGTGATGGATAAGGCTTATCAAAAGAGCACACAATTTTTGCCTCTTCAATTGTTATCGGAGAAATTAGGACCGGTGACAACTTCTGCACCCATTGCAAGTCATCCTGATGATCCAAGCAGGGCTTCGGAAGAAGTGAGCGTACAACAAGAGCAGGATAACAACACGGACAAGTTGACTAGAATCCGAAGGAGACGTACTGTGCTAGATGAGGACGACTATGTAGCTGAACCTAGGGAAACAACTGACTTTAGAGAGCCTCCGATGACTCTATTGAACGGTATATTAAATACAGGCATGAAACAATATGGTCATCCTGCTTTACTTGGTGTTTTGCCACAGCTTTGGCTACCTATGAAGGCTGATGGCATCCTTCGTACTCGTGGTATTATCCGAGATGAAGAAATGGATCCTAAGCAATCAGAAAATCAACCTCTTTTGTCGTCGCCTATCGAAGAGGATCCGGACGCTGGACAGACAGATGAAGAGGAAGAAGAAGATAATGTGGGAACTTATTATCATCATCCTGAAAGACGTCTCTCAAGGAATATGAGTAAATCTTATGGTACCATTCAGCCTTAACCTACTGTGTTCTAATAAAAGGAGAAGAAGGATGCAATAAGGAGTTGTCATAAACATGTGTAAAATGAAGTGTTTTTGCAAAAAAAAAAAAAAAAAAAAATCCCTTTTCAAGGGTTAAAAAAAAAGGGTGTTTTCTTATTTTAAAGTGTTCATTTATCTTTCATTTCTTACTTTCTTGTTCTCCTTTTTTTTTTCAATAAAAAAAAATCCTAAAAAAAAAGTTTTATCTATTTTTCTTCTCTTCTTTATTTTTCACCCCCTTGAAGCACACTTCCCCTAATAAATTTCCCCCCCCCTTAATGTCAATGTATTCAGATCGTTTAGAAGAAATTGATGAAGAATATACATCAGAAGAAGAAGAGGACGCATCCTCCATGTCTTCTTCACCTAGTATCCCTGATGAAAATATCAATTTTGATCTTGTTTACGCGCTTCATACTTTTGTTGCAACGGTGGAAGGACAGGCATCGGTTGTTAAGGGAGATGCGTTGATCTTGATGGAAGATACAAACATCTATTGGTGGCTAGTGGAGGTGATCAAGACGAGAGAAGTGGGATATATCCCCGCAGAGAACATTGAGGTAAATAGATTCAACGTATCTTGTCATTAGATATTCAGTGGCATTGATAGACACCTTATGAACGGTTGGCTCGATTGAATAAACATCGAAATGTAGAAATCACTTCTCCTTCACTCCATGATGTAACGCCCTTGTCTATCATGCATCCTTTAGAATTGAACGCTCGACGTGTCACGATTGGAGATGAACGTAAAGTGTTTCATTATGAAGTAGAATCTGAAGAAGAAGAAGATGAAGGTGATGAAAATGATGGTTTTGTAGAACAAGAACGAGAAATGGAGCAAGAACAAGAAACGGCGGTGGCAACAACACATCATCTTGGATATAAGCAAGACAGTACACAATACAGCGAGATGAAGATGTATGACGATGAGGATGATATCAAAGAGGATAGCAATTTATTTGTTATTGAGCAGGCAGAACAAGAAAAAGTCGAAGTCCCTCTTGAAATGCAGCCACAAGAAGAAATCGATGTTTCTTTACATGACCTTCGAGTGTTTGCAGGCAACATTGGACGAGGACCTCTCTTTCATACGTTTTCCATCACTTATCAAACAGCCACAGATGAACTTGTCAAGCTTGCTGTTCATCGGTTTGGTGTTCAAGAGGAGCATGACAATTCAAAGACAATCGAGTATTATGTCGCCGTCCAAGGTCTCGATGGGGATGAGTACATTCTCTCGGCTCAAGACAAGCCGCTCTCTATCTTCAAAACCTTGACCGATTCACTTACGACGCCCATGCCTTCGCTTTCAAATTACCGACGCATCTCTCAACAATCCGTGAGTTCATCAGCATCTCCTGGCAAGAGACCACGTTCGAGTAGCTTCAGTAACTATGAGCAAACCAACCATGACGAAGACTCGGTCATTCGATTCTATTTACACAGACGCATCAAGCGCGCTCATGAGAACTTGGTGTATATCAAAGTATCACTCTACCCAGACACACACAAGCAAAAGAAGCCTCATGAAATGGATCGTATGGATAAAGTGATTGCAGTAAAACAAGAGTCAACGATCGGACAGGTGATTCAGCTCGCCTTGGAGAAATTTCACGTACCAGATGAAAATCTGACAAAACAACTCAAGAAATATAAATTATCTGTAAAAAGTCATCATGGTAAAGGTAATAATAAGGGTTTATAAAAGGAGAAGGTTTATATAACTTAGGAGTAAACAATTAAATATAGAAATTGAATTGGATTCAAAGGAAGTGATGTCTAATGTACTATTAAATCTATCAAGTAATACAATCACAAGTGAATTGTTGTTCATTTTGCGTAAATCAGGAAAGCACCGTAAATATCATTTTGTACAAGAGAACAGAAGACCGAGTATTCTTGATATCCTTATGGATTCTGCCCCTAAAGGTGATAAAACACGTTCTGATGAAAGGGGTATAAATACACAACAGCAAACAATCCATTCTTCTTCTTCTTTATTTCACTTCACTAGACGTTCCTCTGCTCCCGAACCCGACTCTTCTTTTATGGAACCTATTCATATGTCAAGATCTAATTCAAATACACCCATTCCAGAAAAGAGAAAAGAAAGTTTAAAACAGCAGCTCAAGAGACTCGTCGGCTGGGGTTCTTCTGCTAATTCAACCCATAATACAAAAAAGCAATTGTCTGTCGTGACCTCTCAGTCGGATATCGTGCCTCACTCTGCTCCATTTACACCGAAATCAAGACAAGGTTCTCATGACAATACTGCCAGTCGATTTGAAGTCGTCAATTCACCTCTATCGGCAGATCCTGTGATGAACACAAAACAGGTCTCCACCGTATCCTTAGTTACTTCCTCCACCCATGAAGATTCCACACCACAGGAAGAGCAAGAAAAAGGGGTTCAGGAGAACAAAGAAAAGGAGGTGGAGGAAGAGGAGGAGGAAGAAGAAGAGGAAGAGGAGGAGGAGAAGGAAAGTAAGGAAGAAAGAAAGCAAGAAGAAGAGGAAGAAGAAGAAGAAGAAAAGTACTCTGATGCTCAAACACAATATAATAAAGAAGAATTAAATAATACCACATCATCTCATAGTTCTAATATATCAACAAGTAAAGTATCCCTTGTATCACAAAATTCATCCGTTCAACCTCAACCGCACATCCATCAACATACCGCTACATCTTCTATTCATTCTAATCACACTCATAATCACGGTCAACAGCAGCAGCAGCAGCAGCAGCAAGATCTGGATGATCTCTATCTCCTCGTCGCTCACGGTGTTGATTTCTTAAAGACGAGAGAGGACACAAAATGGGAAGAAGAAGGTGGCTATGAGTTTCATCCGTGGAATCGACCTCAGAGCTCATTTGCCGTTCGACCCAAAGACAAGAAAACCAAGGCCCGTGAACAAGAGGCGAGTGAGGTCACTGTGGAAGAAAAGCAACAACAACCTTTATCTCCACCTTTGACTCCACTACCCCAGCAACCTCAACAACAGCATGAACAACATCCACCCGAACATCCATCGGACCCAGTGGATGAACAAAAAAAAGAGTTGGCCATGTCCATGGCCAGACGTATCCTGAGTGGAAAAACAGAAGAGATTCCGACTGTTTCTGAAAAGGAGGAGGAGGAGGAAGAGGAGGAAGTGAAGCCAGAATCATTGGATGATGATGAATTACAAAGAATAGTAGCTGCTCATATTGTCTTTTAATAATAAAATGTATCTATCCTTCCACTTTTTTAATTTACTCGTACCGTTATCCATACCAATAATCTTGCTTCATTTTCAATCTACACGTCCAATTCATGTAATTCGTTTAGTGAATCATCCCTTTACGGTCATTGGAAGCTACCACATTTGAATCTCGTCCATTTACAATGGGTTATTTCTACTAAATGCAAATGGGCTTGTTCAAAAGAATTATAATAATGGCTCATCAAAAACATGTCTCTACTCTTCCCGTATTCTTTTTCAAATATATCGAGTCAGTCTCTTTGTAACGCTTTTCTATTGACCTGACGGTCATCGATGGCATCTTGACAGTATGTGAAAGAGTAGCTACATGCATTCCAGATTTGGACATGTAGCGTATTCTTTCTAACTTTGGTGATCTCATGATGCTTACTGCTATTTAGGATGTTATTATAGTACTGGATGTTTGCAAACGTATCTAATACAGAGGGATTGCACTAAATTATCCTCAAAGAAACTTGCTAATTGAAAGAAACCAGAGCAAAAAAAAAAAAATAGTGGTGGCATTTTAAGATCTACGATTTTAACAAGCGAAAAAAATAAAAAGTTGGTAGCACAACAATTTTGGCAAAAATGCACTTTATTTTCAAATGGAATCTTTAAACAACCATCTATTGCAATAGTCACGATTTTTTAACAACTTAAAAGACTTCATGGAAGGTTTCTTTGTTGCTCTCCTTTTTTTTTTTTTTTTTTTTTTTTTTTTTTTTTTTTTTTTGAAAAGCACCCCAAATTTAAAGTCTGTAAAATCCTCATTTTAGCAGTAGAACGACTGTACGTTCTAAGTCATTTGAATTCACTATGAGTGACATATAATTATACTATATATTAAAGTTGAATTTGAATGTTAAAAAATAGAGTGGACTGAAGACTTATGTTTATCATATTATTTTATTGAAAAGATAAAATAAAGCGAGTGGTTTATGGCTTAGAGCCAGTCTTCATTTGCAAGACACAATTGGAAATGTCTCATTGAATGGCCAATCCAACCTGTGCAGTCTTGCTGGGTGATCTGGCTGGATGATTGTGATATCCTCGCCAGAAGATCATCATGCGATGTCAGGCTGTGTTTCTTGACGCCGGCCTTCAACTTTGAGAACATTTCCTCAATAGGGTTCAAGAATGGGGACCAGGGAGGGAGCTTTAAAGGAACGTATCCCGCATCTCTGAGGTTATTCTCCACCATCGTTGTATGAATTGGCGCATTATCATAAATGATATGGTAGCCTGTTGCTCTGGTTGCGTTCAAGTGTGCGATTAATCCTTGGATAAAATCATTAAACTTTTCCGCATTTGTTGAACCACTACGAGCCTATATGTGATAATAATTAGTTAGATATAAATTAATGCTATTCATAAAGAGATTGAAAAACATACATGGCATGCAATCAATTCAACATCACGACGGCTCATAGCCGCAAAAACTGTCACGTTTCTTCCTCTAGATGTAGGTTCGACAATGATACGCGCAGGTTGGCCCCTTCTTGATCTTGCCTGCGTTCTGTTGATATGCAGGTTGAATCCAGTTTCATCTACAAAGATACAATTTGTGTTGTACCTTACTATCCCCTCAGAAATAATCTTGTTGATGAAATTAAAGCGTTGCAGCTTTATTTCAGGATTATTGCGTCGTCGGGGGTAAATGATAGCCTTCTTCAACGTGAAATCCATCTTGGAACGCATATGCTTGTGTAAAGCCGAATTGCTTATTACTGTTTCAAAGTCTACAGGGAATTCCTCTTGCAGTAGTAGCGCAATTCGTTCCAAACTGTATTCACCATGTTCTTCTAAAAGACGCTCGATAAATACGGTATGAGCAGCAGATATCCTAGGAGAAGCCGTACGTCCACGTCGCATAAGAGCAGGCATTCCATCTGTACTATCATTTTCGACCCGAGCAACCGATTTGCGCATGGTTGCTTCAGGGAAATGAATAGACTTTGCTGCAAGATAAAGATTTTTCCCATTAACGGTATAGTTTTCCCAAAATTCTGTATAGTTGTCAACAAGCGTTAATGTTTCGAAACGAAGGATCGTCTTGTGAGACAAAATAACAAACACCTTTGGGCTTTTTCTTGATTTTGCTTTTGAAGCTAGTTCTTTCACAATGTTTTAGAGCTATTAATGGACAATTAAATTTCCGAATATTTAAGCAGAAAAAAAAGATGATTATATTACCTTGTTTGACATGTAATAAATAGAATCAAGTTCAATAAAGACCTTATAAATTGCCCATCTTGATAAAATAACCTTTGGACGGTTATACTCGTAAAGAAGCAGCAATAAAGCACGCAGAACAGAAGGATTATGGATAACTTACAGGATAACTACAAAATAGCCTTTAGATTAAATGCCTTGTGGAGCGTTGTAGAGAGTATTAATTACATTTAAGCTTCATTTTAGTAATATAGACCCAATAAATCCATCAATAATCTTGTAAAGTATTGTCTAAATATAAGGATGAGTAAAGTTTGATTTAATAGCAGCAAAGCTACTTACTAAAAAGCCATGAAAGTACAAACAGGAGCATACCAGAATAGATTATACGACCATAAAGAACAAGCTAATAAAGAAAGAACATACATTTAGTGAACAGCATCTTAAACATTTCCTTAACTTACTATTTTAATACATGGGGCTATGAAAATAAGCCTTTTAATTTTGCGCGTATCTACATGAATAATTTATACCATTTACGCTTTTTATCTGGAATATGCTAAGGACCTAAAGCAAATAAAGATTACATTAGATATTTTATTGCAGTTTAATGAAATAAATACCATTAAAAGAGTTGTCATGAAATAGTTCAATAAATAAATAAAAGAGATGAAAATATGGAAAAAAAAATTGAGTAAATTCAAGCAACACTGACTTCAAAGTACGCTGATATGGGATTTCGTCCAAGAAATTAACAGCAAAAAAAAAAAAAAGGAATTCAAAGTCCACATCGAAACTTTTATTTTTAAACATCAGTCATTTTATTTCTTTAGCGTGCTTACCCTTTGATGTCAAAAATAAACTTTTGTCTTTCATATGTTATAGTATTTCTTGAGGCTATAAAGCAGGTATATATAAAATTGTGATGCTTATGCTTTATTTTTAGTACAGAATCTATGTTTTTGAGTGATCTATTAATTTTTGAAAAATAGCGGTCTTGAAATTGGAGTAATATTAGGTGTTATTTGCAGTGGCGGTACACAAGTTTAGTCCGAAAATCCAACAGTGCGTTTTTTTACAAAAAAAGGAATGGTTAGGGCATAAAATAAACAGGTGGTGAACTGTGACTGGATGAAAAGATATGAATTTATTTTAATCCCCGCTCATTATTTCAGTTATATTAAATCCTACCAAAGACAACAGTTGATTTTTTGTTTTTTTTTTTCTTTATTCCACCACAATAATGAGGTCTTCCAAACGCTTGTTGTTTGCTTTTGTCTTACCGTTCTTTATCAACCACCAAGTTACAGCTTTTGAAAAGGATGCAAAGTTTTATCTTGAAGAAGGCAACCAATATTTATCAAGTGGAAAGTTCAATGATGCTATCTTGAGCTATGATACAGCTATTCGTAAGGCAACATTATATACGTCCAATTACTTCCTTATACTAACTAGACTACGCTGATAATAGAGCAAGATCCTTCAGATTATTTATCTTATTACAAGAGAGCCACAGCTTACTTATCTCTTGGAAAAACCAATTCGGCTATTGATGATTTTTCTAAAATCTTAAGCTTAAAACCTGGATTCCATCAAGCATTATTACAAAGAGCAAAGCTCTATGTAGCCGATGGTGAGTATTCCTTGGCAAAACAAGATTTAGAAAGCTATCCTAAGGATGAAATGAGCAAATTATTGGTAAGAAAGCCAAAAACAAAAAAAGTATAAAAAATTAACACTTTCAATATATAGTTATCTTCTATTGGTGAAGCAGAAAAATCGAGCGCTTTGGCTCAAGATTCGTTTTCCAATCAAAATTATGAACAGTGTATTCAGCATATTTCTCGTGTCATCAAGATCTCACCGCAGAGACCTCAATGGAGAACACTCCGTGCTCAGTGTCATCTTGGTAAAGGTGAAATTGAAGAAGCTGTAAATGATTTGACGTAAGTGAGCTTTAAAAATAACGAAAGTGATATGATAACTTACATGCCCATGTAGTCGAGTCAGCCATCTTAACCCATCCGATCAAGCACTTATTATGCAGTTGGCTAAACTCAACTTTTATTCGCTTTACGAACCTGACAGAGCACTCGCTCAAGTCAAGCAATGCTTACACTATGATCCAGAACAAAAACAGTGCAAAACTCTTTTCCGTCAAATGAAGCGATTTCAAAAGGATCTTCAAAAGGTCATGGATTCTAAGCAACAACAGCGATTTGCTACTGCCTTTAATACACTTGTTGGTACCGTTGCTAAAAAAGGGCTTGTGTCTGAACTCGATGAGCCTTTTGATGCACTAGAGACAGATATGAAAGTAAAAGGAAGATTACCAAAGAAATTACACTTGACCTGCTTTGAATTAGCTTGTCAATTGGCCGCTCAACAAAAAGATACCGACAGAATCAACACTTGGTGTTCAGCCACACTTAAAATAGACCCAAACAACTCAGACGCACTGGCTAGCATGGGGGAAAATAAACTGAACAACAATGACTTTGAGGGTGCTGTACATGATTTAGAAAAAGCATATGAAGCAACTGGACAACAGGATCATAGAATTAGACAATTATTACACAAGGCACAACAATTATTAAGGCAAAGCAAAAAGAGAGATTACTATAAAATATTAGATGTGTCAAGAGATGCTGATCCAAGAGCTATTAAGAAAGCTTACCGTAAAAAAGCTCAAGAATGGCATCCAGATAAATACAGCGGAGATCTTGACAAAACTCAGGTAGAAAATAAAATGGCTGAGATCAACCAGGCTTATGAAGTGCTAAGTGATCCAGGTAAATAGCACTAAATATAACCAGAAAAGCAAACAACTAATAAAATAAATAGAGAAAAAGGAACAATTTGATAATGGATTTGATCCTTATGATCCTGAAGCTGGTTCGCAGCAGCAACACAACCCATTTAACTTTCACGGCGGAGGAGATCATCCATTTGCACACTTTGGGGGTGGTAACGGTTTCCCGTTCGGCTCTTCTGGGGGGTTTTCATTCCACTTTTAGAAATAAATTTTTTTGTTTCTTTTTTTTTTATCTTTTTTTTTTATGAATTTTTTCTCAACACATAAAGGCGATGAGGAAGAAACAGAGCCACTCCATGCAGAAACAATTGAAATGAGTGAACCTGGTCAGAATGCACCACCTCTTTATCGCCAATTAGGACGTATGGCTGAAGAAGGCTGGACTTCTGTGGCCAATCTTGTTAATAACCATCCTATTGATGCTGAACCATCCGTGCCCGAAATCAAAAACGACTTGAAAAGAAGGTTGTATTTGTTGCTGGAAGAGCCTTCAAGTAGCCACAGTGCTTTTTGGACCAATGTATTTGTTTCTTTGTTGATTGTTTTTAGTGCAGTAACAACAACCATAGAAACAATACCTGCTTTTCGGTCAGCAAAGAGCAATCGTGTTTGGTAAAGAAAACAATTGAATAGAACGAGTGGAGGAACTAAATATGATGTTATATAGGTTTCAACTTGAGTCTGCTATGGTTGCTTTATTTACTTTAGAATATCTTTTGAGAATGTTTGCTCATTCAGATTCACTACGAATGCTAAAGAGGTTTTTCTTGTGTAAGAAGAGGAGGGACGTAAAGATATTCGAGACTAACATATAAGTTAGCACCACTTTCTATTATTGACTTTATATCTATTATCCCATTTTATATTGAAGTGATAGCAAAACACGATACAGTAAGCTGTTACACACAAAAATATAATTACAGTACAGCTAATGTATATGTTAGACTTATGAATTTAGATTTACTATCCTGCGATTATTCAGATTATTACGTTTGTTCAAATCTTATAAATATTCAAATACAATCGTAATGACAATAGAAGTCATGATGATGGCCTTTAGACGATCAGGGGATGCGCTATCTGCACTCTTCTTTTTCACTGTCACTTGTGTTGTCTTGTTTTCAACCCTACTCTATTTTGCTGAACGCGGTATCTGGGATGAAACTTTGGAGACATTTGTAGTCTCAGATGGAGTACCAAGGTACAAACACTGACCATTTATCCACCAAGGAAAAAAGCTTATAATTTTGTCGTAGCTCATTTGATAGTATTCCTGCTGCTTTTTGGTTTGTGCTAGTGACAATCACAACAACCGGTTATGGTGAGACATTTCATTTTTTTTCTCTCCTTTTTCGCTTAATTGTTTTTCCTTGTTTCCTTATTAGGTGATATGGTACCAACTACCTTCATCGGCAAACTGATTACTTTCCCTGCAATGATGTTTGGTGTATTGGTAAAGTACAGCTTCTTTTATAAAGACAATAACCTAATGTCATATTTGATTAGCTTATTGCACTACCGTCAATTATTGTTGGAAGAAATTTTACAATTGTTTGGGAGAGTATGAGACAAAGACAGTTTGTAAATAGCAATAGCACATCTGATCTACAAGACAATCGTCCCTCGAGTAAAGAAAGCGAAAAAAAAAGGGGAAAAAAAAAGAAAAAGTGATTAATTTAGATCTTAAATAGTATCAGTAGATAACATCAATACATTTGGTATTTTACCAAAAAATGGGGAGGATGATATACTAAACAAGTTGCACACACTCATGGAGTTGAGTATGCAAAACCAAGCAAATATCCTCAGAATGATGAATGCACTTGAAAAACAAGGCATAAAGATGGACTATAAAGGGAAAGGAAAACAGCGAATATCAAAAGAGAACAATCCATTTGGTGATGATGACAATGAAGAATGACACGTTACTAAATATTAGACAGGAAAACTTTATAACAAAATTATTTAATATAGAATAAAAAAGAGACTTGTGTATATAGTATTGAAGTCTATAAGTTATATAAACCACACTGTTGACATCTTTTTTTTCATTTTTATCTCTTTAATAAAAGCCATCAAGGCATACGCTGGTTGTACTTTATTCACTTCACAATGAAATGTTTTGAATCTTTGGTTGAAAATATTTGCAGAATTATAAAATCCTTATGTTAAATCAAACAATTTTTTGTCCTTCTAACTTCAATATGTTGTCCTGTAAATTTTTTTATTTTTGTATATTCTTTAAAGGTATTTTCTCATTTTGCATTGCTTATTTGAATAAAATTGTATGCAAATTATCTTGTTGATAGTAAAATGTTATATAGACATTAATAACCTCCTCCTTGCTTTTTGTCTGTTACTACAACTCTAATCATTCATTTTGCATGCCTTTATCTCCTTAATTATGTGTCAGCTTTTTTTCTTTTTCTTTTCAAAGTCTCAGTTGTCACAGGTTTGACCAGTCTCTTACGGCTAACATAAAGGTTGAAAACATTTTCCTCAATAAAAAGGCAGTTTGTCTCAAAGCCTATGTTGTCGTATAGCCGTGACTGAATAGGGTTTTCCTTGTAGAGATTTTACACTTGATCGTGGCATACATATCTAATTTTACTTGGCGAAAGCTTATTTTCATTGCTTATTAGCTTATTGACAGTATCTATTAACACCCCTATTTTTATATATTTTTACTAGAGACAGTTTTGCTCAGCTCCAAAACAATTTTCAAAATGGCAATGGTCTTTCTGCTTTTTTAATCAGTGGCTAGTATTCGTTTTAATTTAAATTTCAAGGCGAATCTGATTATAGGAACATAGTAGCTACTGTTTCTAGGCTATTAGATCCTGTATTCTCTATCTGTGCGAAATCTGTTATTACCAAACAATTCTCAATATGTATCATTCTTTTACAGTGACTTGCAAGTACTTTACCTAATTCTATTCTGTATTGTTTATTTAGAGTTGTATCAAGTGAATGTCATGGATTTCTGATTTGGGCTTTTATCGGACGAAATTCGGTAGCTATCTTTGGATATGTACATAGATTTAAAGAGAAGGTTGATCAACAAGGCTGCTTCTGATTACTCCTTCTCTTCATTTTCCATCAAACGACTGTGGGAAGATATCGGAAATGACTGTGAGACACCGCAAAAGATCACATTTAAAGAATCAGATGAATGCTTTGCCGATTTGATGCCTCTCTTGCAAGCTTCAAAGAATATTGAATTGGAACATACAATTAAAGGATCTCAAGTTATGGTATTTTGCTGATGTGGATAGTTGGCCAAGGTTTAATATTATTTGTTATATTTTACAGATAGGTTTTTTTACCAAATTTTTGCTTTTATTGAATTAAAGTTATATCCTTTTTTCTCATATTTTTATATAATGTTTTCACTAAATTACTCAAATTATTTCAAATACAATATTTATCTGATATGGTATTGAATCATCTGATAAGAAAAATGTAGCAAATGAAGTATATAAAAGTCCTGTAACTATTACTTGTTCCAATCTTTGTTGCCTCCTTTTCAAATATAAACTTACTTGTTACTGTATGTCCTAAACTGTCGGTTTGAATATCAAACGTTCATGGAGCATGAAGGTCACCAATATTATTACAACTGTCACTCTTGGGGCCAACCCTGACGACAAGAAACCTGCTGCGGATGGTAAGAGTAAAAACAAAGACATTCACTTCATGGACCATTCTCAACAGCTGACAACCAAGAGTCTTTTTTGGGAGTATTCGGTAAGGAATTTACAATTTACATTTTATATTAGTTGCCTGTTTTAGTTTTTGTATCTTATAGCATAGCCTTTATTTTTTTAAAAGATTATTTTAAGTTTACATGCACTGCTAAATTACGATTGTGCTAAATTTGTCTTCAAACGCCCAATTTAATTTCTCTGTCCTTTTTCGATTGGATAGAAGGATCAACATATTTCCTCGTTCTGAGAGCTCCTCATTCGTCATGACTTTTCCATCTTCCATTTGTTCAACTTGATATTGGCTTTCCTCAGAGATTTTATAATCAATATATATTCTATTATGGATGATTGTTGTCCCATATTTAGTGACATCATATTATATATATTTTATCTTAAGCATGAGATCAATTCATTTAAAATGATCTTCTTTCATATCTAGAACAAATAGATAACGTCAGGCAATGATGCGCTAGCAAAAGTAATACTAGCTAACAACTGAAAAAGCCCCGCTAAAAATCCTTAGTACTTATCTTGAATAATACATAGCAACCCCTTTTAAACTGAAGTAGTTTTAGCAATCGTCAGATAACGTAGTATACCAGTCGCCTACAGAAATAAATTGTCCAATATTAAATAATGGAAGACAGGCTGCTTAGATAACACTTCTTTCGCTAGAGCTCGGGGCCCAAGAAACCACGTATTGATCGCATGCCCTTGATTGGAGAGATCACTAAGGGAGATGACTTGGCTGCAATTATTGTAGCGTCTTGGAGAATCCACCAAGTGTTTACTGAGTTGGTCACCACAAAGAATCAAGCAGACTTTTAGTGATGTCGACGAAATTTAACCGATTTGCTTACGCTTAAAGAAATTTATATTCATTAATAAAATATAAAGCCAAATTGGGCACATGATGTTTTATTCCATCGTTCTTTGCCCTAGTCAGTTCTGGGCGATAAAAGTAGCTAAAGACCTCTCTGGAATCGATGGTAAAAATGCGAATAAATCTAAATGGCCAACGATAAATGCTAGCCACAGGGAAAAAAAAAAATTAAAATATTCTAATTGATACTTGAGAGATGAAATTTTTGAAGTTTTATTTAATAATATTATATGAAAAAAAAAATTGTTATCTTTGTCTAGGAGGAAGAGAAACAGAGCTCTAATCAACATCATTGATATTGGCAACAGATCTCTTCA
Source organism: Rhizopus delemar RA 99-880 (assembly GCF_000149305.1). NCBI lineage: Eukaryota > Fungi > Mucoromycota > Mucoromycetes > Mucorales > Rhizopodaceae > Rhizopus > Rhizopus delemar. The sequence goes on from NW_027137832.1 coordinate 2,680,543, forward strand.
TGGCGTCTTCCATTTTACTCAATGTATGCATACGCATACCAGACTTGATCTTGCTCATTTTCTGCTGATAGATGCTGTTAGACGAGTTGTGATATTTCTGAATATTTTCAAGATATTCAGCAAGACGAAGGTTTTCTGCTTCATCAATATCGCAGCTGTATTCAACATCTGGCAAGTCATCAGAAAGTGGCTCAAACAAGGAAAAGCACAATGAGAAAGGAATTCGTGTAATACGACTTGTCAGGAAGATATGCTTGCAAAGCTTAGCAGTATCCGGACAGGAACAAGCACTAATGCAATTGTCAACTACTTTTATAATGTATTTGCCACCGCTGATAAAAGAATCGCACGAAAAGTTCTAATAACAAAAAGAATTACTGCTTAATATACTAGTATGATATGCCAGATACTACAATACTTCAAAGCATCACTAATGTTGATGATATTGTTAATGTTCATATTATCTGTGGTTTTTATCAAAACGTGTTATGAGGAAAATATGAAAAAGCTCATTCTCTATTATTATCCTGAAAATATTACGGCTGTTTTCAAATATTTGTGGCTAACATTTATCGTTGGTCATTTAGACTTTTCGTAAAAATGCTGTGGCTGAGAGGATAATGAAACAAGTGTTATATATATATTTGTAAGGATCTAGGTAAACATTCAAGCAGTTGCTTCCCAGGATTTGTTGGTGTTGATAGCTCCACTTGATGATATAGTTAGTCAAGTTCCTGCAAGATAGTGCAGATTATGGGCCATCTGGATATCTAAAATAGTTTTGTATGACAGGAGCACAGTTTGCGATTAGGTAGCTTATTGAGAAGGAAAAATAAGTAATCAGTTGTAGTCTTCAGTATCTGCAGGCGGTGCTGCATGTCAAGGCAGTAGATAGCATATTGTTTTGTAAAGAAACCGCTTTGCTTACAGTATTACGATTTGCTAGAAAAACTTGGTCACTTTTCTGGCCAATCAAGCTGGTGTCGGAGTCCTTATCGCTATTTATAATCTTCCAAGCTTGTAATTAAAGTTTACTAAACCTTCCCAATATTTTGACGTGCCTTTTTATATTATTCTCTTCATCCAAAATGTCCATTGTTATCTTATTTGTTGATACTTCAGAAGAAAAAGTCAGTACTGAAAGACGTTTTGATAAAGGTTTGACCATCTCTCAACTCAAGGTAAGCTTCAATCCAATTCTAATCATTTGATCACCAACACGTGTATATAGTATAAACTTGAACCCATTACAGGTATACCTTCCTCAACACAATTGATTGAATTATATCAAGGAAATAATCTACTGGGTTCATTGGATGATGAAGACAAAATGCTGGGAGCATATCCCGTTGAAGATTATATGAGACTACATGTGAAAGATACCAATCCTCATCGTATTAGAAATCAATATACAGATGTCTCACTTGTAGAGAAGTTTGAATTGACAGAGGATGAATACCAAAAAAGATCAGGTAAATAAAAGTAATATGACTAGTCAAAAATACTTATAACAATGCTGTTAGACACTGTAAGAGCATTTAAAGAACGCAATAAGCTTGGAAGATTTTCAGATGAAGCAGCAGCAAAAGAAGAAGCCATTGAATTATCATACAAGGAGGCAATAAAGAATATGAAGATCGGAGACCGATGTGAAGTAACAGGAGATGATCAATCAATAAAGAGATTGGGTACTGTGCGTTATATCGGTGAAACTAAATTCCAGCCTGGGCTTTGGGTTGGAGTTCAATACGATGAACCTCTTGGTAAAAATGATGGCAGTGTTCAAGGAGAGCGTTATTTCACTTGTCCGAAAAACTATGGTGGCTTTGTTCGCCCAACAAAGATAACTATAGGTGACTTTCCTGAAGAGGATATATTGATGAGTGATGATGACCTTGAAGAAATGTAAAACTATATTAAATAAAGTCATTTATATAGAAATCATTTATCACGCCCTTTTTCTCTTGATTAAAAAAAGAAAACGACATATGAATTTTGGTAAAGTACACGTTAATGCACTAATTTCATCAGTGAATTTGTTTAATTGGCTTTTTATATCGAGCGAACTGTCACATATTATCCAATCACATTTCGTCCTTTTTTTTTTTTTTTTTTTTTTTTTTTTCTTCTCCAGAAAAAAAAAATTCTTCAGTTTGTTCCGTACTTATATTGCATAATGTCAAACGAGGATTCAGTAAGTAATGATTAAAATTAAACTTTAAATACCTCAGTTTTTAAAAGTTTTCTTCTTTGTGTATTTCATTGAAAAAAGTCTGATAGAAGAAAAAATCCCTTGACCGAAGACCGAAGAAGGTTCATAGAAAAAAAAATATTATTGTCCTTTTTAAACCATTTAACAAGGCCATTTTTCTTATAGATCCGTATTTTCCGAAAGCGACGAAGAAGAATTAGACGAATTTGGCAGAGTAAAGCGTCGCAGAGAGAAATTCAAGAGTGAACGCACAGAAGATAAAGATTACAATGAGAGATCAGATAGCGATCGTGAGACTCACAGACGGGAAGATAGATATCATGCCAAGCGCCGTCGACGAAGATCCTCTTCTTCATCTCTATCACCTAAAAGATCCCATCATAGACGTTACTCTGATGATTCGGACAGTGATTATGATCGTAGAAGCAAACGCAGTAGTAGTCGACAACATGGTTACAGGTCATCGCATTATCACGGTCATCATCGTCACCATCACCATTCAAACAGTAGAGATGTAAGTATTGTAACTTGTGTTTAATAAAAAAGATCTGATTTATTATGTATAGCCCTATTCTGAAGCAGCACAATATCTTGATACAGAATTCTATTCCAACAAGATATACATTGGCGACCTTGAAGATGTAACAATAGAGCAATTAGAAGACGTGTTTTCTCGTTTCGGTACACTTGAAGATGTTCGAATGGTAGAAGGAAAAGAGTAAGTTGCTATATGAGTTGCATATACTTATGTGCTAATACGTGATAAACAGTTATGCATTTGCAACATATGAGAAAAAGGAAGCAGCGCTGGCAGCAATAAAGAGTATGCATGGTGTATTGCTTGGTACTAGACAAATTAAAGGTAAAATAATTGTTTAAAGCCAATCGTTTCTTTGCTTATACATTTGTTTTTAAGTAAATCGAGCAAAGATACCTGAAAGAAATAAAGTGGGATTTGGTAATATTCCTTGGCAAGACGAGGATGGGTTGATGGCAAAGGATAACGACGATAAAAGTCGACCGTTACCCAAATCATTAGAGGAAAAGCATCCTATAAACCCTGTGGCTTCTAGAGTCTTGACAACTTATGATGATCTTTGAAAAAGAAAAGAAAAGAAAATTGATTTGTACAGTAATATACACTCTATATGTAATCATTTAATCAAAGAGGATTACATTTGATTCAATAAAATATATTTGAAATATTATAATCTTTTAATTTTTTATTTAGTTTAATAGACTCATTATATACTCTATCAGCATTGTAATTCCTTACTCTATCTTAAATAATTTCAGTGGTTAAAAACAAAGCAAAATAGATATTTAGAGTCTAATCACTATATATCTGGTTTTATTGCTGTAAGTTATAATAATGCAAATATTAACTTTTTATAAGAAACATAGTTTTGCCAAAGGTTTAACTTAAAAAAGGACATACAGAGAACAGATGTAGAAATTATCATTTTTTAATTGAATGTAGAAACAATGATTGATGATGGCAATTTATCTCAGAATAATGTCCATTCCAGCTAATTAGGCGCGCTATCTTTAAATTAGTCCTCTTTATATTTGATTTCTTCTTGTATCTGTACACAAAGATAATGCTCCATTTTTCTTGGCTTTTATCCATTATTTTTTGTACATATTCTTTTACATATTTCATCAATGTGCAACTAAGAGACGTCTCATTTTTTGTAATTGTGAAGCTAGAAAATCTTTTTATATCTCCCCCTACTTTATCTGCTGTAACGAGCAAATAAAAAAGGTTATAAATTGGAAAATGCGGCAAAAAGCTTTATTGATTCTGATGAAAGGTAAGCTAACATGTACTTGAGCATCAAATAAGGTTTCATAAATTAGACCTTCATGATGAACATTTACTGCTAAATCCAAATAAGCCTCTTCGTTTTATGTAATAGTTAAAACTAATATATTGACTTTTCAAATTAAAAAAGATGCAATGGATTGTTTATTAGTATCAAAGAAATAAAGAACAACGGATGTTCGTATCTGGAAAGCTTATAAATGCCATTTGATTGCAAACACAAAATAATAATCATACAAGTTATTTACGAAATCTAGCTGTAAAAAATAATTAAGGCTGCCCGCCAAGATATAATATTCCTATTTCATATACAAGTAATACACTACTTTTATTAAGCCAAGTACAGAAGAGAGCAAAGTTTTTTCAAAAAAGACTTGATTACTAAATATGTTCCAGAATCCATCTTTTTGTTTTTTTTTTCTCTGTTACGCTAACTACTAAGCATGAACAAAATCATCTTAAAGATTGACTCAAAAGGGAATATTACTGGGCTTTAGTATTGGAATTGGTCATACATAGCTTTGTTTACTAATACACAATTTGTAGGCAAAAAACATTTTCCAGAAAATTGGAGCAAGATTAAAAAAAAGGAACGATTACACTGCTAATGAGGCTCAATGAGTAATAATATACAAATTTTTGTTTTTATATTTTTGTATTTTATGATTAAAAAATATTTATAAAAATTAAGATTGCTTGCATTCAGGGGCATTTTCACCTTTAGAAGGCTTCTATCAGAGAAGAGATCATGTTAGATAAGGAAAGGAATTTGAGAAAATTCAATGTTTAACTTACTACATCATCATCATCGTCGTCATCATCATCCTCATCATCTTCATCTTCATCGAGGTCATCACTAAGGAAATCATCCTAAATACCAAAAAATAAGAAACCTAATGTTTTGTTGCACATTTGTATAAAAGTATACCTCGTCAAAATCAGAACCATCTTCATAATCTTCATATTCAAGGGCTTTTCCAGTAAAGAAATCAACAGCATGAGGAATAATCTTTTCTTTAAATTCTTCACCTATAAACAAAGACACGTTTTTAGATTGTCCTCAATCTGTAGACCTTTGTGTTTCTTACCCATTTCATAATCAGCTTCTAATTTGGCGTCTAAACCTTCGGCTTCTTCTTCATCTAATTCTTCATCATCTTCAGGAAGAACAGGGGGGTTAAAGAAGTTAAAGAATGATTCAGCAGGAACTGTGCGCTTAACGACACGAGTTTTATTGGTTCCCTTGTGACGTTGCTTCTTGGTTTCTATAGTAACCGTCAAATCTTTACCCTCTTTCCAGTTGATCTCACAGCCCTCAGCATGATCGTACACATAGTCGCCACCGCTCATGTTGTCTTGGTAATAATAAGTCTTGCTAAGCACTTTGTTTGTGAAAAAGTCGTTTTCAGTAAACTCAAAGTCAAGCTTGAAACCAGGTTGTTCAAGATAACTTAAATGAATGTCAACCAAGTGTTTCAAAGCTTCACAATCATCATCTGTAATGATTTCTCCAATTTGAGGGTGTGTTTTTAAAGCAGTCAACCAGAATTCAGGAATGCCTGCCACATCTTTTTCATCATTTTCTTTTGTTTCTTCTTCTTCCTCTTCTTCTTCTGCGTCACTTTCTTCATCTACTTTGGCACCAGCGGTAACTTCCTCTTCAGTAGGTTCATACTTTCCAGAGATGACTTCAGCACGCTTATTATATAAGGGACGATATAATTCCAAATATTTCTTTTCTAAAGCCAAGATTTCCTTTTGGAATTCGCCTTCAAGCTCAGTGTGTTTTGATTGAAGGTACTTAAGACCGTTGACACGACGTTGAACACTAGCAGGAAGAGGCTCATTCACAAGATTACCTAACTTTCCTTGGAGCATACTGAAAAGAGCGGGATTATTTGAAGCAGAAGCGCCTAATGTATAAATCAAAAAAATCAAACATATATTCTCATGTAAAAAAAAATTATTTTTACCTGGAGTGCTGATAGTCTCAATTTCTTCAGAGATAGAAGGCACAGTGGGAATGGACTGTGAACTTATAGGAGCAGCATTAATAGGTGTGTTTTGTGGAGTGGGTGCTGTCACTTTCTTGTTCTTTATTTCAACTAAACAAAAGTTGTCAAATAGAGAAATTTAAAAAAAAAATTATTTTTTATTACCTGCTTGCTGATCCATGAGGGGCCAAAAAAAAGTGAAGAAGGGTGAGAAATAAAGAAAAACGAAAAAAAAAAGTTTTTGAATGTGACTGATTTGTGGGGATAACAAAGCTTTAGCCTTTTTTTGTTCGGAATAAAATCAAATGTGGAAAATGGCCAATTAAAAATGCTTATTCTATTGCAGTCATAAATGAAGGGGATAATAGAAATGCTTTAATGAAAATAATCATTACATGTCTTTTCTTTTTATTGTCAAATATAGTAAATTACTATTCGCAAAGCAGAAAGTACAGTAATTTATTTCATGTATCTGATCGTGTAGAAATCTCTCTCTTTTATGTTAAAAATTTATTATGCACAAAAACTTATTCGAAATCATCATATCCATGCTCAAACAAGTAGTTTGCAGCCAATTCTATTTACAACACATTATTACTATGACATAAAAAGGTTTAATTATAATTACCTTCATTCTTGTCACAAGCAAAATATGCTTCAGCAGCAACAGCTTTATCAAATCCTAGTGCAGCCAACTAACACAAAATTAGATTCATTATTTATCAGTTTGTATTTCTTACTCTATCAATGGCATCCCTTTCTTCTGGAGTTACTTGAATAGTAGTTGTTTCTGGTCCCATGGCTCCTTCTTCACCTTCAGCACCTTCCAAAAATGCTTGTAAAAATGCATTAGGATCGGCATTGATAGCTCTAATCAATTCAGGGTTGCTTTGACCAATGGATTGAAGCAAAGGTTGAAGCAAGGCAGGGTTGGTTTGAACTAACTGGCGAATTTGTTGAAAGTGAGGTGTGTTTCTAAAGTTAGCAAGGCTAGCATTTAAATTTTGGTTTTGTTCCTGTTGCTGTTGTTGCTGTTGTTGTTGAGCATGCTGTTGAGCAGCAGCAAATAAGTTCATGGATGCATCTGTATAAAACATTAGTATTTTGATGTATAGTTCTTATAATATTTACTGGCATCATTGGCATTAGGAGTTGTAGGACTTTGAGTATTGGTATCTTGTTGTACTTCAGGTTGCTGTTGTGCAGCATTCATTTCGTTCAATATATGCTCAGGAATACCCTAAAATGCAAAATCAATAGGGATTCTTCTTTTGTTAAAGTATGTATTACATTAAAGAGGTATTCTACAGCTCTGTCAGGATTGTTGAAGCTGGCACGAAGAGCACGCTCGCATTGAGCACGTTCAAAACCCATAGACATCATGTTTTCAACAACACTTTCCAATTGAGAGCCAGTAACTACATTTACAAATGGTCAATATAACGAATTCAGATATTGTTTTTTTTAAATTTTACCTAATTGAGAAAAGGTGTCTGCGGGAGTAGCAGTGGTTGTAGTTTCTGTTGGAGCAGCAGGCGTACTAGCAGGAGGTTCAGAAGCAGGACTAGCAATGTTGCTAGGAGTAGTAGCGGCAGCAGCAGTCTCAGCAGGTTTAGGAGCAGTCTCAGCAGGTTTTTCTTGTGTAGCAGATTCTTTTGGCGTAGAAGCACTACTAGCAGCAGCACTGGAAGAAGCGGGAGTAGCCTTTGCCTAATAAATACACCCGTTATATCAACAAAATTCATTTTAAGTAAATCCACTGTAAAATCACCTTAGCAACCATAACTACTAAAAAATCCTTTTCGGTAATGTTGTAATCCTCAACCTTTTTATCATCAACGAGAATTTTACCTATGCATGAAAAAATTAAGTATGGAATTTTTGATAAATTTATGTATAGGTCTTATTTACCAGAAAAAATAAGTTTTTGTTGAGCAACGGCATGTCCTTGAGATTCTTGAATCTTTTCTTTTACAGAAAGGATCTATAGTTGAATAGTTTTTTAGAATATGAAAAAAAAAAAAAGATCTTTTATACAAATGATTTACAGTGTCAGAACTGTCAACATCGAGTTTGAATTGCTTTTGTTGAAGTGTCTTAACAGTGATTTGCTATAAAAGATAAAAATTCATTCAGTATTTTACTTTAAATCGCGCTTTTTTTCTTTGTTAGTTGCTTACTAAAGCTCCCATTATGTGTGGTAAAAAAGAGTAAAGGAAAATTCTTTTTCAGGCTGCGAAACGTAATGATCTCTCTTTTTGCAAAATCAAGTCACAGAAAATCATTCGCTTGGTGTAACATGGTTTTGATTAAACTAAAATAATTGCTGTTTAAACTGCCCACAGTCAATGCTTTAAAAAATTTATCATTGAGATTTGTTTTTCGAAAGTGTGTAATTGGAGATTTTTAGTGATCACTACACTTCAGAGCAGAAAATGGTTTTTTAATGACAAATCAAGTACATAACTAATTGACAGTATACATTACAATCCTCAAATTGAGCGTTGAATCCGCTAAAGAAAGCTTTATACAGAACTTTAAAGGCTCATGTACTAATGATTCTTAATCAAACTGTAAAAAAAAGCAAGAGCACCAACTTAGGTATAGCAACTTAGCGGTCATACTTGGAAATGACACGCTCACTATGAAGTATTACTCAAAACTGTTTTTCTTGAACAGAAAATACCTTTTTAGCCTTTCCATGAAATTTGACTCATTATAAATGAACATGTAAGCTTACTAAAAAGAGATGTTTTAGAATGTCTATTCTTCATCACGCAAACCATTGTTATTTATGTCAAAACATGTTTTCTGAGCGTTTATCACATTCGCAAGAAGAATACGAGTGCGATTGTGATCTGGTAAGCATTTAAGATGACTTGCAGTAAAATCATTTTGCTTTTGCATATGATACAATATTTAGGTTAAGACAACACTCCTCTCTATTTTAACATTAGACACAAGTTAGCGTTGACTCTTTTATCCATGTTATGACTCTTGATACCACTATGGAGGTAAAGAATGAATCAAGGGGCTACTTTATCATACTAGAGATTCTTGGCCCTCTTTTTGAATAACCTGTAACAGCAAAGGTTTTTGCGGACTATTTTGTATCTTCATCAAATGCGCAGATGTTTTGATAAGAAATTGATGACTTTGAAATATGATTTTCATAATACACAAAACCGTTTCTCTCATTATGATCATTCAAATAAGCCAGTTTTTTTTAAAGTAATAAAAGGTTTTTTCTTTAAGGGAAGATTTTTACGCTGATCGCAGAAAAGTCTTAGAAGGGCTAAAATAATCGATATCAGTTTTACAACTCTCTTTATTTAAAGAAACAATTAAAGCACGATCAATTTCTGCTCAAGCTACTGGCGCAGAAGATAAAGGGAATGGCTTTTGACTAAGTTGACAACAGCTCATACGTTACTGAAAGTCCATGTTTCCTTTGTTTTCCAACATCTGGTATTGATTCATGAAAGACTCGTGTCTTAATAAAAAAAAACATATGATGTAAAGGACAAGTATCCAATCAAAAGTAATTAGTGTATTTATTTTATTCCTCTGCTTTGGTTTTGATTTATATAGCTTAGTTATAAGCCTCATAATTTGTTATTTTATATTAGAAAGTAACATATGACAGCAAAAAACATACATGGATATTAAGTAAAGTGATAAGAAATCTTTTCATGATGATTATAATGATAGAGAAAATTCGCCAAGATCTCAAAATACAGAAAACTGCCTTAAGTAAAACCATGGCGCTTATTTTTTTTACCTCAAAGAAAAGGCGCTTTTTTACGATGGTTGTATGTCAAAATATATTTCTCTCCTTCTCCTCTTGCTTCACCATAAAACATTTCTTATATGATTTATGAGCATCATAAAATATGTGTCATTAATAAGTATAGGCGTTGTCAGTATTATATACATATATATACTACATAACATTGCTATACTATCTGAAATAACTACTATCATTTCAAAGCAGAATACACAAGTTACAAATAAAATTAGGAAAGGAATTAACCCAGTATATATAATATGAATAATGTAATGAATATCATTTTTCAACTATGTTGAAAAATTTTGTTGGTAAAGTGTTCATAATATTTTGTGAAACAAACTCCCTGTATAGAGAGTATTGTAGCTTTATTTCATATTTACCGTTGGGCAGACGGTACAGTGGGCAATTTTTCTATTAAAACTGTACACCTACAAAATTGGTAAGAGAGTAAACGAAGGCTTACATCTATTAAACATTATTATACTTTTAAAAATGAGTTGTGTACAAAAGATGGGTTATGAAAGCCTCCAACAGAGAAAAACGGAAATGTGTTGATTTTAGGGCCGTATTGATCGTAAATCATTGATCTATAGTAAATAATCAAATACGTGAATTATCAACCATTTTGTAAAGAGCCTTGTTGGAAAGTATATTTTTTTTAAGATAGTATTTTTTTTATAAGAAAGAATGGCAACATTGGCAAAACAGGCATATTATGTGGTGGCTACCTACCCTTGATATAGAAGAGAACCCTTCACTTAATCCTATTCTTGCGACCAAGGCTTCAAAAAACCAGACTGCAACTTTAAAAGATATAAACAAGTGGATCAAAAAAACTTCTTATATTAAATCTGAGAATAAAAGCGCGGCTAGAAGACCATAAATTACATCCGACGTCGGAGTGGGAGCCAATGGTAATTGTGCTAGGAACAGATGTACAATTTATGCAGAAAACTGTTGTACAAATAAAATAAAAAAAAAAGTAAATAGGTACCTGGCTTGCCTATTAAAATACAAAGTTCATCTAAAAAGAAAAAGGTTATTATTTTAATGTTAAAATGATAGGATATTGTATATAAAAAGTGTTAATTGATTTTTTTTTTGAAATCATGAATTGTTGGTTAAATGTTTTTTATAGTCGTTCCACACTTTGATAAAGTTTTTCTTTTATTATTTTTGGCTGAGTTTAATAATACATTCATTCTTTCTTTGAACTTGGTGGATTGTGAGAAGCTAAAATAAAGCTTTTTTCTAACACGTTTAAATAAGACATACTAAATTGAAATTCTACTCGCGCATTTGGAAAGCAAAGTCTAATGAGCTTTCAGAATAAATACTCATGTTCAGAAAAAATAAAAATTGATATCATCACAGCATTCATGAAATGCGTGAATTATTTATTCGCTAAACAAGTTTGTGGTTGTGACAGTCCTTAAACTTGGTCGCAGAATACAAGCAAAATGTTTGCAAATAACTATAAAGAATTTGTTTCAAAGCATTCCTAGTTTGCGTGGTCAGTTTTTCCTATTCGAATAATTGTTCTTTTTTAAGTTTTCTCTACAAATGGACTAAATCTGTTCAATCCGATTTGAGCTCTGGAGAATAGAAGACGTAGTTAGACATAGACACAACCATAGCTTTCAATGTATTTTTGAATATCGAAGTGTTTATGAATGGGCGCATTATCTATTACCAGATAATGTCCATGAAATTGAAATAATGGTCGGTAACGTTACTGTCGTTACTCTTTTCTGCTACGTTTGTATCATCAAGTGCCTTTTTTTTTTTTTTTTTTTTTTTCAATGACTCTATCACTCATGGTTGTCTTACACTTACATTTGAAGCAATGCAAGGAAAAATGGGTCCCAAAAATAGTTGTTGTTTTTTACCTTTGTTTTAGGCATTTTTTCGACAGCACAAGTTCCTTTCCTTGGCCATAAAAAGTTGTGCTTCAAATTGATATGAAAGACTGCTTCATCTATAAACATACAATTGTTCGTGAAATCCAAATCAGTTTCCGTCCATCTTTTCACCTGGTTATACTGCCCCTCAATCTTCTCAGGGCCATTTCTCTCAACAGATTGTAGATGGGCGTGTTTGAATATGATTTTGATTGTTTTCTTTAACAAACTTATATAACCTATTTTTTGCTATTTCTAGCTTTCTGGATTCGGTAGTCAACATCTCAAGCATACCATCCAACGCAACAGAATCTGTATTTTCATTTACCCGCTTGATCAAAAGATCTTTATGATCATAAATTAGAACAATAAGACTACCCACTGGTCTTCCACTACCAACTAATCTTTGGATACAGCCTTGTGGGGTTCTTTTCATCCTTTGTCACTCAGCCCTGTGACATACACGCGTTAATATCTAGATTGAGAGTCACAGCACGGATACTTGTTCCTTTTTATTTGACAAGCATAAAAAGCCGTCCCTTTTCGGGCATCCTTGTAATATTTATATGGTCTTTTTGTCTTTCCAATACGATTTTTAGCCGAAAGTTCTTTCTCAGACGACTTCTTCTTACCCTCTCTCTAATCTCTTTCTCAAGTGGTTTCATATTCTTGTAAGTGTCGAAATCTGTCATGTTTTCTGCTGGGTAAGCTTCATTATCAACCTCCATTTCAAATTCCAACAATTCATTCCCTTTATCATTGAATAATTTTCTCAGACAATCGTTGTATATAAAGACATTTATTTTATTTAATTAGTTGTAAAAAGATTACAGATATGTGAAATTTTAATTTTTTGGAGTACGTGAATTTATACCTTTCGACAGTGTCAAGCTTTATTTTTTATGAGCGTAAACTTTTATTTTGAAAGTGTGTTAAATTTTATTTTCTAAATGTGTAATTTTTCAATCTAGTGTATCATACAACATGCAGAGGAAAAGTAAATGATTAGAATGCACGTTGACCACGTTCATACTGGTTAGCCCAGACATTACTGACACCAAGCTCACGAGCAGCATGGTTCAACCAGCCGCTGTTGTTCAAATGGGCTCGCCCAACCAAGATATAATCAGCCTTGTCTTCTTTTAAGACGGCTTCAGCATCCTTAGGATCAATGATTCTACCTACAGCAGCAGTAGCAATGTTAGCTTGGTGTTTTATAGCATTAGCCATTTCAACTTGGTAGAGCTTTGCAAAATTAAATAAAGAATAAGCAGCTTTAGCACGGTTACCACCACCAGAGACATCAATTACATCAACACCAATCTTCTTCAATGCTTTAGCATATTCAATGGATTGATAAATGTCCCAGCCTTCTTCGTCGCGTTCCATGGTGTCAGGATGTTTAAAGTCAGTACCAGAGATACGGACCCATAAAGGCTTGTGTTCAGGCCACACTTTGCGAACAGCTTCAATCACTTCAAGAGGGTAACGCATACGGTTTTCTAAAGATCCACCATAGATATCGGTACGCTTATTAGAATTACCAGACAAAAAACTTTGCAATAAGTAACTAATCGTTTGATTTAGTAAATATAATTCATTTTCAATTGACAAACTCTCTTTCTTACCCGTGTGCATTATGGATTTCAAGGACTTCAATATCAGCCTTATCAGCACGAATAGCAGCATCAACCCATTTTTGTTTTATAGCGTCTAATTCAGGAATAGTCAAAGCACGAGGTTTGCCGTGAGACTCATCAAAGGGAATCTCGGAAGGACCAACGATATCATTAGGCCACCCTCCCTCTAATTCAGGGACAAGTTTAGATCCAGACCACAAGGAAGACGTGCTAGCCTTACGGCCGGCATGTGCCAATTGTAATGCAGGAATAGTACCCTGGGTTTTGATCAAGTCAACAATACGTTTAAGAGGAGCAATGTGTTCATCTGACCATAAACCAGCATCATGAGGAGTGATACGACCTCGAGGTTCAACAGCAGTAGCCTCAATAATGATGGCAGCAACACCCTTGAAGGCAAAGGAGGCATAGTGAGCCAAATGGAAGTCGTTAAAGAAGCCATCTGTACTACTATACATACACATAGGAGGTACAACAATGCGATTCTTGTAAGTGACAGACTTGTTTGTCACAGGAGAAAAGAGCTTACTCTTTTCGACATTTACAGCTTTACCAACTTCGGAGTTAAAGGCATGAGGTTGAACAGTACTTAAAGACATTTTTTAATCTGTGTTTCTTTGTTAAATCGAAAAATGAGAACTCCTTTTATATCTGATTGCTTATTAATAAAATCTGTATTGAAAGAAATATCTGACTTTAAACATATTACAAATACAAAATTGCGACATTACTTTTGGATTTACTCTTCTACCAGTTGGGTTCTCTTATTCATAGATTCTCTTATTCATTCCTTTGTTAGTATATATATAAAACAAATTTCTGTTATTATTCCACAATTTAAAAAAAGTAGCTATTACGCTATATTAAAATATTTTTTTTTATATAAGGAGGCAAAGCTCAAATTTATTGATGTGACGATATAATCGAGTCACGATAATTGTTTTTGGGTTTTTAATTGTTAAAAATATATGTAATAATATATAAGTATAATTTTTTTTGTTGTTGGTTTGGTTGAGATGTGAATGGGATATTGAAATATTACTCGTACATTTGGAAAACAAAATATAACGCACTCTCAAAATAAGAGTTTATACTCAAAGAATAAAGTTTGGCACTTTCGAAAAATATAAAACTACGCATTTTAAGAAATAAAACTTTGCGTATTTCTACTTAGAATCCAAGTATGATTGGTATCCAATCAATATATTTATGCACGCATATTCTAACTGCATGTGCTTTTAATATACGTACTTTTCATGGAAACATATTCGTAGAGTATATATAATTTAGAATACTGTATCTTCTTGAGAATAATATTAAAATTGAATTTGATCTGTATAGTTTTATTATTAACATTGATTTTTATTAATCATCATCTTCAAATCAATATCTGTTTCAGCTACTAGTTTTTTTTTTTTTTTTTTTTTTTTTTGGTATTTGGTTTCATATTTAAAAGCTGATATCTATTTAACAACTATTAATTATCAGCTTGTACCTTTTCGATTTCAGCTCAATTAAATCAATATAATCAAACAAAAAAAAATAAAAATAAAAAATGGGAGATCACACATTCTTTCTGCCTTTATTTATATTGCTGCTTTTGATGCTCATTAAAAAAAAATAATAAACACACACAACAACAACAACAACAACTAAAAAAAATTAGATAGAGGTCTTTCAGCTACTTTTATTTTGAATTGAATAATAAAGCTTTGCAAGAAACTTTAGTTCTTGTTGTGTGTTTTATATATATACTAACAAAGGAATGAATAAGAGAATCTATGAATAAGAGAACCCAACTGGTAGAAGAGTAAATCCAAAAGTAATGTCGCAATTTTGTATTTGTAATATGTTTAAAGTCAGATATTTCTTTCAATACAGATTTTATTAATAAGCAATCAGATATAAAAGGAGTTCTCATTTTTCGATTTAACAAAGAAACACAGATTAAAAAATGTCTTTAAGTACTGTTCAACCTCATGCCTTTAACTCCGAAGTTGGTAAAGCTGTAAATGTCGAAAAGAGTAAGCTCTTTTCTCCTGTGACAAACAAGTCTGTCACTTACAAGAATCGCATTGTTGTACCTCCTATGTGTATGTATAGTAGTACAGATGGCTTCTTTAACGACTTCCATTTGGCTCACTATGCCTCCTTTGCCTTCAAGGGTGTTGCTGCCATCATTATTGAGGCTACTGCTGTTGAACCTCGAGGTCGTATCACTCCTCATGATGCTGGTTTATGGTCAGATGAACACATTGCTCCTCTTAAACGTATTGTTGACTTGATCAAAACCCAGGGTACTATTCCTGCATTACAATTGGCACATGCCGGCCGTAAGGCTAGCACGTCTTCCTTGTGGTCTGGATCTAAACTTGTCCCTGAATTAGAGGGAGGGTGGCCTAATGATATCGTTGGTCCTTCCGAGATTCCCTTTGATGAGTCTCACGGCAAACCTCGTGCTTTGACTATTCCTGAATTAGACGCTATAAAACAAAAATGGGTTGATGCTGCTATTCGTGCTGATAAGGCTGATATTGAAGTCCTTGAAATCCATAATGCACACGGGTAAGAAAGAGAGTTTGTCAATTGAAAATGAATTATATTTACTAAATCAAACGATTAGTTACTTATTGCAAAGTTTTTTGTCTGGTAATTCTAATAAGCGTACCGATATCTATGGTGGATCTTTAGAAAACCGTATGCGTTACCCTCTTGAAGTGATTGAAGCTGTTCGCAAAGTGTGGCCTGAACACAAGCCTTTATGGGTCCGTATCTCTGGTACTGACTTTAAACATCCTGACACCATGGAACGCGACGAAGAAGGCTGGGACATTTATCAATCCATTGAATATGCTAAAGCATTGAAGAAGATTGGTGTTGATGTAATTGATGTCTCTGGTGGTGGTAACCGTGCTAAAGCTGCTTATTCTTTATTTAATTTTGCAAAGCTCTACCAAGTTGAAATGGCTAATGCTATAAAACACCAAGCTAACATTGCTACTGCTGCTGTAGGTAGAATCATTGATCCTAAGGATGCTGAAGCCGTCTTAAAAGAAGACAAGGCTGATTATATCTTGGTTGGGCGAGCCCATTTGAACAACAGCGGCTGGTTGAACCATGCTGCTCGTGAGCTTGGTGTCAGTAATGTCTGGGCTAACCAGTATGAACGTGGTCAACGTGCATTCTAATCATTTACTTTTCCTCTGCATGTTGTATGATACACTAGATTGAAAAATTACACATTTAGAAAATAAAATTTAACACACTTTCAAAATAAAAGTTTACGCTCATAAAAAATAAAGCTTGACACTGTCGAAAGGTATAAATTCACGTACTCCAAAAAATTAAAATTTCACATATCTGTAATCTTTTTACAACTAATTAAATAAAATAAATGTCTTTATATACAACGATTGTCTGAGAAAATTATTCAATGATAAAGGGAATGAATTGTTGGAATTTGAAATGGAGGTTGATAATGAAGCTTACCCAGCAGAAAACATGACAGATTTCGACACTTACAAGAATATGAAACCACTTGAGAAAGAGATTAGAGAGAGGGTAAGAAGAAGTCGTCTGAGAAAGAACTTTCGGCTAAAAATCGTATTGGAAAGACAAAAAGACCATATAAATATTACAAGGATGCCCGAAAAGGGACGGCTTTTTATGCTTGTCAAATAAAAAGGAACAAGTATCCGTGCTGTGACTCTCAATCTAGATATTAACGCGTGTATGTCACAGGGCTGAGTGACAAAGGATGAAAAGAACCCCACAAGGCTGTATCCAAAGATTAGTTGGTAGTGGAAGACCAGTGGGTAGTCTTATTGTTCTAATTTATGATCATAAAGATCTTTTGATCAAGCGGGTAAATGAAAATACAGATTCTGTTGCGTTGGATGGTATGCTTGAGATGTTGACTACCGAATCCAGAAAGCTAGAAATAGCAAAAAATAGGTTATATAAGTTTGTTAAAGAAAACAATCAAAATCATATTCAAACACGCCCATCTACAATCTGTTGAGAGAAATGGCCCTGAGAAGATTGAGGGGCAGTATAACCAGGTGAAAAGATGGACGGAAACTGATTTGGATTTCACGAACAATTGTATGTTTATAGATGAAGCAGTCTTTCATATCAATTTGAAGCACAACTTTTTATGGCCAAGGAAAGGAACTTGTGCTGTCGAAAAAATGCCTAAAACAAAGGTAAAAAACAACAACTATTTTTGGGACCCATTTTTCCTTGCATTGCTTCAAATGTAAGTGTAAGACAACCATGAGTGATAGAGTCATTGAAAAAAAAAAAAAAAAAAAAAAAGGCACTTGATGATACAAACGTAGCAGAAAAGAGTAACGACAGTAACGTTACCGACCATTATTTCAATTTCATGGACATTATCTGGTAATAGATAATGCGCCCATTCATAAACACTTCGATATTCAAAAATACATTGAAAGCTATGGTTGTGTCTATGTCTAACTACGTCTTCTATTCTCCAGAGCTCAAATCGGATTGAACAGATTTAGTCCATTTGTAGAGAAAACTTAAAAAAGAACAATTATTCGAATAGGAAAAACTGACCACGCAAACTAGGAATGCTTTGAAACAAATTCTTTATAGTTATTTGCAAACATTTTGCTTGTATTCTGCGACCAAGTTTAAGGACTGTCACAACCACAAACTTGTTTAGCGAATAAATAATTCACGCATTTCATGAATGCTGTGATGATATCAATTTTTATTTTTTCTGAACATGAGTATTTATTCTGAAAGCTCATTAGACTTTGCTTTCCAAATGCGCGAGTAGAATTTCAATTTAGTATGTCTTATTTAAACGTG
The DNA here is from genome assembly GCF_000149305.1 of Rhizopus delemar RA 99-880. Lineage (NCBI taxonomy): Eukaryota > Fungi > Mucoromycota > Mucoromycetes > Mucorales > Rhizopodaceae > Rhizopus > Rhizopus delemar. Next base: position 2,698,744 of record NW_027137832.1, read on the forward strand.
TTAGAAAAAAGCTTTATTTTAGCTTCTCACAATCCACCAAGTTCAAAGAAAGAATGAATGTATTATTAAACTCAGCCAAAAATAATAAAAGAAAAACTTTATCAAAGTGTGGAACGACTATAAAAAACATTTAACCAACAATTCATGATTTCAAAAAAAAAATCAATTAACACTTTTTATATACAATATCCTATCATTTTAACATTAAAATAATAACCTTTTTCTTTTTAGATGAACTTTGTATTTTAATAGGCAAGCCAGGTACCTATTTACTTTTTTTTTTATTTTATTTGTACAACAGTTTTCTGCATAAATTGTACATCTGTTCCTAGCACAATTACCATTGGCTCCCACTCCGACGTCGGATGTAATTTATGGTCTTCTAGCCGCGCTTTTATTCTCAGATTTAATATAAAATAAAATAATTTTTGTCTATTTCATGGTTCTTTCCGGTAAAGAATTTTTAGCTCTTAATAAGACAATTTTACACATAAAACCAAAAAACCTCTCATGGGTGAATGTTGTTCATGCTGGCCACCAGAAATCCTCTAGTTTTCTTGCAATATCGACCAATAACTCCACTATCCAATCGCGTGGTGTCGGAATTGGACAACCTGATACTAACGCAGAAATGGGTCCTTCGAACCTCAAGGCGCAAGCCACTTGTCCCTTTCTGAAAGGTTCTGTTCCTAATTCCATCTTTGTGGACATTACAACTGTTAAGGATAAGAAGATATTTTTAACAGAACTTACGACGTTCTGTCAGGGCAATGAACATCTATTGGGCAGTCGCAGACCAGATCCGTCGAGAATATCAACGTTTGTACGCTGAGTTCACCGTTTCCCCGGCGATGTATGAGCGATTATGTACGGGGAGTCTTTAACTCCCTTCTTTCACTGATCGTTTTCATGCATTTCGGTCTCTTTCACCAAGTGCCGAATTATTGAAAGTTACCTTGGCAGGTCTTCCTCATCAATATGGCCGTCGCGATGGAGGACTTGCTCAACTTCATTCTGACATGTAGCATAACTTATCCTTTTTCGGCCATATCATAGACAGTGGTACGATTAGAGGAACCTCTGGAATTTATTCAGGAAAAGGTTATGTTGTCTTGGAAATGTTCCCTGAATCCGATCAGCAACGTGATGAGACTCCTCCCTCCCCAGAACTTCAACACAATGTACATTAGGCTTATCAACCTCTTGCTTATTCGACCTCGGCTACATCAGCTTCTCTTCTTGATGATGTGTCCATCAATGTTCACGCCGCCTTGCCATCCATGAAACCTTACTGTCGCTACTGTCATGGCGATCATCCTTTGAAAGATTGTCAAGTTCGACAGCAAGCTACTATCTGCCATTGGTGTAACGAATCCAGCCATATCGCTAAATTTTGTGATAGAAAGATTGCATATGGAGCCTCGGGCGCTCCCAACGAGAAAACCCGTAAAACACCTATTGTATCGGCTACTGAGAAATCTCTTACCAACTCTCCTAATTCAGTTACTTCTCTTGATAAGAATTTAGTCGTATCTGATGAGGCTACTGTAGAGATCGCCCTCACCTCTGGATGTAATACCTACTACAGTGCAAGAGGCTTCAGGTAGCCCTACTGTTCTTAAGCAGCCTGGAAGTGAGAAGTCAAAGTACGTCCGGACTCTTCGTTAAGCTACTAATAAGATGCAGACATCTGAAGATTCCACCTCTATGAATAACAGTACAGTTCCTGTTGTTCCAGCTGCTAAGATTTGTCTTCACTGTAAGAAAGAAGGTCATGTTCGCAAACAACATCGTGATTGTGAATTCTTCGTACCCCTCCCAACAAAACTCTCTGGCAAATTTCTGCCTTCCAATGAGGATACAGAAATGATGGAGTATCCTGACCATTCTGTTCACACGACTTCCAACGATCTAACTAATAAGAATGATATGAGTATCGATGCACAGGGAGGGATTGCCTCTGAACATCTGGTCGCACTGCATAGTGGTGTAGACCCTCTACCTTCTCAATAATCTTTATTAGTATGACATCTTTATTGAATACTCGTATGGCTTCTGACTCTCACGAAACTTTTCACCCCTGGATCTCTCTCAACAAACAAATTCAACTAACTTTCGAATTGCTACTCTCAACTGCCGCAGTCTTGCCAAGACGGCTGATGTATCAGTTCGAAATCATTTCATTCGCTATCTTCGTACGCGTTCTCTTGATATCTTAGCGCTTCATGAAACTCATGCGTCGACCATTTCATTGCAAGAAACCTTCCATCTTCAATTTCAAGCAACTAACAGTTTATGAACTCCACACTGTGGTCTAATTTGCTTTTCTCCGTTGCTGTCCTTTTCGGATACCAGATTTAGTGTTTGTAGTCGAGTCACTACTACCTTGGTCTCACATACACAGGATGCCTTTGAACCTATATACATCACAGTGATTTATGCTCCCGTAACTCGTCGTGATCGCTTCGTTTTCTTTGATACGCTGGCTCAAAATCGAACACCACTGCTACCAGATGTCTCATCCAGGCATCTTGTCCTTGGCGATTTCAGTTACACACATACAACTCATATTTCTTCTGCAGTTCCACGTCAGGCACCTCCTTCTTGGCTATCATATATCGATTACCTCTTTCAGGATTGTGTTTCTGATAAAGATTGTGCTCCTCAAGAGACATTTTCTAGAGATACGTCTAGATCTTGTATCGATTACATTTTTGGCACTCTAGACCTTTATGATTGCAAAATGTCTTCAAATGTTTCTTTAATTCAACCATATTGGTCAGATCACTTCCTAGTCACATCCTATTTTGCTCTTTGGGCTCCTGTGCATTCTACTGTTCTTGGTAAAGGCCAATGGCGGGTCTATCCACGATTGGCTTCTTCAGAAGCTTTTCGAAACCTTGTTTCAAGCACTATCACTAATACCATGATTTCCTTTGACCTAAGTCTCACTCCCCAAGAAAAATGGGATATGGTGAAATCTGCCATTGCACAGGTAGCTAAATCATTTTCTCGTCGCTCCGCGTTTAATCTTACTAAATCTGAGTCCTTTTTACACCGCAAAAGGGCTAGGATAACAAAATGCCTTGCTTCAAATCCTGAGCTGTTGTCATCCCTTAAGCCTCAGCTATCAATTGTTGAGAGTCAACTTGCATCCCAACAGCAGTACCATGCGGAGACGTTAGCCCTAAGAGCGGGCATTCGTTGGAGAGAACAAGGTGAAATCTCAGTAGGCTACTTGAAGCGTACAGTCTCACAACGCCAGACCCGTCAGATCATGAAACAGTTGGTTCATCCAACTACCGGAGCACTATATTCCACTTCCAACGAAACGTTAGATGCTGCTGTTCAATTCTACAGTAACTTGTACTCTCCTGAACCGATTGATAACCTTGCCATTGACGATCTGCTTTCGGTTACTCCCAACTCTCTTCGTCTCTCCGATTCAAATCAACGATTCTTGACAAACAGCTTCACTTACGATGATTTTTTTGAAGGGCCACCCGTTTTCCTCACCGTAGTAGTCCTGGTCTGGATGGATTACCTTATGAAATACTTCACCTCATTTTTATTCATCCTGCCTCCAAAGACCTTGTGCTCCAAGTATACAATGATGCATTATCAAAGGGAGTTTTCCCATTTTCATGGTTCAGCACTTCAGCTTCTCTCCTTCTGAAGAAAGATGACCTAAAGGATCTCAAAAACTGGCCCCCAATTTCTCTGATAAATGCCGATGAGAAGGTTTTTACTAGGCTGCTCAACTCTCGCATTATCAAATGTGCTCAGAAATTAGTCACTCCATATCAAGCAGGATTTCTGAGAGGCCGTTTCATTGCTGACAATGTGTTTCTTATGAAATCGATCATGGAGCATTCACGGCTCACATCTTCAGACGCAGTTGGATTATTACTTGATCAAGAGAAGGCGTATGATCGAGTGCATGTCTCTTATCTATGTAAAGTCCTCCATCAGTTTGGCTTCCCCCCATCAATCTTTCAGACATTATCAACCCTATTCTTCAATACCGGTTTACATATCAACTTAAATGGCTTTCTCTCTACTCCTGTTCTCCAGCATCGTGGGCTCAGACAAGGAGATCCTATCTCACCTGTTCTCTTCAACTTGGCCTTTGAGCCCCTCCTATGGCGTATTTTGTCTGATCCACATTTCTCCGGCTTTCAACTTCCAAAGTCTGTTTGTTCTCCTCCACATATACATTCAATCTCCTCAGTGAAATTGTTAGCTTACGCGAACGATATTGTCTGTTTTCTTAAGAGCCCACAAGATCTCACAGATTTACAGCACCATCTCTATTTGTATTCTAAGACCTCTAATGCGAAGGTAATGTTTAACAAAGCTGAAGCCCTTGCACTTTCTGGTTCTCGCTCTTGCTATCATCGCATTTGGAAAACTTCTCTTCTGTAACAATAAATACATTCTTGTCATGACAGTTCGTCGAGTCAACCCATCATTTACTTGGGATTCCCGCTACACTCCTCAATCGCCCTACATGATGCTTATTTAACCTCACTTTTATCCCGACTTGAAACAAGCCTTCAATTACATTCACATCGTTCTCTCTCATTTCGTGGTCGAGTGACAATCTTGAACTCTCTAATTCTCCAAATTGTGGCATGTCCTGCATATCCTTTCTGTGCCAAAAAGACTCTTTCTCAGGCTGCAATTGCAATTTTCTGGCTTTGTCTCGGCAAAACAAACTCTCACGCATTAGCTTTGAAACAATGTGCTTTCCTCGAAATAAAGGGAGCTTGGGTGTCCTTAATCCGCCACTCCAACAAAGTGCGCTACAGCTTCGATGGTTACTACCATTTCTACATGATTTTCCTTGCTCCCCTACCTCTGACTTCTGGAATCACCACTCCCTGAAATCTTCCGTTGTCTTGACTCTCTTGGTTGACTTCCTTTTATCTCATCTCCTGCCTACCGAATCACAGGAGCCCATTCAAACTAATTATCGGAAAGCTTTCGTGTTTAAATAATTACGCCCTCGAAAGCTAGTCCTGTTATTAGATGGCGTTTTCTTTCTGTTCTTTCGTGCAGTCGACAATTTGCCTCATACCTTCGACAAAGTGGTAATTAACCCTCAAACAGCTCTTTGTCTCACTCTAGGCGATGTTTCTGTACCATCATCTTCTTGTCCGTTACCAAGTTCAATGGCTCATTTATCGTGCTCTAGTGTGTACATGGCTGATCCTATTTCTGGGAGGTTACGACCTAAATCTTCTGGTGAAATATCTCTACACCTATACCTCACAAAACGCTTTCTTAAATGGGTTCGATCTGATCATATGAAGCTTTATTCTTTTTTTGTCCGGGCTTTCTTGCGTCCCAGCTCATCGTTCATCCCGGTAACGTGCCACCAAGCTTAAACCTGAAAAATTTTAATCTTGTTTCAATTTTTTTTTTTTGACATCGTGGACATGATGAGGTGTATTTTTATTTAGACAACTCATGGCATTTAGTGTAGACATTGCTCATTTTCTGAAATTAGAGGGACTTTATTGCGTTTTTTTCTTAAAAAAAAAAAAGCCTAATTTTAATGATATTTATTGTTGACTATACCAAATCTGAAGGCACTCTGACTTTTCTGTGAGACAAATACTTTTTCTCGACAAAGTTTTTCACCTCTTGAACAACTTCTCTGCCATCAGTACATCGACTATAAGCTTCAATAAAGTCCATTGATCTCCTAAAATACCTACGTATATGTGCTAGATCGCCGGCTTTATCCAAAAAGGAATCGATATTTTCCTCAAGAGACTTAAAGGAGTAATCGCATTTCAAATGAGCTTCTCTTTTTGCTGCATCCCAATACATTTCGATCCAATTGCATTTGCAATGGTATTTAGGATACAGCTCAAAAATGTGGCCAGAGGTTATGATCACCTCCTCCAAAACAGACTTTTGATTTTTAAAATCAGGGCAATTCTCTAAAAAATGGAGAGCGCAGCAAATTGGATTAACTCGATCTGGAGCCTACAATGCAACTTCCATTTCTTGCCTTCCACTTCATGTCCAATCCATAGACTTCTTTCCTCCAACATTTTTCTTATTCCCTTGAAATAACGTACTTTTGTTGCTTTCAAGTTGCCCTTCTTATCCCTTATCTTGATCTCTTTTTCATAAGCTTTTCATTGAGGGTCATTCGGCTGGCGACCAAAGCATCATCAGCAAAAGCACCATGATTGGAGCTGTTATCAAAGAGAAAAACAGCTACACAATTGGGATGAAGTGCTTCGAAAAGGCTGATTGCATCTTCTTTTAACTGCTCGACCATGTGTTTTGAAGTCCACCATCCATCTCTTGCAATACCTGTCTTGAATAGCTTTCTTGAGGACCACTTTTGAATCTTCATTGTTCCATAGCAAGGGCATTGAAACTCACTCACCATGATAAATAGCCCAGGACCCTTTTTTCTGATGTAATTTTCTCCATCAGCTAACCACACATCGTTCTTACCATCATTTGCATAGAAAGTACTTTCATCGTGCATAACGAACACGCACTTTCTCTCGCCTTCTGGTAATGCATTTGGCTCCAATACATCTTCCTCAGTTTCTCCAGAGTAAAAATCCATTTTTTCCATATATTCGAGCATCCTCTTCGAACAAACGTTTCTATACTCGACCATATCTTCGCGTTCGTGACCATCGAAGTAAATGGTTTTTTGGTTCTTTCTATAGACATAACCCCATTCATGGAGATAGTTACTGAGTGTGCTTTCAGGAACAAGTTGCATTATTACGCCCAATTTAGATGGAATAACTACTTCATCAATGGATTTTTTAATGGTAACCAAGGAACGTTCAGTAGGTTTCATTCTACGTATTTCTTCGAGAACCATTTCCTTGATATCGACATCATTAAGAAAAGACCTTCTTTTTGAATGAACACCTTGTCAATGTCTCGATAACACCCCTTGACTCGAATATTCTTTAGCCCATTTTACGATGGTCATGGCACGATACGCAACGTTGTTATCTGCCCAATGGATTCTAGCTGCCTCACGAGAAGTCAAAATATTAGAAATACCCTCAATTCTCTTAATAAAGTAAGTATAAATTGAAGAGTATTGCATAAAACTGTATCTCTCGATCGTGTTTTCTTTATCCTTCGAGTTCATCACAGGTTTCACATACATTTAAAGTTTTGGAAGCATTTCTTGGATTCTTAAAAGTTGTAGTTCATTCTTTGACAATATGGGAGAACTGGCTTCTACAACAGGGGCAATAGATACAAATCCAAAACTCTCGAGTTTGCCCTTATCATTAACAGATTTAGCTTCTTTTTCTCGTCTCCAGCGTGTTGATCTAGAGGTTTTCGAATAAGACAAAGGTCTGTTTCGCTTTACATTGTTATCAAGCAAAACATTGTTGATTGACATGCTGATTGTAGGATCAGCATTACGCATTTCAGTTTTGTTGCTTAATTCTATAAGCCCAGAATCGCTCATATCCCAGTCTTGATCTCTTAAATGAGGGACAAATTGGTTCGTCTCATTTCTATGTTTTTTAAGATAAGCTCGTTTTCTAGTGTTAAGTGGAGGCATAGTTTTAGAGTATGAATAAGGGAGAAGAGGCGCCTATATTATAGTACGAGCTCTTTCATATTGATTACATAATATGTGACTGGTATTTTTCTCTGCCCTGTAACATACGGTATAACAAAGAATTTGTTTCAAAATATGTCTTCCCTTAAGGATTGCCAGCTAAAATTTTGAAATACCGCATGTTTTCAAATGATATAAAAAGAAAATATTATTAATAAAAATAACAATCTAATCCATAAGAAATGTTCAGAAAGGTTTATATAATAATTGTTATGGATTTGTTTTATTGGTGGATTATTTGTGGAAAAGTTTACAGCTTTTGGAAATTGTCAAAAAATTTTCAGGTTTAAGCTTGGTGGCACGTTAGCTAGAATTAATAAAATTGGAAGCAGATTCAGTAGCCATTGGAGCGGTAACTTTTTCCAGCTTGTATCCTGCTAAAGATGAACCCGTTTTGGGCAACTGTGAATAAGGTGTCCCACTCTACCACAAGCGTAACAACTTTTGACTTTTTGCCGTTGAAGTCGTGGACATGCTGATTTGGTATGTCCAGGCTTATGACAGCAGAAACAGTGTTTTTCCATACCTATCCATGTCGCAAGGATTACTCGTTGACGGTCGAGTGTAATGTCATGTGTCAAATCGCGATACAGATGATTGGCATGCTTGGTTATGCCTAACATAGCATATTTTTTCTAAAAAAAGAGTTTCGTCTTTGGATCAAGGTAAAGACATATATGCAACACTTTGCCGTATTGATTAAAACCTTTTTGCATCATAGGACTAAGTTCAGAAGGTCTTAAAATAGGCAGCACATCTAACGAGACTCGATATATGCTACTTTCAGCTGATAAGGTGGATGTTCTAATAAGTGTAAAAGAATCAATCTCTATTCTTATTGAAAAGGCTCTGTCTCTTGCCATTATATCACTGACAGGATAAAGCTTTGGCGTCTTTGTCTTCAAAAGCTGTGATATTCTCACTTTTGGTGTTTTTGGGAAAAGCTCCAAAAATTGCCATATAACAGCTGAACTCATTGCGTTTGTAGAATGGGAAGTATCTGCTGTGGGATTGTTGCTATAAGTTCTTGAATAAAGCAGGCAATGGTTGGTTGGATCATCGCGCGGTATTTGGTTATGCGAAAGAACTTCACGTTATTCGACTTTGTTCTGCCAACATTTTGATTTTATTTTTTCCTGAGCGTAAACTTTTATTTTGAAAGTGTGTTAAATTTTATTTTCTAAATGCGTAATTTTTCAATCTAGTATATTATACAACATGCAGAGGAAAAGTAAATGATTAGAATGCACGTTGACCACGTTCATACTGGTTAGCCCAGACATTACTGACACCAAGCTCACGAGCAGCATGGTTCAACCAGCCGCTGTTGTTCAAATGGGCTCGCCCAACCAAGATATAATCAGCCTTGTCTTCTTTTAAGACGGCTTCAGCATCCTTAGGATCAATGATTCTACCTACAGCAGCAGTAGCAATATTAGCCTGGTGTTTTATAGCATTAGCCATTTCAACTTGATAGAGCTTTGTAGTAGGATACATAGGGTAAGCAGCTTTAGCACGGCTACCACCACCAGAGACATCAATCACATCAACACCAATCTTCTTCAATGCTTTAGCATATTCAATGGATTGATAAATGTCCCAGCCTTCTTCATCGCGTTCCAGGGTGTCAAGATGTTTAAAGTCAGTACCAGAGATACGGACCCATAAAGGCTTGTGTTCAGGCCACACTTTGCGAACAGCTTCAATCACTTCAAGAGGATAACGCATACGATTTTCTAAAGATCCACCATAGATATCAGTACGATTGTTAGAATGACCAGACAAAAAGCTATGCAATAAGTAACTAATCGTTTGATTTAGTAAATATAATTCATTTTCAATTGACAAACTCTCTTTCTTACCCGTGTGCATTATGGATTTCAAGGACTTCAATATCAGCCTTATCAGCACGAATAGCAGCATCAACCCATTTTTGTTTTAAAGCTTCTAATTCAGGAATAGTCAAAGCACGAGGTTTGCCGTGAGACTCATCAAAGGGAATCTCGGAAGGACCAACGATATCATTAGGCCATCCTCCCTCTGATTCAGGGACAAATTTATATCCGGACCACAAGGAAGACATACTAGCCTTGCGGCCGGCATGGGCCAATTGTAATGCAGGAATAGTACCCTGGGTTTTGATCAAGTCAACAATACGTTTAAGAGGAGCAATGTGTTCATCTGACCATAAACCAGTATCATGAGGAGAGGTGCGACCTCGAGGTTCAACAGCAGTAGCCTCAATAATGATGGCAGCAACACCCTTGAAGGCAAAGGAGGCATAGTGAGCCAAATGGAAGTCGTTAAAGAAGCCATCTGTACTACTGTACATACACATAGGAGGTAGAACAATGCGATTCTTGTAAGTGACAGACTTGTTTGTCACAGGAGAAAAGAGCTTACTCTTTTCGACATTTACAGCTTTACCAATTTCGGAGTTAAAGGCGTGAGGTTGAACAGTACCTAAAGACATTTTTTAGTTTACATTTCTTTGTTAAATCGAAAAGTGTAAACTTTTTTTATATATGATTGCTTATTAATAAAATCTTTAGTGAAACAACCACCTGACTTAAAACGTATTACAAATATAAGACTGTGACGTTACTTTTGGATTTGCTCTTCTACTTGTTTAGATTCTGTTATTCATTCTTTTGTTAGTAAACAAAAAAAAATATTATTCTACAAGTAAAAAGTAGCTACTATACTAAATTGAAAAATTACTCGTACATTTGGAGAGCAAAATTTAATGCACTTTTAAAATAAAAGTTTACGCTCAAAAAAGATAAAGTTTGACACTTTTGAAAGATATAAAATTACGAAATTTACCATTGATAAGGAAAGTATCCCTAAAAAATAAACTGATGATGATCTTACAACGTAGTGCTCAAAATTCTTTGACTTTTCTTAAATAGACAATGGTATTTCAAATAACAAGCGCAATTTTTGGTAATCTATATTATTTTCACATATGTATCTATCGCTTTTAATTGATGATTACTCTGTTGAATTTATTTCTAAGAAGAAGCCCAAAAAACCTCTTTGAGTACTGATAAAATGCAGTATGTCCTGACTCCTAAAGACTTTACTTAAGAAACTAAGAGTAATGGTGTTCTTGCTTTGGGTGTAGACCCCAGTGTTACTGATATATTTACTGCAGTTGATGCTGCTTTTTCATCTTCCAAGGAAAGAATTAGAAAGACATCCACCAAAGAATACTGTCATATGTACGGTTTCAATCTTGCTGCCCAAGAAGATATGTAACATCAACAACACAACCAAGAAGATTTTAGAATTATTAGTGGACTACCCACCTTCAAAACATCAAATTTGGTCGATTTCTCAAAGGCTATTTCTATGAGACCAAACGTTAAAAAATCTCTGATTATTATAATAGGGATAACTAGTAAGAGAGTTTTATTGGTGTATAAGTATTTTATACTCACAACGTATATATTTAGATTAATTACGCTTAATTTCAAAAGTTATATCAAACAAGAAAAAGCGACTCATGAGCTTACCAAAAGATTATTTGAGGATAATGCCAAGTACAGCAGTAATAATTCTATTGGTGAAAAGAAAAAGTTCTTGACAATAAGCAAAAATAGATCAAGCTTCCTCTAAGAGATAACAAGCCAATTAGTTCTTACAAGAAAAGGATAATTACTTATGGTGATGGCTCTTTTTCTGAATGTATGAAAGGAAAACCTTCCGCTCCTACTAGATGGATTACCGATGCTATTAAGATGTCAAAGAATTCACAAGAGAAAGCCAAATTTATCTATGCTACTGAGGATTTTACTAAACATGCAATCAATGTAAAGCCAAAAGCTTTGCAAATACTATTTCAGCCGGATCAAAACGAAAAGCATATGCTGTCCCCAATTGTAACTCTTGTAGTACAGTATGGAATTGTGATATGATGGCCGCCAAAAATATGCATTATATTTTTACATATATATCACAACATAATAATGAAAGACCTCCCAAATACCCGAATTCCGTTTTTTTCTGAGGATTGTATGAGAGCTCCATAAAGGTTCTCATCCCTTATTTTGTGAGTAAGTTGTATATAATATTTTTTATGACCTTTTACTAACATTCATTTTGTGTATTTACATCTTTTTGTGTCTCGCTTTTACTTTCACTGCTTGTTCTATCTCATACAACTTCAACGTTCTCTATCAATTATTTCCAAAACTTCACCAAATTATTTTTTATTTTTCCCAAATTTGAAAAATACAGTACAAAAAGAGAATGTATAAGCTTTAATTCTCTCTTGATTACAAGTGCATCTCACTCCTAGTGGCCTCTGGACCGAAGATACTTCCACAATTCTCTTTTGATGGACAGACTTTTGTTGTCCGTGCTGTATGGTCGTTTTGATGAATTTACTGGAAATTTAAATTTGATACTACTTTCTAGCGTGATGAAGCTGCAGCCAGGACAGCATGTCTCCTGAGAAAAATCAACTTAGAAAACAGAAGTCGTTTGAACTTGCACAACAGCATATAAATAATGTATTTTTGTAATTTATCACATTTCAATTTAAATGGTGAGCGGACACTACCGACACCTGAATAAAAACCTTTTACAAAAAAAAGCTTTAATTAAATTTTTTGGACTTTTTTTTTTTAATCCCCAGCAATCCATGCAAATAAATACACTTTCTAAATTTTTTTCTTCTTCTCGCTCATTAAGAAGAATGACTGCAACTATTATTGACGGAAAAGCTATTGCACAGTAAATACGTAAATGTTTTAAAAAGCAAGCTCTTATTGTTAAAAAGATCAGTACGTAACCAAGTGAAATCGATTATTTTGGATACAAAAGAAAAACATCCTCACTTTGACCCACATATGGCCATGATTCTTGTGGGATCACGTGAAGATTCTGCTCTTTATGTTAAAACAAAAGACAAGGCCGCTAAAGAGGTATTATAAGTCAAAATGTACTTGGTTGAACTAACCTAGAGAAGGTTGGTATTTCTATCACAATGGAAAAACTACCAGAGTCAACAAGTCAAAGTGAATTATTAAAAACGATTCAAAAATTCAATGAAGATAAAAAGATCCATGGGATCTTGGTTCAAATGCCTTTGCCTTCACATATTGACGAAGACTGTATTATTGAAGCAATTGATTACCAAAAAGATGTAGACGGGTAACACGAGAAATGAAGCATAACAAATACCCATGCTTATTTGATTTTAGCTTTCACCCATTTAACATTGGTAAAATGACCAAAAGAACAGGCAGACCTCTCTTTTTACCTTGTACGCCCAAGGGCATCCTTCATTTGATCAAGTCTACACAAATCGAGATCAGTGGTAAAAGGGCTGTGGTCATTGGTCGAAGTGACCTCGTGGGTACGCCTGTGGCTAGTTTATTGACGGCTGAAGATGCAACTGTGACGCTTTGTCATTCAAAGACAAGAGACCTCGAAAAGATAGTGAAAGAAGCAGATATTGTAGTTGTAGCAGCTGGCCAACCACAACTTGTCAAAGGAGATTGGATTAAATCTGGTGCTGTTGTGATTGATGTTGGCATGAGTGCTGTCCCTGGTATGATATAAATATGGATTACAAAAAAATAGGGCTTATATTTTGCGTTTAGATGCTTCAAAGAAGTCAGGCGTTCGTTGGGTAGGTGATGTTGAATATGAAAAGGCAAAGGAGGTGGCTTCCTTTATTACACCTGTACCTGGAGGTGTTGGACCGATGACTGTAGCTATGTTATTGGAAAATACAGCCATCAGTGCTAAATATTGGTTAAATAAATAATGCAAGCTTTTTTTTTGGGCTCCGTATATTTTTCTTTTTTTAAAAAACCTATTTTTATTTCGTACCTTTTTTTTCATCGTTTCTTTGTGTTTATGATTGGCATTGACGAAATCCTCAAGAAGCGTAAATAAAGAAAAACAACTACAAAAGAGCGTTACTTAAAGAAAAACATAGGTTTCTTGGAATTAATAAAATCTGTTCAACCAACTGGAAGATGGAAACTTGTTGTTGTTGACAGTCTTTCTTCAAAAATATTAAACTCTGCTTGCAAAATGTATGACATTTTAGAAGAAAATGTAAGTTTTACACCGCTGTTCTTTCTCCCTTATCTAACTGTTCTATATAGGTTACTTGTAAGTTTTTTTTTTGTTTATGTTTCGTCTCTTTTATTAACAAACAAAAAAAAAGTGGTAGAAAATATTGAGAAACCAAGACAACCATATCCAAGCTACGAGGCTGTCTATATTCTTACCCCTTGCATCGAGTCTTGTTCTCGTTTAGTAGACGATTTTTCACGTAAAGATGGACCAATGTATGCTGCTGCTCATGTTCACTTTATTAATGGTAAAAACACAATGGCTTTTATATATTGCTGACTTATACTATGTATATCTGTAGCTTTGGATAATAATGTGTTTACTGAACTTACACATATGTTGAATGCTGCTAATGCTGCTAACCATATTAAAAGCTTAAAGGAAATGTATGTCGACTTTATAGGTAAGAAAAAAAAATTAAAGAGCAACACATCTTATTAATGTATACACAGTACGTGAACATTGCGTCTATACATTGGATAATGAAAGTAGATTTCTTACATTGTTTGGCAGTGATGGATCAAACACATCACAAATTGAAACTCAATTAGACAACATTGCAAAAGAGGTAAAGTCAATATAAATCGATGAGTTATGACTAGCTAATGTCTATTTGTAGCTTTTGTCTGTTTGTGTGACTCTTGGTGAAAGTCCATTGATTAGATACCATCGTCCTCTTGATGAAAAGGGAACAATTAATCGAAAAATTCCAGAACTTTTAGCAAAAATTAGTCCAAGCTGAATTAGACAACTTCTGTGCTACGAATCCTGAATTCCCCGTAAGTTTTTTGAACACTTGATTAAAAAAATCATAAGCTAAAATTATATGCAGCCACCAAGGGATCCACCACTTCCTAGTGGTACACTTATCTTGCTCGATCGTACCATTGATCCTACTGCACCCTTTTTACACGAATTCACGTACCAAGCAATGATGGCCGATTTACTCAAAGTTGAAGAAGTGCCTACAGGACTCAAGTATGAATACACTTATATACAAGAAGATGGAACAGATCATAAGCAAGAAGTGACATTGAACGAACAAGATACAGTCTACACAATGATTCGTCATATGCATATTGCTAGTACTACCGAAAAATTGATTGAAGATTTCAATCGATTTATGAATGAAAACAAGATATCTTCAAACGAAGGGTAAATATAAAAACAGTTCATTTGCTTTAATTCTAAGTGTGCATTAGACAAACAACTGCTTCGACTTTAAATGACATGAAGAATATGATTTCAAACTTACCACAATTCCAAGAAATGAAGTCAAAATATTCTGCTCAAATGACCATTGCTAATGATTGTATGGCTGAATTCAAATATCAAAATTTGGAAGCCATTGGCTTGCTTGAACAGGTAAGTTCTACATTTAAATACCTTTGCATGATTCTGACTGCTACAAAAGAATATGGCATGTGGTGAGACACCAGAAGGTGATGAACCCAAAAACTTGAAGGAAGATTTGATTTCTATTTTAGATGATCCTGAAACAAGGTAAAAACGAATTTTTTTATTTTTTTTTTTTTAAAAAAAAGCGCCTCAATAACACTGTTCTTTTAGTGAAATGGTCAAGACAAGACTTATCTTATTGTGGATCGCTACAGCCGAAACCATTGATCCCGAAGATTTGGAAGAACTACTGTCGTATGCTCGCCTTGATCAAGAATACAAGGATGCCATCACAAACATTTCCTTGCTGGGTGTTCAGCTCTCTAAATCAGCCAATAAACAAGGTCAAAAGACAAAGAACCGTAAAAAGAAAAAGGCAGACGCTCAGCAAGAGGTCCCTTTTGATTTGTCTCGTTATGTGCCTGTCGTCAAGCGTATTGTGGAAGGACATATTGATGGCACGATCGATCAAAGATTGTTTCCCAACAACATTCGAACCGTTAAACAACAAAATCTTCGCAAGAATACGGCTGAAGCTGTAAAAGAAGTGCCCAAGTTGAGAGTGTATAAAACACAGTGGCACAAGAAATCCACTGGTGCCAATGTAAGTCGAAATTCATTTTACATGTGCATATCTTGGTTCATTTCTAAGTACATTCACAGGCTGCACCTAAACCACCCTCAGGCCCACCTGTCATCATCTTTATTGTGGGTGGAATGACTTATTCCGAGATTAGATCAGCTTATGAATTGGCTGAAACGTTTGATAGAGAAGTTTATATTGGTAATATTTGATAAAATGACATCTAAGTGGATTTTATTAATAAATGATATAGGTTCAACGCATATCATCACTCCCGATAAATTTGTCCAAGACATCAGTCAATTGGATAAAGACAATTCAAGGATTGAAAGCGTGATACCGCCTTACACAGGAAGTGTCCATGATTCTGTTAAGGCCATCAACAACGATCAAAAACCTCCTCCCCGTATAGCTTCTTCAACAAACCCTATGCCTCAAAAAAGTCATAAATTATTAAGAAAATGGTAAAAAGTAATGCAATAAACTGTGTGACAATTGAAATTTTCCTTGATTTTTTTTTCTTTATAAATGTTTTTTCGTACGTCAATTCATCAGATGGCACCTGCTATTGTAAAGCAGACGGCTAATGTTTCTGTTAAGTTTACCGCTGTTGCTTTTACTCAAAAACGATTCAATTCAATCACTAGCTCTGAGATACATGCAAACGAAAAACTCACTTTATCTAGATGACTGTACGTAAGGTATGGACCCATGCTGCTGCCAACACCTACTCCACGTCAGGCAGCATGGTCAAATGTCTTATCGTTTTCCGTAGTCCTCACAGTGCCGCTGCTGGTGTGGGTGCTCTCGAGGATTTTCTGCCTAGGACGGCTTGGTTCCCGGCCTGAAGATTTTTTCTGGAACGCTGAGAATGCAAACGTTCTGCGGCCATGCGTGACCCGAATCCGGTTGTCTTTCTTGCTCTGGCAAATCTCTTTTATCTCGCGATCAGTAAGGCCAAGAGTTGAACGTGAGGGTAAAGATGAGGTTATCGTGTCCCACACTTGCCCTGTCGGTTTCGTCATGAAGGCTGCTGAACTTTTGGTCAAGGAGGGATATTTTGGTGATCAATGTGGGATCCATCAAGACTTTTGATGTTAAATCGACCATCAAGTCCGTCAAAAAGACGAGCCACCTTGTTTCTGTTGAAAATGCTTGGGCCGATTTTGGCATTGGTTCTGAAATTGCTGCTTAAGTCATGAAAAGTGAGTAAAAAGAAATAGAAGGATATAGGGGCATTAATTTTATTTTTTGGAAAAAGGTGAGACATTCTGACATTTGGATGCTCCCATGAGCCGTATCACTGGTGCTGGTGTCCTACTCCTTATGCTGCTAACCTTGAGACTCTTGCTTTCCCTGATGAACATGTTATTGTTAAGGATGTTGAAGATAATTTGGAAAAGAAGATTGGCTATTAAGTAAAATAAAAACTGCTACTTATGCTCCCTCCTCTCCACTCATTCAATATGTTCTCCTCATTTTTATGCTTTATTGATTTTTGGGTGATCAAACAACAACAAAAAAAAGGGGGGAAGGTATTTGGTGTAAATAAAACAATTGGATAAAATGCATAAATAATTTTTATTATAAGCTACACGTTGTTACTGTTGTTCTTAAACTGGTCAGCCTGAGTATAAGGTGGTGCCCCATATAATTTTTGTAGTAAGACTGGCTTTAATTCCTGTAATTGACTTGGCGTTAGCTCACTTTGTTGAATTTGCTGCTGTTCGATTTGCTTTTGCTCGTATATCTTTGTCCTCATCTTAATTCTCTTTAACCAGCAGACATAAGTAAGTAAGACAATCACCGTTGCTATAAGCGAGAAAATAACAATAAATAAAGTTTCGTTTGTATTGGGCATAAGAAGAACAGACAAAAAAAAAACAATTAAGAAAAAATATATTGATTGAAATGCGGTGTCCAAAACAATTAATTTAAATTTTACAAAAACGGTTGTTACACTCTCCTGTGTATTTTAAAAACATTTGATTGTTTTATTTTCTTTTTCACTCGTGTAACTTATAACGTTCAAATTAGTTATAATACTTATTTATATCTCACACGAGAGAACGTAAGCTTTAACCTTTATCATTATACTATGAAGCTCATAATTTTAACAAAGTACCGTTCAAGCAACAAAAAATATACTTTTATTCTTGATTTATTTCAAACTTTTTTTCTTTTGATTTTGTGCTTGCTGTTAAATTTTTGCGTCTTTGAAGATTTCATTCGCGCATCGCACGAAACAGTTTGCGCTCTAATAATTTATTTTGGAACACGACAGACACCAACAATGATACACACTATCCAAGCCCTCGCTTTGGAAACGCATATCTCATCCAGTGGAAGGACTCAGTATCAAGACTCTCAAGGCCATCAAGAAACAATTTCTGCAACAAGGTCTAGATCATCAAAAACAACATAAAAATTCAAAACTGCTTCCTTGCTGTCGACCAACAATCTCACTTGATCCAATCCTTTGATTGCCGATAATCCGAAAAGAACGTAGCCGATGCACAAGACAGCGTCTTGGATGGCTTCCTGGCAGCAAGCCCAGGCTCTGTCCCCTCCATACAAACCAGACGCTGACAAAATCGCAAGCAATTCAATATCTCAACATGCACAACCAGCTACAAATGCCTAGCACTATTAAAGATCCTTTGTCGTTCCTTTTAAATCTCCTACCAACAAAAAAATCCTTTGTTTAAATTGTGCAGTTGCCCCTTGGATCCTTCGTTGGCTAACCATATGTTCAGTCCTATTTGAACTGGATCATCTTTACAACCATATCAACACTTGTACCAGACCTCCACATGGTCAGCGCCTTCTAAATTGGCTCTTAAAGCATTAAGGACGACACTATATTCCAAATATTATTCCATTGACCTTTTATACCCTTGATCCCGAAGGGGGGTTTTTTTCAGCCTCGCTTTACTTTACTTCATATTGAACTAGTCCAAGCGAACAGATGTGATAAATACCCCGCACTCAAATGGACTTTGCAAATAAATAATCTTTTTTTTTAAAAAAAAAAAGGAGACTCAAAAGCTTAACAGCAAGCACAAAATTAAAGCAAACAACCTGTATATCCTGCTCAAGCCACCTTTTATTCATTTTCTTTTTTAATATAAATAGTGATATCGCGCTTAGCCACTCTCAAGTGATAGAATGATTTCAACCATAAAATCTATTTGTGGAAGAAAGGACCAAGGGAATGCATTCCTGTCTTATCATCGACAAGTAGTTTCATGATCGATGGGTCTACAATGGTTGAAAGCGTACTGGCGGGCAAAGAATTGTTGAGTCTTTTCTTGCCTAAAGATTCATGGTGCTCCTTTTTCAATTGGGGCAAGAACCAAGTTGCTTTCTTTTAAAAGACACTATCATAAGAAAAAAAGGTCAATCGACTATGATTCAAATAGACGGTATCCTCTTTAAGAAAGGTTGGATGGTCAAAATCAAACGAAAGGGATAGTTGGATCTAGGTCTTGACAAGGTAAAAGCCCAACTGCATCATTTTCAAAGGCAATGCCGTCTTTGAGAATGGGGTCAACGACAGGGTCTAAGCGATCAAAGTTGATTTCAGCCATCTTTTGACTACCTTCTTTAGCGGTTGCAACTGCGATTCATGATGGATAGTGTTTGGCAATGAAGGACATGAGCTGTACAGGTAATTCAAACCTATTGGTCATGTCCAAAAGGACACTATCTGGAGAGCATTTTGCTTTCCACGTTTTAGAATGAAAAACTCGGTCTTGCTGACTGTTGTATTCAAAAGTAGCATGCATGAGTAACGTTCGCTTCCTGGTCACTTACTTGGGATCAGGGCATATCTTTCAGTTGAGTAAAAGGGGCTCTGGTGCCTGTGGTTGTGTTGACCGATGGGTGAGATATTTTGTGGGAAAGAAGAATTCAAAAGAAAAAAAAAACCTGTATATGGTAACTCAACAAATTGATTTTCGTACTCAAATTTATTAATCTTTTTTTATTGTCACAAGCATTTATTCAACATCTAGCGTCTTTCAATCATCTGTTTTGAAGTATTTTTGGTCTAGAAATTTTAATTGATTTGATAGATGACTATGTCTTGAGAATCTAATTTACTTGAACGTAAAGGACAAGAGTGTTGGTGATTGCATTTTTATGACTAAAAAGACAAAGAACCTACTTATGTGATCGTCAATGTGAGTTAAAAGCACCTTGTCCTTGATGATAACCACATCAATAAAGAGAGAGAAGACATGCTGATTTTCCTTCTACTTGATTCAAGCGTAAAATGATGTTTTCATTTCATTGTAAAGGATAGAAAGAGGATCAGACAGTCAGGTTGCTTTTACCAAACCATCCTTACCACGTTATTGATTTCCTTAAATTCATCCTAAATAGGATTGCGTACAAACCAATTTTTCACAGACCTTTTTTAGACACTTTAAAAGTTACACGGACTGGTGGCTTTTTCTTGTGTTTTACAAATAGATTCTCATTCATGCCATCCAAATAGAGGTTGCTCATTAATCTTTTTTTTTTAAAAAAAAATGAGTGCATGATATGATCATATCAATGCAACCTTTTGTTTAAAAAAAAGGTTCGATTCAATTCTTTTTTAAACTTTCTTACTGAAAACAGTTAGCTAATAAACCTTTTAATGTAGTACAACCATACTTTTTTTTATTTCTGTATTCTAGTAAACAAGGCCAACATCATAATGAAATCCACTTGGCATTGGCAGCCATCGGAACTGAAATGATAGGTGAGAATAAGCTGACATTGAACCTGTCTAGGAAGACAATGTACACCCAAACGAATCACAAAAGGGTACAAAACTAGCGTATTCAGGCCATCTTTACAAGTGGATACTACATGAATACGACTGTGCTACAGCCATCCATTCGTCAACCCTCTTGATAAAAAAAAAATGCAAATGGTTTGTTTCATATCACCTTTTCCCTCTTTCCGTAGATGCGTTATCGACATCCATACCATGAAATCATTGTAAGCCATGAGAGCCAAAGCGCATTGACCACATCCCATCGACACTGATTTCGCCATTTTAAAAGAACCTTTGTGTGCTCTTGACTTTTCAATCATGAGCGCTCTACATGCTTGTCCTGCAACTCTTTTTTTTTTTGGCATAGACACATCGGACTGTCACCTTGCCATGAAGCGAACTAAGCAACCTGCAGCACTGCAAGGAATAGGCCTCACACTTACTGTTGCTTTCACTGACACGCTAGGTGTTTTAGGGTTGCCTGTACAGCAAAAAAAAGGGGGAGATGGCCATGCAAGCACACTTCTGCCTCTTCTTTGTACCCCCCCCTCCGACAATTAAAAACAAACGTGGTGTATGAACGAGGATGACAAAAGATCATCCGTAAACCATGTCTGTTGAAAAGGATCCGTTGGATGATTTGAAGCGGGTATGGATCCATAAAGAAGAGCGACTGGCAGTGGAGAGGAAACAAAGGATGTGATGATCGGTTCTTTATGTCTCGGTGGATGTTGAAAGTGATCCATTCTTTGATTCCAAAAACCACGTCAACCGTTGGCAACCTGCTTTTGAACACTGAATTGGACCTTGGCATCGACTGAGTTTAAATAAACGGAAAGAAATTGAACGATGCTGTGTTTCCAAGGGAAGAGGGCACTAAAATGCGGGTGATCATGGCTGTTGATTTACATCTTGAACGGATGGA
The DNA here is from genome assembly GCF_000149305.1 of Rhizopus delemar RA 99-880. NCBI lineage: Eukaryota > Fungi > Mucoromycota > Mucoromycetes > Mucorales > Rhizopodaceae > Rhizopus > Rhizopus delemar. Next base: position 2,720,144 of record NW_027137832.1, read on the forward strand.
TCCTCAGACACACCATGTACCTGACCTCATCCTCTTGATTTCCTTAAAGTCCATTTTTGGCATCAGCCGGTGTAGACGGATGTAAGCCAGGCTCGTTAGAACAAGTTCGAAAACGACAGAACCCAGCAACGCCCTTTAAAAGCGTTTGCTTTCTGTTCTCGATGACACGGTTTGGATGGATGCCTTTCTCTGGTTCATGCAAAGATTCAAGGTTGCACTCATCGATGTAAATGATTAAAAATAACATCATTCGTCCGTGTAACATGTGTTTCATACAGTGAACCCTTTGGCAAACAAACCTGCTTTGGTGGGTTGCATAGGAAATTCAGTACAAGCGTCAGATCCCGTTCGATGGTGTGTTTTTTTGACCAGCCATGCGAAATGAAAAAAAAAAAAGGTAAAATCAACCAACTTTAAGTTTCTTGTTTTTTCGAGTTCAGATCCGAATAATGTGATCAAGACATGAAGAAAGAAGCAAGAGAGGACGAGAAGGATGCAAAGGTTGAACGAGTTGAAACGGCAGTCCATTTGGTGAGAATCCATCCGTTATGCTAAAAGAGCCGATGTTCCAGCCGATTCAAAGAACGCATGAGAATTTTTGTAAAGTGTTGAGCAACGCAGTTGAAGAAAGCAAACTGAATGCAAACGATCTCGGTGATTGGACTGCACAGGCTATCGATGAAGGCCACAAGTCCGATCATTGAACGGCATGATTCATTTACTGCGCAGGAATGAACTCGCTCGGTTTGTCTTCACACTGACCCAATCAAGAGAAATAAAAGAAGGCTCAATAAAGCAAATAAAAGAACCATGATTACATCTACCCAATTGGATCTGTAGAATAAGGTATCAGTGAAAGCATTTATGCCGTAGAAAGACAGGCTTTGGTAATGATCCAATCCATGCCAAAGGGAAAGAAACTTTTTTTCATTAGCATAATGTCTTACTGGACTCTAAAGTAATGCGTAATGCAACTTGACTCTCTTCTTGGTATTTTCTTTTCATGATCATTTATGATAAACATCCATACCAACTTTCCTGTCGAGAGGGGACAGAAACACTAACTTAAAAAAGTAATATGTTCTGAAATTTAACTTTCTAAATCGAATTTAATAGAAAAAAAAAATGAGATCATGAGAGTCTGTACATTGTTTGGTTTACAAAAGAAGACTGAAAAATAATGTCAAAGAGAACGAGTTTTTTTTTATTATTACAAGAATTAATATGAATTTATATACATTTCAGAAGAAAGAGAGAAAAGGAAAAAGGGTATAATTTTACAATAGATTTTAATGTTGATATAATTGATGATGGTTTGCTAAATTGCCAACAGAATGGAATTTTCTATGGCATGTCTTACAGCGAACGACCGATGATCTACAACGATTGATTGCCATATGATTGTCTGAATTAGCCGTATTGGATGCTTGTATGCTTGTAGCTATTGTCATTAAATTTTCTTGTACTTCATTCAATGGCCAATCATTCTTTAAATTCATAGGAAGAGAAGCTAACATTTTAAAAAGAAGAAAAAAAAATTTAATAATCAGGGAAAAAAGGGAACAAAAGGTCCCTTCTTATATATATTTTTAATTACCAAAAATAAAAAGTACTGACGCTATGCTGTAATGTTTGTGTAATTGAATTAAAAAAAAAAAAAAGGTGAGAATAAATTCACTTGAAAAGAAACACATTTGAGGGGGGGCATGGATAAAGAGTCGGGAGTCCCTAAGGGTCACATGAACCTTCTCAAGTAAGAAACGAGGGCTTCTTTGTGTTTAAAAAAGTTGCCTTTTTGTCGGAAAAAATAAGAAAGCTTAAAATCCTGTGCATAAAAAAATTTAAAGTTCAAGACTTTCCCGTTGGATCCATCAAGGCCATCCTGTCTTTTCCGCTGTTTCATCGTATGTCGCCATTTGAATCCATCGACTTTGGAAAAGAAGCAGAGACTTTGTGACGTAGATGACTTGAGGAATCACTGTACACAATCAGACTGATTTCTTCCCCTTGTTCTTCTTGTGCTACTTTAATTTATCTTGGTCAGATGCAGTGAAGACATAAGGAGAAGAAGGGGGGAAGAAATGTTTCGAGAAGATACTCTTGGTAGTACTTGGCCCTTCTTGGTGTCTAAACTTATCTTTAGGATCTACACCAAGTAAGTTGTGTTTGAAAGCTTAGAAAAGACAAAGTCCTACTGTAAACTATTACGGCTTTGGCTGTGAATCTTTATTTTTTATTGGCTAAATCAATATTCCAAATTTAGACAAGAGTAATGAAGCATCTAGAAAAAAAAAGCGAGAATGGGCGGAAGAGAGAGAGAGAGAGTAAGGCTGAGTGAGATGAGAGATAAAGTGATAAAGAGGTATTTATTTGAGGTATTTTTATTTTATTGAAAAGATAACAAATGGTATGCATAAAGACAACACTTTAATAAACGCAAAGAAAGAGAGTGTGTTGTTGATTATAATTCAATTACGAAATATAAACATAATAAAGCTCTTGTCTATTTTGTCAACAAGTTTCATGATATGCAAAATTGGAATCCTTCTTGGTCAAAACGTCGTCCATGTTTTCTCTCTCAAATGTTTCGTCCTGACATGCATACATGACAATTTATGTTTAAATAAACAAAATTACGCTTGCAATACTTGTTTAGAAAAGCAAAATTTACAAACGTGACGATTACACAAAAGTTGTCAACAAATACACACTTTGATTCGATCAACATCATTCTGAAGATTGTATAAAGTAACCTTTAATTAAAAAAAAAAGGTATCCTAGGTTACCGTAACTAGGTCATGTTAACATTGTTCCCTTTACAGTTCATCTTTTTTAGAAACAAACGACTCGAGTGAGTTTAGAAGATAAATGAAAGGGATGATATGGTCATGAAAAGAAAGTAGACATGAACAACAAGAGTGATGACAAAGTTTCAAAGGAATAGAGAATACCTTGAATACAAGCTTGGTGACAGAGCATCAAGAAAACGAAGATTGCTCGTGTCATCAAACAAGGATGACAATAAGATATATTTTGTCCATATTCATCCTTATCCAATAAAATATCTCAAAATCTTTTTCATCTCTCTTTTGGATGTTTACAACCGTAGTGAGCTTATGAAGCAGGCTTTCATCCATTTAGATTGCTAAAGAAATCGTAAGTCTAACATGACTTCTACAAAAGATCTCCTTTACTGCATCATTTATTAAAACGTAAGATTATAATCATCCCGTATTTATCAATCACACAACCACAAAGGAGATAGGTCATCTTTTGACTACAAAACAAAAAAAAAAAAAAAAAAAAAAAAAAAAAAAAGAGCACCACTTTTCAAAGATTTGAAACGTGATTTCCCGCAAAACTGTAAATCTTCCAGTCGTATTTTTTTTTTTAAAAAAAAAGTATAGGATGCCAATAAAAGAAAGGTGCCGAGAAAAAAAGGGGATAGGGGGCTCTTTTTAGAAATTTGGTTCGAGGATGGATTATTGGACAAATTTGCAAATTGTTTAACTTTGGAACGCCAATTTTTGGGGACAGGGGTTAGGAAAAACCGTCCCGCCGGGGGGGGTTTTCGGTTTTTAAAAAAAAGGGGGGGGAAAAAAAAATTCCTTGTTTTTTTGGTTTTTGGAGATTTTCAAGACCGCCCCCCGGGTTTTTTTTTTTTTTTTTTTTTTTTTTTTTTTTTTTTTTTTTTTTTTCGTTATGAGGAATAAGACAATCTTTACAATGAACGGGCTGAAAAAAAAAAGGGGGGGGGGAGGGGCCTATAATTCAATAGAGGCTATCTTAAACTCTAATATTGTTCTTCACACAAGTCAGAAGGTGTATTTGGTTCTTAAGCCTGCAGAGAGAATCGTTGAGGAGAAGGTTGCTAAACAGCCAAAAACCATGAAATAGAATTCAAAAGTGTACAATGATTATAGCGACAGAGAAAAAGGAGGAAGAGATTTATAGATCGAATGATAAAGGTACCTGAGGAACAAGAGAATATAACCGTGTTTGCAAGGGAACATGCCATCGATTCCTCTCCCTCTCCTCCCCATATTGCTGAAGGATGATACAAAAGTGATGAAAAATATCTGGGAGAGGTGTCATATAAAAAATCAGAGATGAGGAATGGCCCAAAAAAAGGTCTATTGCTACCCAACATGAAGAATGTGTGGAATGCTTGATTGATCAAGATCCTCCGCTCTTTGCTAGAAACATCATAAAAGGCTTGGCTAAGCAGTTTGACAACTTTTCTACTTCAAATTCGCGATTTGACCACTCTTTGAAGAACAACATGCTGACCGCTATTAAAAAAAAAACTCTATTTTTGAAGAAGATTCCGTAGACAACTTGAATACAAGATGCGAGTGAGATTTATGAGACGAAGAGACACAAACCTCGATCATACAAAGAATGGAGTGTTCATTGATGAGGTTGAGCTTCATGCTGATATGAGGAACAATTGAGCTAGATCAGCAAGCGGAATACCTATTGTAGCAACAAAAGCAAAGACAAAGACATCATCGCGCACAATAACCGATGCCATTCATTCCACTAGTGTTATTCATGCAGTTTTAAAAAGCCACTACCCAAATTCAAAACAGAAGCTGAAAATAAAATGAAAAGGTCAACAGTGGTAATAATAATAATAAAAAGAGCTGCAGCTGAGATCAGTAGTGAGGAACCGATGGTAGAAGAGGTTGAAGCGATTACTGACATTACAAAGTCAGCATCAAAAGGTACAACAGCTGTTTACCTTGTCAAGTTTGTGATTGAACTGCTTGATGTAACGGGCCTTGACAAAAATTGAAAGAAAAGTTACACTGTTTGGACAATGCTTCAATCCATACATTGCAGCCAATACTCAGAAAGATTGAAAGCAAAGCTACCATGTGAGGTGCTATTTCCTTCTTTGCTTGAATTGAACCCTATCGAGCAGCTTTCGGCTCTGGTGAAGGGAAAGATAAAGTGACATCGACTGATGACTAAAGAAAACTATGATATTGCTGGGCTTTTTTCCAACCTTTACAAAAAAAAAAAAAAAAAAAAAAAAAAAGCTTTGTCGTACTTGGATCTCGAAAAAGACAAAGATCCAAAACATTATCAATTCCTGCGTATCGTTGAATCAGTGTTTCACAATTTCAAAGCTCGGATGAAAGATGGGTAACCAGAGAGATGCCTACATTAGGAAGGTTGCAAAAATAGTTTGGATATTTTGTCAAAAGATGAAGATGAAACAGTCTGTGGTTTAGTAACGTTCAGTACAGCCACAAAATTTAGGCAGATCTTGGACGTACAATTGATTTAATGACAAAAACCAAGTCAATATGGAATCATGTGTTATCGAATACAAATTCCCTGATGTTAATACCAATACCTTTAAACAACAACAATCAAAAAATATCAAAACATGCATCTTGGGCAATATCACCAAAAAGCTAACAAACAATATCTTATAGGCGGATTGGAAAGACAGGCAGAAATCTCTGGGACAAATCTTTCAATTCAAAGAATTGATGGTTTCGCCATCTGTTGACTCCTTCTATACACCCAAAGATCTTGTGGAGCTGGGTAATTTCAGAAGCCTATTACGATACCTTTATCTATGGCGCGACAATACCGCTAAATGAAACAATAAAAACAAGTTGGCTGTGTACAAAGAAAATAAAAACGTTGATTGTATTGGACATTAGCTCCTCTCACAATTCCTTCATGAGCTCGCCCCGATCACCTCTCTCCTGTGTCGTTGATGACGGCATGCTTTACTCCAACTCATAAGACCATGAGAAGTTCTGAAGAATGTTCGAAAATGTATACTTTTAATAAAATCCTATTTCTGTTGCTATCTCAAATGTAGTCTTATATATGGCATTGCTTGTGTAAATTGATCATGTTAGTACTATCATATTCATGCATCTATAAATGCTTCTTTTAACAATAAAATATAATTTGTTATTCATGTAATTGCTTTGATAAAGGACTTGTATAAATATTATAACTCTTGTACTTGCGTACAAACCGCAACATCTTCATGTGAAAGAAAAATAAAAAACTCTATATTTTGTAACAAAATACGTACATCATTTTGACAAAAGGTAGCGTAATACTAAAAATAATAATTCTTGTATAAGCATGTATATTGCTATTTACATGTCAGTTTTTGTTTATTATATATTATATCTATGGGATTTCTTGTTTTCTTCCAACTCCTTTGATTATTCATTTTTTACAAACTCATTTACTATAGGCGGTATGGTGCTCACGTGTATTCCTTAAAAAAACCAGAGGAATTAATGGCATCGGTTATTGTGCGTGATGATGTCTTTGTCTTTGCTTTTGTTGCTACAATAGGTATTCCGCTTGCTGATCTAGCTCAATTGTTCCTCATATCAGCATGAAGCTCAACCTCATCAATGAACACTCCATTCTTTGTATGATCGAGGTTTGTGTCTCTTTGTCTCATAAATCTCACTCGCATCTTGTATTCAAGTTGTCTACGGAATCTTCTTCAAAAATAGAGTTTTTTTTTTTTCAGCCTGTTCATTGTAGAGATTGTATCTATGTATGGAAGCATCCATTTTTTTTTTAAAAAAAAGGGGGGGAGAGATGAGAACAGATAAGGAAGTGATGCTTGAAGCTTGTAGAAAAGAAAAAAAGATGCGCGTGGATTACGTTGCTATGGGGATATGTTGGCCTCTGAACAAGATCAATACCTCTTCTCCAACACTTGTCAACAGCATCTCTTTTACGATCCAAGTAGGATCTATCAAGAGAACCGAAATCAACCCCTTCGTTCGATTTCCATCCCACCCTCCGTAATTGAACCGTGCGAACTAGAGATGTTATCGATCGTCACACATTCAATCATCAGATGTTGCAGAATCAAACTGTTTCGAAACAAGGGGCGGTCACTTTTTTTTTTCTGTAGAATTGTGCTACAAACTAAGCTTGGGTAGAATCGTTACGTTTGATGGTCATTTTTGGAAATAATTGGAGGTGTCATTTGAAGAAAATAGGATTGTATTTTAAACTGACTAGAACAAATATGATTGAACATGTTTTTTTTTTCCCACACTCACACAATCCAAGCACTTGTATTGAATTGTTCATTTCTATCATCACTACATGAATTGGATTCATCCTACTCAATCATCATCATCAGTTTCATGGACATTATTTCCAAAAGAAGAGGGAGCAGAAGGACACCCTGTTTAAGATTGGTTACTCAAAAAAAGCAGTTTGTGATCCAATGTGTTTGATCAAAGAATCAAATCATCTGATGGTTGAATTGACTCTATGTTTTAAATGTGAATGATCAGACAATTCTATTTATTTATAGAGACTTGGTGTGCTCTTTGTTGGGTTCTTTATCGAAATGAAAAGAGCTTTGTTTTCTTGGCTTTTGTCACATTGAGTGGTTTAGTCAAGTAAAGCTTGGTGCGTTGTACACTGCTACTCCATATTTTTATTTCTATTAAAGAATAAATAGTCATCACTATTTCTACTATTAAACTGAACTCATGTTTTGCTTTATCCATCTGTTGATGGAAAGCCTTCAAATCCTGAACCATTCATCCCAATTGGGAGGTTGGTTTATGTTCTTTAAAGAGCCTATCCTTTTTACAGAAAAGGAGAGAAAGCGCTCTTGTAGATTTATGCAATATCTGTATGTTACTTTTGAAATTGAGCTATCTAAACTGTTCAGGAAAATTGAAGACATGTAGTTTTTTTTTCCTTAGTGCAAACCGTTTTAACATTTTGTTACGATAATCATAAAGGTATTTTAGGCATATAATAACAGCTTAAAAGTTTCCTATTTAGTAGTTAATTGAATTGTTTAACAGAAAGATTTCAAAGCATTTCCTGGGTTATTTTCGCATGTCACTTGTGCTATACCGAGATTTTTGTTCAGTAAATCATATGCTTTTTTTTGACTTGTTGTTTCTCTTTCTGCCTTCTTTATTGCCGTGAGCAAAATGGGCTGTCTTTGTAAAAAAAGACAAGAAGCTCACAAGAAAAATAAATAAGCATAAAGACATGTCTGTTTCGGAGGATTCTCGGTCTAATCAGAAAGTCATCCTTCAGACCAGAACTAGACATATATCGCTTGTAGTTTAGTCTAAAGAACCAATGTCATTCTTATAAGTTGTAGCAAAAAAAAAAGAAAAAGAAAAAAAAAAAAAAAAGCTCTTCCTCTTTGATTTTGTTCGTATACTTCCCCTACAAATACTGTGAGCTCTGTCAAAACATTTGGCGAGACAACAGTATGACGGATAAGGAACGATCTGTTGTGACCCTTTAAAGCAATTAAAGTAAAAAGAGAGAAGCATAATTTCATCCGACTCTAATCAATTTATTTGCATCCATCGTTTTCAGATCGATTAACCAAAGAGTCATCATAACATGGAGTATATAAAGCATGTGAAAAGTCAAGATAAGCAGTGAGAACCAAAGCAACACAGATTCGAAACAGACATGTCTCTCAGGCAAAGTTGAAGGGGGATTACATCTGGGTGACTCAAGGGCCTGTGAATAGAATCAACTGAAAGAATTGGACAGAAAGTGGCGAGAATCGTCTCGGATTAGGGTACTGTCTTGAATAGTAATAAAAATAAGCGCGTTCGTATTTCTGGTTTTTCAATACAGTAATACCAGACATGTATGCAGCATGGACAGTCGAGTAATAGTAACATGAGTGCTTCAAGTCGGTCAAGGATTCTCTTGTGAGAAACAAGCAATTCAGTCACTGTGGCTGTACATCAAGCATACTGACCGTATTTTGACTTAAAAATGAAATGGTTGTTTTTTGAAAGATAACTCTAAAGTTTCATTAAGGATTTCAAATCATTTTTAATAAACAAATGGACTTTATTCATCATAAAGCTCTAACAGAACTTTCTTAGCAGTCCTAAACAGCCTAAATGAAATGAATATGAACGGCATAGCTATCAAATAGAGTTATATTGAACAACGTGCCATTCTTCATTCTGTCCTCTTAGCTTGAGGCAACCAAAGTGGAAGATGTTTAGGGTCTGATAGCATAAAAACAAACGCGACTCAAAAAATATAAAAAAGAAGTTGACTCTGAACAAATTAATTTCTTTATTCTGCTTACGCAATCAAAAGAACCCTAGAGTATCAAAAGCTATGAACAGTGCATGATTCTGTGTGTTTTTTGCTTACAAGTCATTAGATAAATTCAATGTTAAATATTAGCCAAGAATCTAAAGAGCGTAAGCACGAGCTTCGAAAGCTTTTTATCGAGTGTTTTTTTTTTGTTTTTGATGAAGCTTTCCTTAAAACAGGTACTACAGGGACGATTGAGTTGCATTTTGACGTTATGAGCCAATAGAAAGAATTTCAGAAAAATTGTGTGTTTTTGTTCAATGAAACTGAACTTTAAATTAAATGATCAAAGGTTATTCCTAGTCAAAATTCAGGTACCAACTTATGTGAAGGACCACTGACAAAAAGGCATAAAAATATTGGTGGCTAGATCTTCCTTTTTGATGTTATTGTTTTCTCAAAGATGAAGACATTAAAAAAGGGATGCAGTAAAAGCGAAAAAAGCTTCTTTTATCATCCTATTAAACAATGACTATAAGTGTATTTTCATACGGGTAACATCACTACAGCAAAAAAAAAAAAAAAAAAAAAAAAAAAAAAAAAAAAAACCCCGAAAAATTGTCATGACGATATAAATCATATCAACTTGAAACGCCAAATAGAACTGTATCTTGAAAGATTGCGTTTGATCAAGATATTTTTTACATCTATGTTTCATAAACCTTGCTTTCAGGTACATGTGAAAAGTAAAGGCTGCTTATTTTCAGAAAGTTTGTATAATTGACAAATATCATTTTCTGCATAATCTAGATCGTAAAAAGTCGGTTGGTATCATTGTACCCAATTAGACCGTTGTCTACTGGTGCTCATTCTTATTACGCAAATGAGAAACTTCACGACTCAGGATCGGCTACCCACTAAACATATTCTCTTTCTCATTACTTCATAGTTTTACTGTCCAAAATAAATGTAGATCATAGCTATAAACATATCTCCTTTTGTGGTTCCATTCTACAAAAAAAAAAAAAAAAAGATTGAAGCAAGTAATTTATTCGTCTTTAGCAGAAAGGTTGACCTTTGGGTTGAAGAAAAGAGATTCTCTTCCCCAGAAGAAATCCTACAACCAAGAAGATCAGAAATCGACGTATATGCATATCTAAGAAATCTTACTCTTCCACGGAAGTTGATATAAGGGTATTTAACCCATTCTCTAGGGTGGTGCTTCTGGTGTTCAATGTGAGTGGCGTAAAGATTGTATGCATTGGCAGAAGCGGCAATGAGACTATAAAAAAAATTAAAAATCCTAATTAAAATCGAAAATATATTTCTTACGAAGGAATGACAACGAAAATAGAAATCTTCTTCCAGGTCTCAGCAGATTCTACAAGTAAATTCAGTTAATTTTTTTTACATAATCTCTTCCTTCATTTACCAGCAGCATGCTTCTTGACAGCATCGCGTTGAGCGGCAAATCCACTATCAGCAGCAGTGGATTGGAAACGAACACCAGTACGCTTCACAGAAGCTGCTATCTGAGAACTGATAATACGGGCAACCATTTTATATGTATTTCTATGAGTAAAATGTTTTTTTTTTTTTTATCTGCTCATATTTTTTCAAATGCAGCCAGGGTAATTTTTATTCTTTTGCTTCATTGCATTTGGGTTTTGTTGATGCAATAAAATGATTTGACGGCCGATTGAAGCCATAGACTCGGACAATGAACGCTCTGCATGACAAAGTAGAGGATAAGACGCGTAGATGGATCAGCAATCATCCTCAAACACGTTACTCGAATCAGTAATCTGTGGATTGTGATAAACTGTATTTCTAAAAAGATAGTACTATTTCACTAGAAAAATAGAGCTCAAAAGCTCTTTTTCACGTGTAGTAAATGTATAATGATAATAACTCAAGGTTAATTGAAGGCGCCTATTTTCTGATCTGCTATTGTGTGATTTAATATAAAATTATAAAGCCATCAATATGTCATAGACATGCCACCAAGTCATTTCATATCAACAAAGGTCGTCAATTATTCTCTCATGGCTTAATTAAGTTGATGAAGCAATTTAAATGTATTACACAAAAAATGTGAATTTTGCTATTTATGTCCAAACACATTTTTTTTTGGACTCCTTTTTTCATTTCATTTTTTATATTCAAGCTTTTTCTTTCTTTCTTCTTATTTCTCTCAGTACTATGAACCTGTAAGGCATGCAAAATATATATATGAAAAATGAAACTTCAATTAAACCTATTTAAAAAGTTACGCAAAACATGCAACACTCATAAACAATTGCTATCCAGAAAAAGAAGGCGAAAATAAACCAAAATCTTCAGAACTTAGTTATTTAGTTTTTTATGCCAACTCAAGACCAGTCAAATTGACCAAGGTTGGCTTGTTTCTTGAAAAGAAGGTGGAGCGAGATGTGTGGAGAGGAAGAAAACAGTAATTCACAATAAAAAAAAGGGAAAGAAAAAAAAAAGCCCAGTGCTGATGATTGGTTATAGAAATAATCACGTGACGTTGGATATCCTTAAATCACTCATTCAATCTTGTCACCGAGACTTGAACTTGTTTTCAAAATACGTAGCCAAGGTCATTGAACTTATATTAGAGACAAATGATACCGAGTTAGTAGATCATGCCTGTCAAGTGGTAAATGAATAGACGCAATTGAATGACAGAGTGACTTATTTAGTTTAGTTTGTCGTGTTTACCGAATATCATGATGGATCCACATTAGGCGTAGACTCTGATTTCACTCATGATTATGAAACACTTTTGAAGAAATTTGCTGGTTTTTGCTCTTTTGAATCTTCATCAGACGATTTATTACGATTACAGTAAAATGAGATTTTTAAAAGAAGAGCGTCTGTAGACTTATACAATTGATATAGAATGAGATACAATGGTCACCGTACGCTTCAAGCAGCTGTCATATCCAGCGCTCTTCAAGCATCCGATTTTAAGACACAGCTCGAATTGATCTTGAACCCACTCATCATCACCTTGTCCAACACAAAAAACCCCGCTGATGCATTGGCACAAAGGTACATTTAATTTCTATAAGGTCACTCTATTCATATAGTGATAGCAATGAAAATATTGATATTCGTGAATCAGCCGTGAACAACGAAAACCTCAATGCACATACGATCGATGTCTTGGCTGCCAAGACGTGTGCCTTACTCTTTGGTAAGGCTAATGGTGTCGCCTTAAGACAATCACTTGTTCCTATCTTCTCGTAAAGTAGATGTACACTTGCAAACAAATATTCCAACTGACCTTTACTGTATAGATACGTAGATAATAAGCAAAAATGGTGGCCACCCAACTTGGTTGTATCTATGATGAAGTTAGTACTTCATTCTCTTCAAGTAAGAAATTTAGAAAAGCCAACCAAAATTGACATCTCATTTGTATCGTCAGCCTCAGTACAGTTATCTTTTAGTATCCGAATTGATCCAACAATTTGACAACACACAATCTGAAAGCAGTGATTATCTTGAAAAAAGAGCATCCTTCGTATCTGCATTAGATGCCATTCTTAACGCCAACGTATCTCTGGTTGGTATTTCGGTGCTTGAGGTCTTGAATTCACTCTTTGCACAACTCATTCAATCTCTTCACGACAGCAACAAAAAGTTTATGACTAGCAAAGATGACAACAGCTTACATTACTTTATTCATCAAGGTCTAGTTCAAAGCATTGGAGGATTGGCTTCTCAAACATACTATGTCAACCAATTGAATGACATCACAAGCTCCATTGTCTCCAAACTTCGCATCAACCATGCAGATACAACAATAGAAGGGTTATCTATTGTAGAATACAGAAGGGCAACAATTCAATGTTTACAGCATGTTGTCGTTTGCTCAGCAAAAAAATCAGAGAGAGAAGGAGATGCACCTGTTTATAATCATTCGATTAGTCTTGATACCTTGATTCCCGCTTTAGGATTATTGCTTGATACTGCTTCAGGTATAAACAAAATCATTCAATTGGTATAACTTTGTCTTAATTTCAAGATAGAAACACGTATCGAATTTGCTGAAATGCTGACTTATTATTTGGAAGAAACAGCAGAGGATGATATCGGTTTAAAGTAAGCAAAAAAAAAAAAAAGGTACAATAGTTAAATCTTTTTTTTTTGTAGTCCTTATCCCAAAGTATATAATTTACAATCAAACCTATACACTACTTGACATTCACCTATTTTACTATAGCATACCCTCACCCATCAAGGTGATATCCATCTCGTCAATATACTTCATCAAACCATATTAGACTGGATTCAGTTATCTACTGTAGGCGACATGATAGCTATCAAGAAACTATTATCCGCAATGACACGCCGGTTTGGAGTAGACGAAACGATCCGGGCCGTCCCTCTGATATTTGAAGTACAATCCTTGATCAAACAGACCGTCATCAAGGGTACTGCCCGACAACGTGCTGCGGCCGCTCTTGTGGTCGAGTGGCTGTTGACGATCGCTGAATTCTACCGTATTGACAGTCTACATGAATATGCTGAAGGCATCAAACAGGAACGCTTGAAACATGATGAATATTCGACGGTCTTTATGACGAATGATCTTACAGTGAGTGAATTCGAGCAGTTGGAACCAGAGAATCGAAACATTGTGGATCGATTTGTGGATCAAGCGGTGGTAGTAGAGATGCTGTCCAAGGATGGACCCTTGAGAGATCAAGACGATGTAGAAGGAATTGACCTTGTCAGCAAACTGAATGCTCAGTGGGATGTCAATACAGAAGGTAACACGTACACGGTTCAAAATGGAACAGGGGATGCTGACTAGGCCAGATTTAGATAAACATGGATCTACTTTCAGGATTAGAACTTCGCGTAACTTGAGTGATTTGAAGGCGAAATTGGTCACGTCTTGGTCCAGTGGAACAGAGATGACTGTAAGTGCTCTGGATAACAAAGGTTTCCATTCGACTCATCTCTTTTTTAGTTGAATGATAGCGAAAAGAATAAGCAGACGATCAATGTAGAGAATTTAAAAGAGGTACTTGTAGGACAAATGCAAACAGAAGTAGTGGGCTTAGATGTGATGAGCTCAAGTTATCTATCAAAAAATCCCAGTGAGGCCTTTACTGACATGAGCTCTCTTTTGGAATCCATTACTTCCGGACACAATGAGACAAGGTAAGTAACCAAGACATGAACGCTATCAACTCAATCTCATCTTTTCCTGTAGCTCCCCTTCATTATTTAATCCTCCTTATAAACCATAAGTGTTTTATTGTAAATGAATAAAGTACACTGTCATGCACGCTTTAGCTTTAAACTAAACGACTTTAGTTTTTGAATGGCTTCTGTCTTGTTGAAGCTTTTCTTTTTGTCAATTTGAACATCTTGATCACTAAATCTTCTCAGTAAAAACATCTTGTTCTTTTTCACGGGTAAGGATGCGGTTGAGTTTTGCCTCTTTTGTAATCGAATGCTCATATGGCTTTCAGTACGCTTTTGTTTCCATGATAATATGATTTGATTCTTGAGCGATTTAAAAGATCGTTTGGCTGGCATCGTTTTCTTGGGTTCGTCTTGCTCCACGTGTGATGGCGGGGAGTGTACCAAGGAGCATGCACTTTCTTTAGCAGCGGGTAATTCTACTGCAGTTTCCCACGGAGCCAAGGGTGTGTCCAAACATTCTTCAAGATCTATTGTCTCTTTGCTGTCAAACTCCCAATGCATAAAGATGGATATCAAAAACCAAAAAACTGGACCATAAAATATGAACCAATAATGATAAAGTGTATTTCTGGTTTGCTTCATGAATTGTGAAAGCTTATTTTCATACAACTCCATTGTCTTTGATTCTTTTTTTTTTTCGATGAGTGCTCTATTTTCTTTTTTATGGTATCTTATTAACAAATTATTTAACGAAGAAGAAAGAAACAGACGTTGAAAGGGGAAAATTATAAGAAAGAAGGGAAAAAAAAGAGAGACTTTATAGGAGACAACTTTATTAATTGAACATAAAGGAGAGATAACAAAGGGTATGATCATATAAAAGGGGAAATACATACAACAACAATAAAAAAATATGTGTCTGTATTTCATAAAGGCTTTATTAAATGATTTAATAAATCACACTTGATCTAAATCTTGTTCTCCTTCCTGACAAACTAGCTTATTCCCCAACGTAGATCTGTGTCACATAAAAAGGGATCCGCACAATTCACCATTGCGCTCCGTTTATAACTCAGCCGATAGATAATTTTTCTTAGCTTGTTTTTTTTGTTTTTTTTTTTTTTTCTTCTTCTTTTCCCTATGGATATTTATGGTTATAATATAGCCAATTTGGCATTTATTTTCGTTTATTTATATACAACATTGGTTTATTGTGATCCATCTATCAATCATGTACCAATTGCATCTTTGAATAAAAGACAGACAGAGGGTAAACACAACCACTTTAAAAATGATAAATTAACAAAAAAAGTAGAAACAGCCAATAAAACCAGTTCAGTACAACCATCGCTTGTATCTTACAGTATCATGCCCACTCCTACTTATTCAACAGTATTAAATCAAACATTAAATGGCACAGCACTTCAATATACCAATACTTCAGATCCGCTTGTTCAATATGACTTAGAATGCAAAGCAGATGAATTGTTTTGCAATAAAGTTAGTAAATCAGTTGGTGCTGCCATTGATGAATTCACTCGAGTGGTGAATGTGAAAAATTCTCTATTGTAAATAAGAATATCATTTGATTTAGTTTGTTTACATATTTATCATAGAATCAAAGTATCTTATTACAGTTTTTGTGAAGTGTCTTGTTCTAACGATACTTTTGCATGGGGAATACCCACATCACAGGTAAAGACAAGAAAAAGAAAAAGAGCAAGAAAAAAAAAAAAAAGTAAGTATCAACTAATCCTTGATAGTTTACACTTCCATTTGAAGAAGGTGCAGATCTAAACTATGTATACCCTCAAGCCTTGGCTAAACAATTAGCACCTTACAGTAGCACCTCTGTATGGTCACAGTATGATGTTGAGATTGCAATTAATCATGATGTTTATATGAATGCTATTGATATGGATCAAGCAACGGAGGATGGATGGAATGGTACGAATGTACCTCCAAATGGAAAATTTTGGTTTCTGGTAAGTTTTGTACAGAAACAAGCATTCGATATCTTTGTTCATCTACAAAATAGAATGATACAGACATTTTGCAATACCAAATCGACTTTCGTATTGTCATCTTGCATGAACTACTTCACGGTCTTGGACTTTTGAGCTCATGGGCAGCCTATTTCTGGACCAACAAGTCACCCTTCAAGACGCTTGTCGATGGCATCATTGACCCACTCGAGCTTCAACTCGTCACACCAAGCCCTTACTGGTACATCAACCAGGAGACAGGGCCTGCTTATATCACAGGCTTTCAACCGACCATGATCTTTGACAAGTACCTGATGGTTGTCGACACATCATTCAATAAAACGCAGGTCTCACCCTTATCTGACCTCTCGTTTGATATGCAAAATTTTTGTGTAGATACCAACAATGAAGCCTTCATTATCAATTTCATCCGGCTCTTTAATTCAGCAAATCAATCCACTCTGGCGCATAAGCTATGGGTCTCACTATCACAGCCCGAGACACTTCAATTTCAGTTTCAACCACCTCCCGTAGCGAATAGTAGTTACAATCTCATCAGTTATCTTAATCAAACTTACCAAAACATGACACTGCTGACGGGTCAGGGTCTATTTGAAGAAACCACGTATGAAGCTACCGATCCAGCGATCAATCGGCCTGGATTGATGGTCGCTCATCTGGATGACAAGTATGCAGATACAGTGGATTTCTTGATGACGCGAGATTATCAAATGGGCAAGACATTGGATAGTTTGGTGACCCAATATTATAAAAATATACCCACCATAAAGTATAATGCATCCACACCCAACAACACCAGGGTGGAGCTCACATACCATTCACCCATCGGACCTGGCATCTTGCGCATGTTAGATTCGATTGGGTATTCAACTATATTGACAAGAACGAATTATACGACGGAAGGGAATGTCAAGACACCTAAACCTCGATCTTCGTGTGACGACAATAATACAAACCATGGCATGAAGCCTTCTCCTTCTCCTACTTCTGCTGCTTCTCGTTCCAAAACGGCTGTGTTTCTTTGGGTTGCGTCTTCTTTTGTTTTTTTGGATTTCATGTTTTATTTTGGATGATGCGAAAGAATCCAATGATCTTAGTACATCACAGCCTTTGAAAAGGATATATATATCTTGAGACATTAAATGACAAAAAAAGACTCTGGTTGCTATCCGCTTTGAAGGCAAATTAATACAAATGATTTCATGCACATAAAATATACTTTGTAAATAATATAATAAAAAACACGAAAAGTCACTTTTATAAGTTTGTTTAATGGAATGAATTATGGTTATTGCATGTAGAATTTAAATATGCGTGAGGCTCTCATTTCTTTTGTTTTCCTTTTCCTTTAACATCTTTCTTTGAGCGATTCAGTACAACAGCCTCCTCTTTGTCAGTCGATTCTTCTTTCTTCCCCTTTTCTTCCTTTTCTTCTTCCTCTTCTTCTTCCTCTTCCTCATCTTCATCGTCCTCTTCTTCTGACGATACTTCATCATCAAATAAACTATTTGAAGTTGAAGCAACTGGTTTATGAACAACCTTTTGACGTTTAATTGCTTGTCCTACTGCTGACTTGACACCTTCGACCATTTCTTCAGATTCCTCCAAAAATTTGTTATCATCAAATAAATGCTTTCTGGGCTCTCTCTCTTTCAGCGCTTCCTCTATCTTTCTTTTCAATTTTTCTCTTTTTTCTGCTTCACGTTCAGGGATTGCTTCCAACTCTTCTTGCATCCTATAAGCATGTATAAGTTTTTTTCTTCTTCTTCTTCTTCTTCAACACAACTCTGTTTATGCTTTCTAACCTTTTAGCTTCATTTACTGTTCTGATACGTCTTCCTTGTAAATCTCTGCAGGCTTCAAAATTGGTTGTCTTTTGTGCATTCATTCTTCCACCCTGGGCACGAAGCATAGATCCAAAACCACCTTTACCACCCAACAATCTTGCAGAAAGATTAAAGTAAAGAGTGTTATTTTCGACTTGTAAATATTGTTCATCGTGCAAGGCAATACCACCAACAGTGCTCAATACTTGCTGATCTACTGGAATAAAAGTCAATTGTGCTATTTTTTGCTTTAATTGATGTGCTGTGCATGTTTTTTCTTCAATGGGTAAGCAAATAGATGAAGAAGAAAGTAAAGAGACAATAGCCTGTGTCATTTGAAGTTTAAAGAACAAAAAAGAAAATAAATTGAGCTGTGAAAAAAAGTGTAAGCGGTCTCCTAAATCCTGTAACCAATCAAAAAAGTAAGTTGTGCAGTCTTGCGTTATTAAGCAGCATAGATTTTTCAAGGAGGGATTTCGAGTAAAAGTTTCTGTGAACTTTTTTGGATAAGCTACATCTGGCCTATCATAAAAACACCGAGCAATATCATGATTCACAATATCTAGATTACTACCGGATTTTTATACAGAATTTACCTTTAAAAGCATTACATCTTGTTGAGTATACGTGTTTACACTTCAAAGGTTTTGGAGTACAAAGTCAAATGTTGCTGGCAGCTACTTTTGCTGGTATTGGATTTGGTAATGCTGGTGTTCACCTCTGTCACGGCTTGAGTTATCCTATCAGTGGATTAAACAAGAACTATAAACACCCTGGATATAACGTTGAACATTCCATTATTGTAAGTAAAAAAAAAAGCTAACCATCTTGCATAAACAATTAAATCCTTTGTATTAGCCTCATGGTGTCTCTGTCGCATTGGCTGCACCCTCAGTATTCCGTTTCACCTCTAATGCTTGTCCTGATCGACATATTGATGCTGCTGCTGCCTTTGGTGTTGATCCTGCCAGAGTCAAGGACTCCATGGCTGGTGAAGTACTTGCAGAGAAATTGACTCGCTTCCTCGAAGACTTAGGATTACCTAATGGTTTGAGTGGTATTGGCTATGATACCTCTTACATCCCTGACTTGGTTGAAGGTGCTTTGCCTCAACATCGTGTCACTAAGCTCGCTCCTACTCGTGAACCTGCCCGTGAACAATTAGCTTCTATCTTTGAAAATGCCATGAAACTTTATTAGATAAGAGCATAAAAAAAGATAAGATTTTTATATAAAAAAAGGCAATTATGGCAATAAACTTTCTAGCTCTTTACGTATTCTTTCTTTTGTTTTTTGTAAATGTGCATCTGTAAAGTCACACCAAATCTGTGGTCTACTTTCCCCTTCTTGTTCATAGTCCTCATCAAAGTTTTTAACTTGAGGCAATTTTGATTTTCCCATTTTGTTTGCTTGATAATTTAACCAGCTGACATAAACTTCTCTACGACGTATATCGCACACATTTATTTTTGATGGCAGACCTGGCTTGAATTCTGCCTCCAGCTGACACATCCATCGAGTCTCAGGAACGTACGCATTGCCGCTCCAAACCCTTGCAATGGCTATTGCCTGTGTGTCATAGTAAGGGGTAAGGCTGAATATACGAGCCATGGCGATAAAGCAAAGGGTTGGGTCTGACATCAAGAATACTTCATGGTATGTATTCAAGGCATATTCTCGACCCAAAACAATCTTACTCTTTGGTACATCAGCAAATGGCGGCTGTGAAGTTGACTGATATTCATTTTCCCAAATGACCAGGCATTTTGTAATCGGGATTAAGGAAGAAATCATAATGCTCTATTTGGAGTTTAAATATTGTTATAAATGACTTGGATTGCTGGTATTCATTTAACATATTTTGAAAGTTTTTCTTTGCTTGTTGATACCGACCTTCATAGAAAATTAACAAGATAGCTGGTTGTTCTAAATAGAAAGTATGGTGTATTTCAACTAGACAGATCAAAGACATTACTAATTTTATTTGAACATAAACCACTCTCCATCTGCATTTACCTTTTTAACAAGAACTAAAGCTGATCCATTGAAGGATCCAATGATACCAAACTAGTCCTTTCTGGTGGATGAGCAAACATGAACGTGCAAAAACCGGTACCAGTGAATCCTTCTTTGCGAATTGCCAGGTTTCCGCTTTTGTCCATTCTAGAATTAATTCATTCATTTTAAAAGCATTTCCTACAAAAGTTATTTAGAAATCTTTGTGCCACCCAAGTTCGGATTGAGGTGGGTTGTCAGCGTATATAATAGAAGTGCCATTGTAAGGATTTGTTCATCAAATTCAACAACGCATATAATGATGTTATTTTCATGATAAACTAGATTATCAGCGATGGCTTTTAAGTTTCTATTTCTTACGCAAACAAAATGAGTGCCTTCTCATTTGTTTAAGAGCCAAACCATTGAACAGATTAAATTATCTTGGTATACTTCTGAAGATATAACTGATAAAAAGAATAGATGACACAATTTTAACTTCAATCAATTTTTGTTCCATACAGTCGTTATTTGGTCTTTTCATTATACAGTAAATGTCTAGCGTTTATTGGCATAAAAACTGATGGAAAGTCGTTTGTGCATTTTTCACAAGCGTAGTATATTTGATAATAAAAATATTAACATTTGTCTTTTTCCTAGTAATGAATAATCATACTCCATACGAATATTAAAAGTAAATCAGATGATATTCTCATTTTATTTCGATTATTGTAGTGATTTATTAATTGATATTTAGACTCTATTATGCCCGTCATGCTCAAAATTTAGGGTTTGTTAATTTTCACATATATGATCTTTTCGTCTCAGTGATTAGAACCGCTCATTAGAACCAATTGGTATGAGAAACACACATTGATCCTCTATTCGTAATCTTGAACTCTCAAAAAAAAAATTTTAAGGTAAATTCAAATGGTGCAGAGGATTCATTATTTTTTCAAAATTAAAGGCAACAAGCTAGATGTGCTAGCTTAAAATCATACCTAGAAAAGTTTGTGTATTTCCCTCAACATTTCGTGTACTGGTATTTTCACATTAATATGTAGAAAAAATCGAAACATTGTTTGTCTGCCTTGTCTTAGATGGAAGAAATCTAGGAGAATTTGACATAATTGCTAAATTTTTTCATTCATTGTCTCATTCATATTATTATCAAAGAATTTACATGTCATTATTATTTGCATTAATGAAAGTCTGATTAGCCAGTATGGATGTTGATAGTATACTGCTGACTTGTGCTAGTTAATTGTGCGCTTCTCAACATTAAGCCATAAGCCACTATCTGGATAGTATGTCTATTTCTATTTGAAATATTCAGAAATTAAATCCATTTTGTACGTATCCGATCGACAAGTTCTAAACCATGTAAATATACTTCCACGATTGATCTCTTAATATGAAGATTCTATAATATGGCTTTGTCTTTTCCTTTTTTTTTTTTTTTTTTTTTTTTTTTTTTTTTTTTTTTTCACTGATTATTTCATACCTTCTGACTTGGTCGTGTACAGGCATAATTAGAAACATTACACATCCTAGATACTTATACACTTAATGAGGAGAATGCTATCTTCTTGGCATAAGCACTGCAAGAGAAAAACGAGAAACGATCTCAATGATTGATTAAGAAATTTTGTGATATAGAGTTCGGTTATAGGGATGCAGGGATGAAGTTGACGATCATGCATGCGAGAAAAGTATACAAAAAGGACATCGAGTTTGCATCAAATTAGACATATATTTTGCATAGACCCTTGTCGATCTATATACAACAACAGGAAAGTTACTAAGAACTTCAGTGTCATTATTCTAAATTTTTCATTAAATAGCCATACAATTCTACAATATATACTTACATCGATATACTTTTAGTATTCGAAGCCTCGTTACAAGCAATGGGCTAACAGAAGGCCATATCTGTCGATTGCAGCTAGCAGGTTTCTAGAAGGTTTCTGCTGAAGAGAAGAATTTTAATAAAGAAATTGAAATTATACTAACTATAATGTGGATAAGTCATATAATTTTTCTTTTTAAACAACATACTTTACTACAGGAATATTGTGAAACTACAGCACAAGTCACGGAAGCCGAGCATTTAAACGTGATTGCATCAATCAATATTTATGGTGTTGCTCTTCTTTTTGGTTTTATTAGCCCTTAAATAAGCAACGGTTTCTTGATTTTAACGGTGTTTACTCAGTGTTTACCAAGCGATGGCCATTAAAGCAATACAGTTGAGATGAATTTGGGCATGAAAGATGTACAAGACTTTCATTTTGAAATTCAATCCCAACAATACACTTCAATATTTCACCGTATTAGTTTTTAAGAAACCATGATTATTTATACAATGAAGATAAAAAGAAAAGCAAAAGAGTAAGAGCATGCCTGTAAAAAGATGTAATATTATTTTGGAAAAGACCTTTGTTTTTTTCAGTTATTCGGCTATTTAACCCTCTTCAAAACCTGCTTCCAAACAAGAATATGCTGTCACCATGATTTGGATGAGCTAGTAAGGATAAGTGTACCATTAGATCAGTTTTCGGTTTTGATAGGCTAATTATAAGTACCATATGTGTTACAATTTCCAGGCCAGAAAACAGTGCGAATTTGACTATTTAAACAGATAATTACTGAAACCGATCTATTTGATCTATTAAAGGTATAATTACCAATAATAGTAAAACCTACATTTACCACCATGGTATGCTTACATATGTGTCATTTTCATTTAATTCCATATATATACTCCACCTTTGAGTTATTATGCAAAAAGTTCGTATTGTCATTAATTTACAATTTGAAATATTTTTATAACCCATATAAACTCAGGCATTTTTTTTCCCACAAAATACTCCATTTTATGGGTGAAGCATAAACAGATATCTTTTAATTTATCCAGTGACCGAATTTTAGGTTTTGAAACATCACTTGTAACTGAAACCATAGCATATTTGAACATAAAGCAGAATAAGATATAGGGCTATATAAAGAAGAACTCAGCATCCAGCATAAAATCGTTGACAACCATTAGGTAAAGCTTTATCAGTTTACCAATTGAACAAAATTCTTGACTATGAAGGATTATTTTACATCAAAAATTGCTCTTCGTCAATACAATTATTCAATTGGGTATTTCTGAAATGATCGCTGATGATGAAATATTATGACGAACAATTAAACTAGTAAAAGCAAGAATCCACAATGGATTTTGTTTTTGGAATATGTAAATAAAATCAATAACTATTGAGCTATATGTATATAATACGATGCCATTTTCCTTCTTATCACAAGAAAACTATAATCAACATCCTAGAAGATATCCACGATCGTGATCAAGCTATTGCTTCATATAATCCAAGATTTTTTTTAAAAAAAATTAAACTATAGCAGTTTTTGGATAAAGCTATAACTCAAACAAAATAATAGGCACGTTGTTCTTCAGGGCTTTCGTGGCTCTTAGGTATCAATGATTGTAATTTCAGAATTCCTTTTTAACTGGAGTGTGAATATGTATTCAGGTAGAGTCATTTTTTGAATCGATGTGCAACACAACTTAAAGTTTCATTATAAAAAAAACTTTTTCTAGTATAACCAAAAACAATCTAATCCTGATGAAACTAACGCGGCTTTTGTAAATGTATTTTTGACATTCAGAATTTTGAGATGTTTCTAGCCAATAAACTTTGAATTTTTTCTTCGAAAATGAATATACCACTCGTATCAGCTTCTTTAATTTTTCTAGTATCGTTTACACGAGCTCTAATCCCTAATAAATATTGCTAGTACCCTTTCAGTGGAAGTATGTTCCTACGTCTCTATGAGTACTGTCACTTGCATTATGCCTTTAGAGATCTTGGCTCTAAAAAAGAAATTTGATACGAAACTTTCCCACCATTTTCAACGCCAAAATCAAAAGCCGACTACCGTGTACATCTTGGCTCCTGGTGATTCATTACCTTTTATGTTTGTACCACACCTTGTGCCTTGTTTAACTTTTTGATTTGTTCTGATTATATCCCTTATACAATGACGCGACTTTAGATAGCATCTAGATAAGCTAAATAATTATTCTCCTATGGAGAAATACACGCTGTTTGTGATCATTTATTTTATACCATTAGTTTATAAGGTACGCACCATTATTGTTCTTTTTATCTAGTTTGTGCTGGACAATTATGGTTAAAAAAATAAAGAGACACAAGAGACAATAAAAAATATGCAAAACACAAAGAAGATTTATTTTAGAGGAAATATTCTAACATTATCTGTTCAACCAACTCTGAGCGCTTCTTTACAGTTAGCAACTACATGTATTTGTAAAGTTTCAAAAGAAATCATAAAGTGCTTTTATGCAAGGTTTTTGTTATAGATAATACAAATGTGTATTTGTTTTGTCAGTCTGCTTTCACTGTTACTACACAAATGACCCATCTTGAAGTCCGCTTGTGTCTTGATGGCTGATTCGATAAAGGAACATTACCTAGCCTTATTAGTTTCATTATCCTTCTTACTACAAAAAGAAAACATGATTCATATTTTTTTTTCTATTGCGCAGCTTTTTTCAATGAAAGCATACCATTATCATCTGATGGACGCTACTATTTCAGTAAGGTGCGTATTTGCGTAGTTAATTTTTTGACAATTACAAGATGTGATGAGACACATTACCGTAGTAGATTTATTCTTTAAAAATAAAGTGGATCATGTAAATCATCGCCCTCTTAGACTAAAGTCGACATAATGGTCAAATATGTCAAGGCACTGACGTTTCATATTCATTTTTCTCATTGTTTTTACTAAAGAATCATTGCATCAATAAGACTTATAAAAAGGTAAATGACAATGTTTATTGTTGTATGCGCATTTTTTATATACAAATTAAATAATAATAACAATGATTTTTCTTTCTAAATGTGTAAGGTTATGTTTTATAAGTCCGCCAATAAAGCAGCACCCATTTCTCTAAAATTAAAGTTGATATCTGATTCTTTTGGTTTGATAAACAATGGATTCTTTGAAAATGAGAGTCGAATGCCACCTTTGACGGAGTTGGAAAGTGCATGACCCTGAAGCTGAGTCATGGCCTGTGTGGCATAGAGCACATCTTCGAATTCGACAAAGCACATGGGGCCTTGCTGCGGGGATTTGATACGAAACGACATGCGCTTGTATCCTTCACATTTCGAAAAGAGTGAACGTAATTCTTCTTGGTTTGTGCTGGAGGGCAGATTGCCTACGTACAGGGTGTTACACGGAGGGTTTTGATCTACTACTGCTGCTAAACGAGACAAGGATGTGGTGGCTGTGGGTTGAAATGAATTCTTGCGACTCATGGAGACATCATCTGGTAATTTGTTTTCAAGGATGGGGTCGACATTGGACATGGGTAACGATTTTGACAAGTAATGAAATGAATCCGGTTCAGGGTCCATCATAAAGGCTGATTTTGAAAAGAGGTGAAATGGTTGTTGTTGAAAAGGTGATTGAGGAGGAGGAGGGGGAGAGATGATTGTGTTTCGGCCAGCATCAATGGATTGTGAACGACTGGTGCTGAATAAAGGATGTTCTCGAAAGAAGGAATCGTGAATGGGTGAAAATGGTTCATATTGAATTCCGACTAATTTAGGATTCTTTTGGCTTGCATTTCGAGTACCAATTGTCATTGGTGCAATGGTGGCGGAGGAATTTGTACCTTTTTTGATGTGCAAGTTCTTTTTAGCCATCTCAGCTTTTAAGACCGAACTCTTTTCTAAATCAACTTTTCGACCATTTAATATATCAACTGCCTCTATTGCTTCAGAACGAGTAGCAAATCTAGCAAATCCAATCTATTCTTATTGTTAATAAGAAAAATAGTTAAACAATAAAACTATTTACCATTTGTTTTTTATTATTTTCATTGGTTTCTTCATCTTGTTTACAATGCCATTTTAATGAAGCTCCTTCGAACCCTTTAGAAAAAAGAAACATATTTTGGAATTCTCTTTCTTGCATATCATCAGGAAACCCCACAACAAATATAGTCGTAACATCCTCGGGTACAGGAGAAGTACCAGAAAATGGGCTCTGAGCAGCAGATAATGGAGGGGAAGAAGGATCCATGATTTCCTCTCTTAATATACCTTGGCTATAAGTAACCATGAATTTTTTTTTTAATAGAAAAAGAAAGAAAAATAGAAAAAAAAATCCCTCTTTTTTTATTTGATTAGAGAAATTGGCGGTAATTTATTTTAAAAAGCGGTCTTTTTTCTCATCTTTTGTATTTTGGATAAACTCTTTTATAACATAACGAATCAAATTAGTTGTAAAAAAAAAGAACATTTAGAGTGTTGCTTTTCTTTAAATAACTTTGTAATACTAGCATTTTCTCTCTCTCTTTTTTTTTTTTTTTTTTGTATTGTCACTAAAGTAATATTCTGTACAACCTTATTATACAATTCCGGCCCATCGAGATGCTTATTTTCCTGTCTATTACATAAGACCTTTTACTATTTCATAATAGGAAAATGAATTACGTGCTGGATGGAAAATGGATGTTTTTTTTTTATTCTTTTATAATAAACAAGTGACAGTTTAAAACAATGATAAATAATAGGACAAACACAAAAGGCAGATCTGTTGTAAATTTATGTAATCGAAATTATTTCCTTTTTAGGAAATGTCATGACTACATGCTACCTATTGCATCTTTGGTATCATCTTTCAGATAGCAAATCCATACTGTGATACTTTTTTGCTTGCTATTCTACATGCAAATTCTGTAGCAGCTCTTACATTATAACCATGACAAAGATAGAAAATGACACCTGCTATAAACGTGTCTCCAGCTCCAATGGTATCTACTACTCTTTGTACGTAAGGTGCTGGTGAAGAATGAATATTTTGATGGTGTAAACTGGTTGCACCATTTGCTCCCCAAGTACAGAATAAAACGGCTCTGAAAGATGATGTGTTATTGAAGTTATATCGATAATAAAAAGCTTACTCTGGTTGGCATTTCGCTTGAAAATCTCTTAAAAATCTTGTTGGCTCTTCATATCCTCTTTTTTCTGCATACAACTTTGAAAAAAATACAACATCGCCCTATATTAATTATAATAAGAAACAATACCTAATACAATTTACTTATATTACTCTGTTCAAAAGTGTATCAATATGAGGCCTATCTGGTTTCTCTAGTTCTACAGATATTCTCAGTTGAGATCTCCATCCTTCTTGTCTTGCTTTATTATCAAGCCAATCGATTTGTTTTACTGCCTCTTCAACATTTCTTCCTTCAAAATGAACCCAAGAAAGCGGAGCGTCTTTAAAAAATGTTTCTATTTTTCCAATAAACTCATCCTTCTTGATATCTTGTATACTATAATAGCTATTTTAATAAACTTTTTCTCTGCGAAACCTTTCTTATTTTACGTATTGCATGAGATAATGGTTCGTGAACCTGTTTTGCTAGACTGAATGATATAACTTGAAGGTGTGGGTTCTTTACGAAACAGACAAGTTGAGGTTTTTATTCCTTTTGATTCCAGTTCTTCTAATAAAGCACTACAAACGATAAAAGTCAGTTTATTTACAAAGTGTTTTATTGCATTATTATACTTTGAAGTGTTTTGAGGTCCTAATGCAGACATGACAAAGGGGTTTATGTTTGGAAATTGACAAAGGACCTCAGCTGTATTCAAACAGTTGCCACCTTTTCTTTCTTGTGTATCAGTAGTTCTAAGCTTTGTATCTTCCTCTGGAAAATGATCCACAGTTAAGATAGTATCAACATAAACCTGCCCAACCAAAAGTACATTATAAGTCATCACAAGAAAAAAAAAAAGAAAGGAGTTTTAAAACAGAATAAACAGAGTGGGATTGAGTGCAAATGTCTCTTAAACTCCTTTTTTTTTTTTTTTTTTTTCTTTTAACTCAAAATGACTTCTTCAGTAGTTGCTTTTGAGCTATTTACTTTGCCAACGCAGGTAGATATCAGCGGTCCTTTTTGGACAAAATTAAAGGAGAATGACTTTTTTGTTTTACAACAAGCAAAAACACAAAAAAGCGGCTTAATGAGAAGTGTATTGGGTACCTTACAAAATGTGTATGTTTTCAATTGTAAAAAAAAAAAAAAAAGTCGAAGATAATCAACGTTTTGGAATAGATTGGATACAAAGCAATCACCATATCGTATTTTATTTAAACGAATGAATAACACCAACTTACAACTGGCCGTGGCCGAAACAGAAAAGAAGGCAGATATTGCTTGGGAATGGATTAATAGTAAAATTAATATAAAATAACGACAGTACAACTGTGTCTCATAAATATATTTAGTCCATATTTCACCTTTACTTGATAGTCTAGACAGCGAAGAAAGAGAACCCTTTGTGGTTACTAAAATTAACTCAATTGTTACACGCAGAGGTATATATATATAGATACACATATGTATATAAAAGACCTTGAATACTTAATAAAAACAGACTCTGGTACGGATGAAATATCAACAGATGAAAAAGTGAGAAAGGCATCAAGAAGTTTTCGACAAACGTTTGATGTCTCTCCTTCAGAAAGACTTGTCAACTGTAAGGATAAACAACATAGCTATGTATCATGTATTAATTGTATACCTGTCTCTATAGATTATTCTTGTGCGTATCATACAAATCGTTTTACAAGCCAAGGTTGGCTTTATATTAGTGAAAACTACCTAGCCTTCTATTCCTTCTTACTCGGTTATGAAACAAAGGTGTTGATTGAACTGAAGAATATAGAGGACATTAAAAAGGAAAGATCCAAGCGTGGTGTATTTCCAGATGCGATCAAGGCCATCCTCAAAGATAAGACAGAGCATTTTTTTTCAAATTTATTTAAAAGAGATGAAGTCTATGACACGTTAGTTCAACTGACTGGGTTAGCCATGCAGCGTGTACTCAAAGCAGCCAATAACACTCATAAGGAAGAGAAAACAGAAGAGATTATCAGTAAATTTATGCAGCCGCTGAAAACAGATCTTGCAGCTCAGAAAAGGGACGAGCGATTCAGGGCACTCTTTCGATTACCGATCAGTGAGCATTTGATGACAACGATGGACGCGACTGTAGGCGAAGGCGTCATGGGCAAACTAAACTTATCTGAAGCCTATCTTACCTTTACTGACCAAGCCAATGTGGATATGGTCATGCCACTGTACACCATACGTCGAGTAGAAAAAGTGATGGATCAAAGACCAGACTTGTATTCCATCAAGATTGTCAATTGGCACCATGCCCAGACGATCTTTCATTTGAACGGGTAAAATATGACAATGCATAATTACTATAAGCTTATATGATGAATAGAGGCAAAAAGGATTGCGAACAGTTTTCATCTACTTTGACAATACACTTGAAAAACCAAATTAAGCACATGAAGATGATGAAACAATTTCTCAAGACATGTCCATCTGAATCAGTGATTAAAGATCAAGATTTGAATTTAGTGCCTGGTGGATTAGGGCTTACATTTGGCTTCCCTGGTGATCCCAAGAAATTGAAGGAAAAAAGCAAAATGAAATTATGGAAAGAATACTTTCAAAGTAAGTTTCCCGAGTACGTAGTTTATAGAGTCAAATAGGTCTTACTTTTTTGTATTATAAGGAAATGGTAGAAACTTGACATTATCAAAAACACCTCATTTTTCAAAGTTGATTCGAATCGGCTTACCCAACAAGCTACGAGGAGAAATGTGGGAAGTTTGCTCAGGTGCAATTTATGAACGATTTATGAACCAAGGACTTTACGATCGAATCTTGGAAGAAAATAAAGACAAGACGTCATTTAGTTTGGAAGAAATCGAAAAGGACCTGAATCGATCCTTGCCAGAGTACAAAGCGTATCAGCAACCAGAGGGCATTGATCGACTCCGAAGAGTGTTGGTTGCTTATTCTTGGAAGGATCCTGAGTTGGGTTATTGTCAAGCTATGAACATTGTCACATCAGCCATCTTAATGTAAGTCCCTAGGTCAGAAAGATAGTACGTCAAATTAAACGATATATAGTTATATGAGTGAAGAACAAGCCTTCTTTACATTGGGTACTTTATGTGATGATCTATTACCTGGTTATTACAGCACCTCAATGTATGGAGCGTTACTAGATCAAATTATATTTGAGCATCTACTGGAAAAGACAATGCCTAAACTACATCAGCATTTCAAGCAAGCGGATATTCAACTTTCGGTTGCTTGTTTACCTTGGTTCCTAAGTCTTTACATCAATTCAATGCCACTTTTATTTGCTTTCAGAGTGTTGGATTGCTTCTTTATGGAAGGTCCCAAGGTGTTGTTTCAAATTGGGTAAATAGATAGAATACATAATTTATCTAGTTGTTAATTTTTTTATAGGTTGGCTGTATTAAAGATCAATGGCGATGGCTTATTAGAAGCAAGTGATGACGGTGCATTTATGAATATACTCAAACAATACTTTAGTCATCTTGACACACCTTTATATCCCAACTCTGATAACCCAAAAGCAAAGAACTTGACTGTAAGTCCAAATTCATATAATGTATATATTTACTGAATTCACTTGTAGAAATTCAATGAACTATTATTGGTTGCTTATAGAGAGTTTAGCAGTGTGACTGACGAAGTTGTACGGGAACTAAGACAAACACATCAACTCAAGGTAGTTGCAGGCATTGAATCCTTCACAAAGAGATCGGCGATACGTAACATTGCCAACACAGCTAAATTAGACAAAGAAGAATTAGGGGTGATTTATGACAAGTTTCAAAATGTGTTGTATTATCATGAACATACACAGATGAACCTGGCATCTTTTGAAATATTTATTGGATCACTGGCATCGTGGGCTAAAATGAACGCAGAAGATCAGCAACCAGAGATGCAGAGACAACTTAAAGTAGCTAAAAATTTTATTCAGCAGCTGTTTGATCAATTTGATGTAAAAAAGAAACAAAACATTGACCTTCAGGTACAAAATGGTAACTGTATGGGTTTTTATGCAAAGGCTCATTTGTTTATCAATAGGATGTAGTGATTGGTATTGGAGCTATTTGTAAAGGAGATTTGAATAGTCAACTGGAATTATTTTTTAAGTTACACGACGTAGATCAAGATGGTTATCTTGATAAAGATGAAATAGTACAACTATCCGAGACATTGCTGTGGATCTTTAGACGTACAAATGATGAAGAACATTTAAATTCAGTATCTACCTTTTTACAAAATGCTTTTGAGTATTCGGAAACCAAAGAGGACAACAACTATTTATCTTTAGCCTCCCTAAGGTATACTTGTCTATCTGCATGTTTATATATTAATAGTATGATTTTAGAATGATTGTCTTGGCGGATGAAACACTGGAAAACTTTTTTGATCATGGTTTCTCACAATCTTTCCAATTAACAGAGAAGCCGATTGAACAACAAAAGAGTCTTGGTAGAGAAATATTTGATAATTTATTAGCGACAGGAGCTAAATTAGCAGCAACCACTCGACCTCAATTAAGAACCAAATCTACGGATACTTCAAGCATTACAACTACTAGTATTACGCCACCGATAAACCATAGTCCAGTAACAGAAGGAGAAGAGCCAATCATCAAGAAGGAAGAAGAAGAAGAAGAAAAAGAAGAAAAAGAAGAAAAAGAAAGCGACGAAGTAAAGCATGTTATTGGAGAAGATAGTTCGGACGATGAAGATGATGAACTTAGTCCAGATGTACTTGAAGAAGTAGATAGACTATTAAAGGAATACAGCGATGAAGATGATGAATAAACAATAAAAAGATGATAATTCTCCATAAATATATGTGTATAGCGCATAGTACGATATATCAATGGTGCGTACTATGGTTTAAAAGAAAAAAGAAGCATATGAATTGTATGGTTTGCGCTACAATACAATCAGATGAGCCTTTCATTTTATCAGTCTCATTCTTATTATTTCGCGTGTTGATAATTCTTCGTTTATGAGTGCCTTCATTGATTTCCTTCTTTGACGCGTATTTCAAAGGCTAGTTTATGTGATACCATGACTTATCAATGCTATGTCTTATCAGTAGAAGAGAAAAATGATCAGAATTTAAAGAGCGGGATCATATATTTGGAAATCGCAAGTACTAACTTTTTTTTTACTAGCAGTAAGACATGATGAAAATATGAACATTACAATGGAAGATGATCCTAGGGTTTACTTTATACCCAGTGTTTCTTTCATCACTACTACTAACTTTTGTATACTTGAAATCAACAATGATGAAATGTTTATTACTTGAAAACTCAGTATGATATCAAAGCTTTCTTTGTGTATACATAGGACCGCAACATTTTTCAGACACATTTAATTTTAGTTTATTTCATAATGAAATAAAGGTGTACTTTGCAAAATAATATATTGAATCTCAAAGAGGACCGTCTTGTTTTTGAAAGAAAAAAATACATTTCAAGACAGAAAAAACAGATGTATATAAATAGCAGAATTCTGCCTAAAAAGAAGTTCTGGTGTCAAAAAATAGATTTTTGGCACAGATGGCATCTTTACCTTTTGATTTCTTGGATCAGATTCAAAATGGTAATATGCTTTCTGGGCTGAATCAGCCAATCTATAAACAGCTTTGGCACATGTTTAGAATTAGGAGAACAATTTGAATTGTTTTTTTAATTGTAAAAAGAAAGTATCAAATTTTCCTAAAGCACCTTTTGTTTAATTGCGCTACTTGCCATCTTTTGCAAATCGCTGATAGCATTAATTTGAGTCACAGATTTCACTACCTGTGTTTTGGATTTCCGCTTACTACCAGAAAAAAAAAAAAAAAAAAAAAAAAAGTGGAAATCTTTCTTTCCTTAGTTCTTTCTTATTCTTTTTTTTTTTTTTTTAGAAAATAATATATATTGAATGCATTTGTAACAATTTGTAAATATAAATGAACTTGCAAAGAACAGATTCAAACTCGTCTCAGAAAAAGAAGTCTGAAATAACAATAATACAACGCAGTCAATTGTTACAACAAGCAACATCCAAGTTTGGTTTAAAAAGATCTTTTACTACGAAGGTTCCCAATAATAAAGCATCACCACAGCCAAGAGTATCAACTTCAACTTCATTGTCTCGAGTATCAGAAAATAGTAGGTTTGTTTATTAAATTTAATTCATTATACTAAACTAGCTGCTAAGCACATCATGGTATACCAAAGCTTACAACATCAACACAACTGAATAATAAAAAAAAGCTACATCCTCAGCAATCTCGGTATTATAGAGCCTTTTTGTCTCATGTAGCAGTAGAATTAAAGAGAAGGATTATATTATCTAAACGTATAAAGAATGATATTGAATACAACAATGTATTTGATGGTAAAGAAGCTGTGGTAAAGTGCATTTGTGAACACACCTATATAGAGAGTAAAGGCTAATATGAATGTGAAATATAGGACAAGCTAAAAGAAATTCTTTGTACAACAGATCGTTTTCTTGCATTACGAGTGGGTCGTACTTTGGAAGCGCAAAGGTTCTTCCACGATGTAAATTACGAAAATAGATTAGTGGACAATATTATTGAAATATATCAATTCAATAATGATCTCATATTTCACGGTTATCACCACACTGATAGCAGCAGCAGTAGTAGCAGTAGTATTAGCGGCAGTGTTGCTTCTATGCCCACCCATCATGTTAATAGCGATGATGAATATGAAGAAGAAGAAAATGATACACATCAAACCATGTTATTATTACCGCATGGTGTCTATACAGAATTGACCTGCTGTTATTCTCCTACATGCAATTATTTATTTCCGTGTTACAGTTACACATGTCCAAACAAAGAAAGATTGGTAAAGTAGAAATAACCACAATGTGTATTTATGTGTTGAATATTCTATATAGAGAAATAGACCACAAAGCGTAGATACAAGGGAGAAAAGAATTACAGCTTATACACATGAAATAGAAAAGCATCAACCACTCTGGTCAAATTACATTGATGATTATGTATTATTTTCTATTTCTGCCTTGGAAAGGAAAAGGCAAGAGACTATATTTGAATTAATTTATACTGAAGAAAGCTTCTTGAAAGATTTGAAATATGTCATTGACGTAAGTTATCATTATATTATTAAAGAAAGTATTGACTGTTTAACTTAGATGTGGATTGAACCATTAAAAACAAATGACATTATCCCAATAAAACGAAGAGATGTATTCATAAACCAAGTTTTTTCAAATATAAAGGAAATTTACGATATCAGTACACGACTCACATTGGCATTAAAGGAAAGACAGCAGCAACATCCAATTGTTTTACAAATCAGCGATATTATGGAGCAATTCACTGCAGAATTTGAACCTTTTGTTTATTATGGTGCAAGACAGCATCAAGCTAAGCATACATACGAGTTAGAAAAGTACAAAAATCCACGGTTTGCTCTTTTTGCGGAACAGACAGAAAGACACAAAGCATCACGCAAATTAGAATTGAACGGGTACTTGACAAAACCAACTACACGACTTGGAAGATATACGCTCTTGTTGGACAAAATTTATGATAGAACAGAGCAAGGTCACCCAGATAAACAACATATACCCAAAATCATTGCTTCTATCAAACAGTACTTACAAAAAGTCAATAATGAGGCCGGAAGAGCAAAGAACAAATTTGATTTGCAGCAGATCCATGCGAATCTTACATTTAAAAATAAGCGAGACAAAATGGACTTGAGGCTGTTGGATGAAGGTCGATGTATTATTAAACAAGGTACATTAAGAAGGACGTCTGGCCTTGATTCAACTGAATATCAAGTGATCTTGTTTGATCATTATTTGGTGACTGCAAAAGTCAAGGTGATTAACGCTATAGAACATTATAATATAAGGAATAGGGTATAAATGGTTAAAGATGTCATCCTTATTGTTATGTCTAATACAAAATTGTAGCCTATTCCTATTGAATTGCTTGGCGTCTCTTTACCTTCATCCGATAAGAGCAGCGTACAACGATCTTCTAGTACACTGTTATCCACGGCAGCAGAGAAATTGAGTACACATAGAAGTAATACGAATTCACCGTCCATCTCGCGATATTCAAGAGGCAGTACAAGTAGCACAGAGAGCTTGCTAAGCAGTAACAGTGTCAAATTAGGATCACCCATTACTTTTTTCCATGAAGGAAGAATGGCAGAAGATGCCTTCATGCTCTATGCGCCATCAGAGCATAACCGAAGGATATGGCATGATACAATCCGAAAACAAAAGGAAGCTAAGCTAAAAGGGCAGCATGTATTTCAGGTCGTTAAAGCAGTCAAGGATTATGAATTCTTTGCTGATATGAGCATTCATCATATGGTTGTTTTTGGTAAGTTTACACATAAACATAAAAGGACAGTTGTAAATAACAATAAAAAGATGATGGGCAATACTACATGTTAGCAACTGAGTCTGGATTATACATTGGGCAAAGAAAGAATGCGTCCAATGTGGTACCCAGAAAGATATTACCACTCGAAAAAGTGTACCAGGTGCATGTCCTAGAGGAATACAGTCTACTATTAGTCTTAGCGGATCATATTCTCTGGCAGTATCCATTAGATATCGTTGTCAATGGTCGACCGGATGGATCACTTCAGCATTTTGGAAGAAAAGTGCAGGGCAATGTCTCCTTCTTTCATGTCGGCACATGTCTTAATCGCATCTTGATCTGCGTCCCCAAACCGCCTTCCGTCAATGGTACAGAGATTGAGATTTATGAGCCCTCGATGCCCAAAACAGAGATGAAAAAGAAGTCTTTGCTGAGCAAATTTTCTATCCGCCCATCCCTGTCATTTACCAACACGCAAGTCAATCCACTCAAGCCGATTTACAGTCCGTGTGATGTGTGGGCGATTGATACAACCAAATCCATGATCTTGCTGACAACACCGCTTGGCATGATTGCAGTTGACATGAATACAAAGAAACCCGATCGTAAATATGAATGCACATACAATAAGCTCATGTTAATCCATTTCATATAGGATTACTGGATCCATCAGATAAGCATCTAGAGTTCATAACTAAAAATGAGACTTCTAATGCACAAATGACAATGAGCCCCATTATTAAGCGTATTTCTGTATTCCAAGTACCTAATGGCAACTATTTGATATGTTATGATCGATATGCGTTTTATATTGACAGAAAAGGAAGAAGAGCAGAAAAAAATTTCAAGATTGAGTGGGAAGGCAATCCGACAGCATTTGCATATCATCATCCTTATATCATTGCATTTGAACACCAATTTATTGAAATAAGAAGTATCATTGACGTAAGCCACACACTCTCTCTCTCTCTCTTTTAATAACAATGATGTGTATAGGGACAATTAAAACAAGTGATATTAGGCAAGAATATATCCTGTATTCAAAGTGGACATAAACATAAGGTACCTTTAATCATTGGAACAATGGTAGATCCATTAGACCCAACTTATCAAACAATATTCGAACTTTGTCTAATAGCAAACTAATAAATTATTGTGTAAATATTATTCTGTGCGTGGAATTTTCATGTATGACAACATAAAAAGGGGGGAATGGAGGCGATCACTCTTATACAATAACAATGCAGGGCGCTAAAATACCAATTTTAGTATAAAAAATCTTTGGCGTGCCAAGAATAATGCACACTTCACGTCATTTCAAAGTGTTGTATAAAAAACAATTTATATTCCGACTCCTTTCTTTCCTTCTTTCTTTTACCTTCATATTTTATGTCTGTTGCAGTATTCAATCCGGTATTAAATGAACCAGAAACAAGTCCAACCAAAAGAAAGGATAGTGGATTTGCAATGGATGAAAAAGTGATTTCAACACGGATCCTACCACAAGACAATACAAAAAGAAAGACCTATGCAGATGATACAGAAGAGGAAGAAGTTCGTGTAACGATTGGTACAAAAGTAGCTGAAGGACACCCCAATTATCAATTGATGTATGATATGTTGACTGGTATACGTATTGCAGTCGGACGTGTATCAGCAAAGATACAAAGACCCTTAACCGAAGAAGATTTTACAGCAGCCCATAAACTAGCCTTTGACGAGTAAATAATATATAAAAAAAAAAAAGACAATCAGCTGTAATTGTTAAACCCACCTAACGCACATTCCCATGGATAGAACGGGCAATGAATTAACGCCAGGTGTGAAATATGATTTTAAATTTAAAGATTATTCACCTTGGGTATTCAGGCACCTAAGAGAAAAATTTCATATTGACGCAGCAGATTACTTGATGTCCTTGACTAATAAATACATTTTAAGTGAAATCGTCTCACCTGGCAAAAGTGGTAGCTTCTTTTATTATTCAAGAGACTATCGATTTATTATTAAAACAATACATCATTCTGAACATAAATTTATGAGGAAAATTTTAAAGCAGTACCATGAGGTATTATCTATTTACCTCCTTTATATTATAATGCTTATCCTGTAGAATAGCACGTCTGTCATAACCCAAATACTTTGTTGTGTCGATTTTATGGCTTACATCGCATCAAATTACCAAGAGGAAAAAAGATACATTTTGTGATCATGGGAAACGTACTACCACCCAACAAAGATATCCATGCCACTTTTGATCTAAAAGGATCAACGTTTGGTAGACTGACTTCTGAAGATGAAATCAATAAAAATCCGCATGCAGTTTTGAAAGATCAAAATTGGGTGAAAAAAGATGAAAAGATACAGTTGGGTGAAAAGAAGAAGATGATGTTTTTGACGCAATTAGAAAAGGATGTGGATACATTAAAAAGACTGAATATAATGGACTATAGTTTGCTAGTAGGGATTCATGATATGAAGAAGGGAAATACCGAATGCATTCGAAATCAAAGTTTACATATCGTCGTCACTGTAAGTAGTGTCCTTTATTAAAATCTGCGTATGCCTTAAGCTATTTTATTTAGCCAAAGACAGAAGAGAAGAGGTCGGCTAAACGCCGGAGATCAGACATGATGCGCAAAGCAAGAAGAAATACAAATACCGTCAGTTTTGAATCAGCTGATTTACCTTTGAATCCTTCTGAAGAGTAAGCACATATATGTAACAAGCAGTACTAGCAAAAGTAAATAATATGATTGTCATCATAGGCGAAAATGGTGTGTGTTTTATGCGGATGATGGAGGATTTAGATCGAGTGATGATCAAGACAAACCATCAGATAAACTATACTATGTTGGTGTGATTGACATATTAACACCTTACAATATTGTAAAAAAGGTTGAACATGTTTGGAAAAGCATCACTCAAGATAAAGAAGGAATTTCAGCTGTACATCCAATTGTTTATGGTAAACGGTTCTTTAACTTTATGTTACAAGCAGTAAATACATCCACGACGTTAAAAAAGAAAAAATAAACATGTTGTACATATAATTTTTTTCGTTTTTCTTTTTTCTTTTTTCTTTTTTGATAAAAAATGACTGAAGAAAAAGATATGCTCTCCTTTGAAGAGTTAGTTAAACTTATTACTTCTCAAGCTCAAATAGCACTTGATCATCCTTATGTCTTTAAAAGGCCTATAAAGAATGTGGCTGTTATAGGTGCTGGTCCTCACGGTGTACGCACATAAAATACCCTCTTTTCCTAACCAATTCTTATATATTATTATATCGTAGCTTTGTAGTGCTCGTCACTTGAAAGAGACTGGTATGAATGTCAAGATATTTGAAAGAAATGGATACATCGGTGGATTATGGTAAGTTTTTTTTTGGTTACTTACAAAAAGGCATACTAATAATTTAAAAGGAAATATTCGGATACAGCACCTCCAAAACCGAAAATACCTACGAGTCGCGTCACTTTGGATGAATCCAGTCTAAATGAGGTACCTGCAGATGGATCCAAGTACCAAAGAACATTTGAAATCACGCCTGAATTGACTTTTGCACTTTTAAAAAAATGCCCTCCCTCTGCTTGTTATCGTGACCTTGTTACCAACATACCTTCCACTGTTTTCGCTTTTCCAGATTTCCCCATGCCAGAAGAGACGCCTGTTTTCCCAAAGCATCAAGACATGTTGGCTTACTTTGAAAGCTATGCAGAGACCTTTGGGCTGCTGCCCTTAATTGAGCTGAATACAAGCGTTGATCGGGTGACGAAAATAGGTGATGAATGGGAACTCGTGCTAAGCAAGTATGATATTTATCCAAGTGGGTTTGTAAGAGAAACACGTTGGAGAGAAAGGTTTGATGCAGTCGTGGCGGCTTCGGGCTTACATCAAGATCCCTATGTGCCAGATATAAAAGACCTTATTGCATATAACAAAATGTGGCCGACAAAAGTGGCGCATTCTAAACAATTTAGGCGTCCAGAAGATTTTAAAGACAAGGTAACCATAGAGCTATCCACAAACAAGACTGAATAGATTACTGAAATAAAATAAAAAATAAATAGAACGTGCTGATTGTAGGTGTGGGCATTTCTGGTGTGGATATTGCAAGATCATTGGATGGTTTTGCAAAGTCAATCGTAATGGCTTGCAAAGACTCCTTTACTTCCC
This sequence comes from Rhizopus delemar RA 99-880, assembly GCF_000149305.1. Taxonomy (NCBI): domain Eukaryota; kingdom Fungi; phylum Mucoromycota; class Mucoromycetes; order Mucorales; family Rhizopodaceae; genus Rhizopus; species Rhizopus delemar. Next base: position 2,759,737 of record NW_027137832.1, read on the forward strand.
CTTTTCAGATTATCAATATCATTCGTAGCAAGATTCCCAAAGATATTGTGATCAAACCCCAGGTTATCTCCTTTTCAAATGACAATGGACAGGTGGATGGTACTATTACCTTTCAAGATGGAACATTCATTAAGGACGTGGATCAGGTTTTCTTCTGTACAGGCTATACAAACTCACTTGGGTACTTGGATGGTTTGATCATTCGGGAAAATGAATATCAATCGACTTCACAGCCGCCATTTGCTGATGTGCCAAAGAGTAAGGTTGTTTTGGGTCGAGAATATGCCTTGAATACATACCATGAAGTATTCTTGATGTCAGACCCAACCCTTTGCTTTATCGCCATGGCTCGTATATTCAGCCTTACCCCTTACTATGACACACAGGCAATAGCCATTGCAAGGGTTTGGAGCGGCAATGCGTACGTTCCTGAGACTCGATGGATGTGTCAGCTGGAGGCAGAATTCAAGCCAGGTCTGCCATCAAAAATAAATGTGTGCGATATACGTCGTAGAGAAGTTTATGTCAGCTGGTTAAATTATCAAGCAAACAAAATGGGAAAATCAAAATTGCCTCAAGTTAAAAACTTTGATGAGGACTATGAACAAGAAGGGGAAAGTAGACCACAGATTTGGTGTGACTTTACAGATGCACATTTACAAAAAACAAAAGAAAGAATACGTAAAGAGCTAGAAAGTTTATTGCCATAATTGCCTTTTTTTATATATAAATCTTATCTTTTTTTATGCTCTTATCTAATAAAGTTTCATGGCATTTTCAAAGATAGAAGCTAATTGTTCACGGGCAGGTTCACGAGTAGGAGCGAGCTTAGTGACACGATGTTGAGGCAAAGCACCTTCAACCAAGTCAGGGATGTAAGAGGTATCATAGCCAATACCACTCAAACCATTAGGTAATCCTAAGTCTTCGAGGAAGCGAGTCAATTTCTCTGCAAGTACTTCACCAGCCATGGAGTCCTTGACTCTGGCAGGATCAACACCAAAGGCAGCAGCAGCATCAATATGTCGATCAGGACAAGCATTAGAGGTGAAACGGAATACTGAGGGTGCAGTCAATGCGACAGAGACACCATGAGGCTAATACAAAGGATTTAATTGTTTATGCAAGATGGTTAGCTTTTTTTTTTACTTACAATAATGGGATGTTCAACGTTATATCCAGGGTGTTTATAGTTCTTGTTTAATCCACTGATAGGATAACTCAAGCCGTGACAGAGGTGAACACCAGCATTACCAAATCCAATACCAGCAAAAGTAGCTGCCAGCAACATTTGACTTTGTGCTTCAAAATCTTCGGGATCCTTGGTGGCTCGAGGTAAATATTTAACGACCATCTTTAAAGCGTGCAAAGACCAGACGTCACTGATAGGATTAGAGCCTTGGTAAGCAGGTCTTTCGATAGGATCCTTAGGTCGAGGAGAACGCTCATTATAAGGTAAAGCAGTATAGGATTCCAAAGCATGACTGTGACATGTTCAGTTCCTTCATCGAATGTGCCTTTATCTTATTTTCTTACCACAAAACATCTAGACCACTAGAGCAGTGAACTTGAGAAGGCATGCTTCGAGTATTAAGGGGGTCAACAATACCAAGGAGGGGCTTAAGAGCACGGTGAGCGATACCAGTCTTTGTATGAAGAGGTTCATAATCAAAGATGGCTGTACCTGTTGTTTCTGAACCGGTACCAGCCGTAGTGGGAACTTGTACAAAGCGTCAGTTCCTATCCTCTTTTTTATTTTTTCACACGCTTACCGGCAATCAAAGGATTCAACTTCTTTCTGATGGGTAAACCTTTACCAATGGGTGCGTTGACAAAATCCAAGAAATCAGCTTCGGGATGAGCGCTGTATAAACTGGCTGCCTTGGTTGTATCAATGACCGAACCACCACCAACAGCAACAAATGCATCAGGGTTGTTTTTACGAGCAAATTCAATGGCTTGTTTAAAACTAGTGTCTGTGGGTTCTACACGGCATGTATCATAAACAACATAATTGACCTTATGCTTTTCCAATGATTCTACTACTGCCTTCAATGGGTGTAATTTGGCAATCTATTTGTAGCGTGAGAAAAAAATTAGAAAGCAATCTGTGTGTCACTTACTGTACTGTCTGTGTAAACTGCAACTTTTTTAGCCTGGATATTGTTCAAATCCATACCAATCTCACTAGATTTGCTTTAATAAAAAAAAAACCATACTCTCTCATCTTTTTTTTTTTTTCTTTACCTCGTAACGCCAGGACCAAATCGAATGTTACTAGCGGCCATTTCAAATGCATAATCTGTGGTTTCTGCAGCACTAGCATAGTGTCGTCCATATTTCAATAAACTAGAAAAGGCACCAGCAGTAGCAGGAGTAGAGTGAGCATGAGAGTGACAAGGACAGCTGTTTGCTCCAGATTGAATGATTTTTAATAAACGTGTAACATTTGAACGAGATGCAGCAGCAGCCATGACTAAAGAAGATACAAAGAGAAAAGGAAAAGGGAAACGATTGTTTATTTATTTTTCCTTATTTATTGCTTGCTTTAAATGGCTAACTACAATTCCCACACTCGTATTTTTATTTATCCCCCTTTCTTGTGTCTATTTTATCCTGCATAAAACAAAGTCCGTTAACTCTGTTTGAATTTGAACTGTCGATCATAAGGAATTAGAGAGCTATAACGAATAAAGAAGAATTTATTGAATAAAGCATAACTTGGTCTTGTACTATTTTATACAAAGATAATCTATATTACCAACATATGAATGTGGCTGCTATTATTAAAAGAAAGTATGTGATGTTTATTTTATCTATGAATTATGCAAGCTTGTTTGTATAAGCAAGCCAAGAGCCAGGTGCGAATGTAGTTGTAGATTTGTTTCGAGTTGCACGACGGAATACTTCATTTTTACTTGTATTGGCTTGGTCCTATAAAAAAGAAATAAGTTTAATCTAATTGCTCTTTTAATTTATAGAACACATTACTGTCAATCGTTTCTTCATTCCTGCCACCAAATTTTGATGGTACTTTTCTAGTTCTCGTTTAAGTCGATATTCACGGATACCTTTAGGATTCAACCACAACAAAAGTTCGTCCAACTGTTTATATTCATAAATCAAATGCTTAAATATAAACGTAATAAAAACCTTACCTGTTCAGGGTTATCATACACATGCCACCAGGCTTGTACTGGATTTTCTACCTGTTCCCCATTTAAAATTTTCAATCTTTGTTCCATGTATTCGCTTTCTTTCTCAAACCCTTGTCCTTTAAGCAATTGAGAGACAAAATTTGCCCCTCCTCCACGCCCGCATGGTGCATTCACCTTGGTATCTAAAGATTCGATATGATCACGCTCTTGAATGATGATCAAATCCGTATCACTAGGACACTGGACAAAGAGTCTTCCAGAACCATGCAAAAGTGTACCTCCAACATCATCCAAATAATAATAACGGTTGTAAAACTTGTCACGTCCAAGAGGTTTTATACGGTGCGTATTGTATTTACGAAGCTCTCGTTCGACTTGCTCTTCCTTTTTATGCAACATTCTTTCTTCATCATCTAGTCGCTTGCGTGTTTCGTTACGTGTCTTTTGCTCCAAGTTTCTTGCTCGAGCTTCTTCACGTTGTAAATGATGAAGTTTTACACGCTTAGCTTCTCTTTCTTCTCTTTCAGCTTGACGACGTCGCATTGCTTCTTGTCTGGATTCGTGGCGGGTAAGATGTTCTTGTTGACGTTGAGCTCTTAACCTATTGTTTATAAAAAAATTGAGGTTATTTAGTGAAAACAATTAAATAAATGGACATACAATGCACTATCTTCGTTATCACTTGTGGCTGAACCATTGTCTGAATCATTGTCTGAATCACTGATTTCATCTTGCTCCTCCTTAATTTGATTATTTTCTTCATTCTGTTTATCTTCCAATTCACGTCTTTCAGCATTTCTAACAAAAAAAAGCATATAATTAGCTCCAAATAAAGTTCTACTTTATGTAATTGGATAATTACATTCTCTTGCGTTCACGACTTAATTCTATTTTTTGCTTTCTAAGCTCAGTCATTTGATCTTGACATTCATCCATATATGATCTAAAAAACAAAAATTGATTTACATGTTAGTCTTCTTCTTGAAGTATATGAGCCCTTGTACGCACTTGATAATATAAGATTCATTTGCAACACTTATCAAAAGTTCAAATATTTTGACTTTGTCTCTAAGGTTTAAACTTGCATAAGCGTTCTCGCGATCCTCAAGTGTACATTCTGGAAATAGAACGATTGAAGCCAAGATTCTATCAATATCTTCAAGCATTTCAAGAGGTGCGAGCTATTGTTATCAACAAAATTGAGGATTTTCTTTTGCTTTTCTCATATTGATGTTACTTATATTTACCTGGTTAAGAAATCCGATCAATATATCTTCCCATCCTTCACGCTCTTCCTCTGTATCAACTGTTCCGTGATCCCAATCACGACTAATTGCTTCTATCTCCGGACTACCGCAACCTCTGTCAGGATTGGTATCTCTATGCTTAATAGGAGGACGGAATCGCCAAATGTGATTTTCATCAATCGTGTCTTCACTAGCAAAGCGACGCAGTGTCTCTTGATAAGCAGATGATGATGTGCTACGAGATGCTTCATAACCAGATCCATACAATGACATAGCAGCAGCAACAGCTGTAGATCCATTTCCTTGGCTCTCTTTCTTTAAGCGATCTCTTTGTTTAATAATAGCGTTGAGTAAAGCGACATTGCACTCTCTCATTAATATAGATGATTGTTTATACTGAAGTGCACTTTCAAAATCATCTAGCGTAAAAGGTGATAGCTTTAGAGGATGAGCAAAAACGCTCAAAAATGACCAGATCATCAGGAAGGATCCATAACAATCTTCAGGAACAGTTGTGTTGTGCGTTGATTTTGGATGCAAGGGCATGTTACCTGTGGGATTTGGTACGATATTATTGGCTTCTTCAGTTCCTGGTGTCATGTCTATAATTTTGCCAAAGCCACTAGGGTCTCTGCGATAGGTAGGGATGTTTAAATCTTCAATAGGATACCTCAAAGCTTGTTCTAGTTTACGAGGATCAACTGCTGATGGCTTTTTGCTATCTGACGTATCGTTTAAAGCGGCATCCATTGCTGTTCTCTTCTTTCTGGATTTAGCATAGGCGGTATTTCTGGCTTCATATAAATGTTCAGGGAGTGTAGTATCGATATTGAACTTTTCTGCTGTTTCAGGCTATACATTTAAATTAAAAAATCATCAGTTGCTTTGATCTCTCTTTTTTGATTTTGTATCAGTATGACTACTAACTTTAATGTTCCAGGGTGCTCCAATATATGTGTCTTTTATTGCATGCTCTTTTATAAATTTCTTTAAAAAGTTTTTGGAAAAAGCAAACCGGTCGCGTCTTGCGAATCATGTAAGTACTTGCTTTTTTGGCAAATAAAAGATGCATCAACTTACTTGATTTTGTCTTTTGGTAAGACTTTTATCATATCTTCAATTCCAAGGGATTCTTCATCAACAAGCTGAACTTTGTATTGATCACCCTCATCTCCAGTCACTTCCAACACTTTACCGTGATATCTATGGAATATTTCTGTTAAATTTGTTGAACTCATTCAAGGTATGTCAACATTACGCAATATTATCGTCCCATGTGCACTGCACAAGCTCTCCAGGAATGTACCGATTCACAAAATATTTGTATGTGTCATCTACTAAGGCATCCAAGCGAAGGGTTTCTACAGAAAATAAAGGTTTAGTTACCATAAATATACATATATATCCATTCGCGATCTGCAAAACACACTTACGGAACTGAATATGGAGTAATACTCGTTTTTGAAGTTCCAATGACAATTTATTTCCTGTACGATCTTTTTCTTCCTTTTCACTTTTCAATGCTTCCATATATGTTAAACCTGACTTTCCAGTTGCTTCACATTGCCAAATGGGCTTCTTGTATAAAGACGTACGCTTTAGGTATTCTCTATATTAAAAAAAAATATCGAATCAAGGAAAAATATGCATGATGTAATAAACGCGCATTTGTTCTTAACGTGCGTTTTCTATGTTAGTAATATATATATAAAAAGGATACGAATAGTCCAAGAAAATTTCATGTGTTAGAGGTGAATACCATACTGCGCTTTCTTTCGATTCCTTTTTGGTTGAATCGTAGGTAGGAATGTCTACAGGTGGAACTCTTTTGCGTTTAAGTAAAGGCATAATAATTACTTTTTGTTGTTATGTGCTTTAAAGAGTAAAAAAAAGTGAGTGAAAGAAAGGATAAGAAAGAAAAAGTAAATCAAGAGAAGTGAAAGTGGCTTGTCTGACTTTCTTCTTTCATCTTGATTCCAAAAACTTTTTAGCTCCTACCTGAAGATTTAACAAAGCTGATGTCAAAAAGGATTTGTTTCTCTTGTTGTATATATTGATATGTGTAGTGTGTGTTTATTCAGCTGTCCAAACAGAGTCAAAAGATGCAATTATGCTATAATCTGAGTACAAGCGAAATTTCAACAGAAAAAAAAAGAGAGATAAAAAAGGCGGCAAACCTAAGGGCAAGGCTAAGCGGATGTCAAGGCGATTTGAAGTAAAAACACTGTATCACCAAAGTAGGAAATTCATTTTTAATGACTGCTCTTTTTGCACTATTGCCTTGTCACATAACTTTTGAACACACATTTGGGTTTATGTGAGGTAATGTAAGCATTGTCTTTTAAGTGTCCTTTTCGATAAAAAAAATGATCCTCTTTTAATCAATAGACTTTTATAAATATACAATATGTAGTATTCCTTTAGCACTTGCTGTGCCAATGCTCTAAATATAGCCTGATATGCTCTGAGAACAATCACATGCATTTTAGCTTTACTTAAATCTACTATTGTTTATAAAAATATGATCATTAAAAGACTATATTATATAGTAAGTCAGTTTTATGCATTTTATTTCTGCATTTTTCAGAGAAACGTGGCTAGATTTATATTTTTTCGTAATATAAGTAACAAAGATTATGGAAATATTAAATTTCTTTATGAACTTTTATCTGTAACACCATGACGCTAACTTGCTTGTATCTTTTCTTATTTTTACTAAATCTCAAATTTACTTTCTAAAATTTATGTAGCTAAACGCTATATATATATTTTCTGTCGTTCAACTTTACAAAACATCCAAGAATGCTTTAATATATAATGAGGTTTCTTGGCGGAAATAAAAAAGCACGTAGTACAGTTCCTGCCACAATGAAAAATAGGAAACTAAATTTGGAAAAGTTCATAAAAACCTAAACCTCATGTTTTCCTTTTTCCTCTTTTTATTTTTATTTTATTTTTTATTAATACTTAACTTTTATCTTTTCTTTTTACTTAATAAAAAGTCATTCATTTGTCATGTCAAATAATTCTATTACCAGTGATTCTACGTCGTCAACAAATACTGCTCATCAAAAATCCCCCGTCAGCATCTATTTGGATGATGGCCCATTGTTTCGTGCGACTATCAAAGAATATGAAGATCGTACTGCTTTTCTAAAATCCGATTTGAAAAATATAATAACGACTGCTACAGCATCGTTTAGGGCGCGACAAAATATGCTGGAAAGTGAGCAAGAATTTATCGCGGCAGTTCGAAAAGCATCATTTACTAAGCCCCTATTTGACTATTATTTAAATAATATCTTGGACAAGTTATTTGAGCAACAACAAAGGCTTCATCTTTGTATGCAGACGTTGGTTATTGATCCTTTAAAGAAACTATATGAACTAGATGTGAAGGTAACAGATACAAAGAAAAGACAGTTTGAAGATGCCAGCAAAGATTATTATGTTTATTTATCAAAGTACCTGCGTAACAAAAACGCCACTATAAACTTCAATTCTGAAAAAAAGAAGCTAAGCACACAACTGGAATTCAACATGAGAAAGCAGCAGTTTGATTTGGCTCGCTTTGATTATTACACCTTTTTAACAGATTTACATGGCGGCAAGAAGGAACAGGAAGTATTATATCATTTGCTTCACCATCATGAAAAACAGTATGCATTTTATCATGAAGCCTGTAAGACGCTTGAGCAACATAAGAATGGTTTGGAAGATGTGGCATCATATATCGCTGAAGCTAGTCGTGAACAAAAAGTTATGAATCAAGAAAGAGACGAAAAAAGAAAGGAATTAGAATCAAATTATGCAATAACAGTTCTTCATGAAACTCATATACCAGAATTAACTGGAAAGAAAGCTAATTTGGACATGGTATCCAACGAATCACTTCCCACAAATCAAATCTTAACACACATCCCCCTGTCGCTAGAGAATCGAAATAAATTCAATGGTATCAGAGATCTTCAACAAATGGATCAGGCATCTTTGAGTAACGTTGGACATAAGAAGGAAGGTTTCTTATACACATCGTCTAAGCCCAATAAGCGAAGAAGCTCACATAGTTTTTCTGGCGATCATTGGCACAAGTAAGTTCATATTGTATAGAAAGCTTCCGGTTAACTTACTAAATCATTCGATTTGTACTAGGTACTGGTGTGTTTTAAGTAAAGGCCAGCTTCAAGAATACACAAACTGGAAACACCAACTGCAGACTCACAATCAGCCTATACTTTTAAAACTAGCAACGGTCAAAGAAGCACGCGAGGCTGGACGTCGCTTTTGCTTTGAAGTTATAACACCCAATGTACGCAGAGTATATCAGGCAACATCTAGTGAAGAGTTATCTAGCTGGATGGCTACGATAAACAATGCTATTTGCGGGTCATTGAACGGAACAGGAAGTTGCGCTGCTTTCTTTGAAGATGTTTCGGCACCTCTTCCAGATTGGTCCCCTGAAAAGACTATAAGTAAAGCTCTAGATGGAATAGCTAAACTAAAGCCAAAGAAGTCTCGTAGACGTAAAGAGCGGCTATCACAATCTTATGACAAGTTGCAGACTATTAAAAGCAGCTCATGTAACGGATCGTGGTTACTGAAGCAGCTCTGTCAGCAAGATCCCTCCAACTCTTTTTGTGCTGACTGCTCTGCTCAAAATCCAGATTGGTGTTCCCTTAATTTTGGTATCCTTTTGTGTATAGGTAAACAGGATGGATGTTATTTGACTATTAACATGTACTAATTTTTTTTTTTTTTTTTGAATCAAGACTGCTCAGGTGTACACAGAAGTTTAGGGACACATATATCCAAAGTTCGCTCACTTACTCTTGACAGCGAATCACTGACGGCTGAACTTGTTCAACTCCTGAAACTGATTGGTAATTCGAGATTTAACGCATTGTGGGAATATAATTTAGTAAACCAAGACAGAGTTGTGAAGCCATCAAGTACAAATGCAAGAGAAGTCAAGGCGAGGTATGTCCGAGAAAAGTATTTGAATAAGCACTTTCTACGCCTAACAAATGAAGCTCCTTCCGATTTACTGTTTGAGGGGATTCTTGAGAATGATGTTCCTAAAATTCTTTATTCAATTGGAACAGGCGCCAACTTACACCAACCATTCCCACTGGATAACATGGAAAAGATCACATTAATACTACCCAAAGAGTTTGCTCTAGCGCAGTCAAAAACTGACTGCATCATTTTAAGATATCCTCTGGTCCTTGCTTTGATAAAAGATCAATACTCATCTTACAAAACCGATGATATGCGTAGTAACTGCTTGCCAAATATAGCAACAGAGGGAACGGGAAGCGAAGATAGATCAACAGAGAGCAGTGATAGTCAAAGTAGCGAGTATGGACGCCTTTTCCCATTAACAGAGCTTTTACTACAAAATGGATGTGATATACAAGCCATCATTGTCGATCAAAACACGGGGCAATGCTTAGTTGACTTGATATCGTGCAGTCATATAGTTAGTGATGAAGCCATTGAATACTTGAATGTAAAGAGCGAATTACGTGGCCACGTTCCAATCAAGAAGATGAGTATCTCGAAACCTAGAGAGATATAATTGAATATTTAAGAATCCACAATAAATATTGCTGGATACTATTTATATCTTGTATACAGGGGCTGATAAGTGGGCTGCATTTATCAGTGAACACTGTTGTTTCCATAGTAACTCCGGACATATTCAATTATAATTCAACTATTATCATAGTAGATTTATTATCGATAGAAAATAATCTAATTAATTAGAGAGTAACAAAAGGGTCATAATGTCTATTAATTTGACATTGATTGTCATACATTGTCCCATTTACTTGTTTTTTTTTCTGCATAAAAAAATTCTTTTTTCCAATCCAGGCAATTCTATCTTTTTTTTTTTTTTACTTGTGTTACTTGTATTTAACAAAATGCGAAAAAAAAAATAAGTAAAATGTTCAGATACATACATTATAGAAATATGTTGTAGTAAAGTAGCACCAATGTAAAAATAGCCTTTACAATAGAAAAATGACACTTTTTTTATACAAATAGTGAGCCACAGATATTCGTAAAATAACCATTTAAATTCCGCATAACACCTTTCTTTTTTTTTTTGCCATTTCTCTTTCTTATCCAATCAACCTTTGTTGCGTCTTTACTCGGGAATAGAACTCGCCACTCCCAACGAAATCATTCTTTTTTTATTATTTGCGTACGGAAAATAATTTACGCTACTTGTAGCACAGCGGTTCTCTAGGGATTTTTCTATTCCATTACCTTTTTTTTTTCTTTCTCTCTCTTGTAACTTTTATTTCTACTTTGGTTTGTTTTTTTTATTTTTTTTTTTGTTTCGTTCTAGAAAGAAAATAAGGGGAAATAAAAATAAAGTTAAAAGAAGGTAGTTGAAAAAATAAGCGTTTTTATTTTAGCATTATTTTGACTTTCTTTTTAGCATAAAAAATAGAAAGAGTAAAAAATATGACGGAAACGTTCCATGGATATATTGAAACGACTCAAGATGTATTGCTTATTTTTGAAGGATGTAGAAGAGGTTTACTACCAAGAGTATGTAGAAGACTGCAAGAAAAGGAAAGACGTATGATAAGATCAGGTTCAGTTTTTGTATTTGATGAAAGAGAATCAGGTATATAAATCATATCTACAGGGGTTTAAATGTCTATAGAACTCAGACTTATTTCAATTAAAGGCATTAAGAGATGGACGGATGGTTTAGTATGGAGCCCTTCACGTATTCTAGGTAATTTTTTGATTTACCGTGAACTTGATAAAAGAGCGCCCGGCGACAAGAAATTATCAAATATTGCCAATGACTCGAGACAGCGTAGCTTCAGTGCAGATCAGACGGCTGGTATTGGTATTTCGGCAGATCGTAATAGGGAACGCCGACTGGTCGGTAGCCTTTCCGATTCCTATCGCTTTCGAAAAGACGGCCTCATAAAAAAGACAATGTCAGTTATTGTGAATGGTATTACGCAACATTTAGTGTCCTACTATCATCCTCAAGATATTGTAACAAACAAATTACGTACCCCGTCTTCTGTGCCAGAATTAGCAAGTTTGGAAATTTCTCCAGATCTATTGGTAAAGCAGAACTTCAGAGTTCCTCCTGTGGTGGAGCCTTCTTTTGAACATTCAGAAGGCGCATATATGGGCGGAGGCCACCCACATTACGGTAAGTAAATTGTAGAATATTTTATTTGGTGTATTTATGTCTAACATGTGCATTAGATGAAAGACGCGCACATTCATATCGTAGTATGTCATTAGGTTCACTTCACCATTCAAACAACAATAACAATAATAGTATAATGGCGGGGAACTCGCATCAACCATCTATGCTATATACCCCATCACTTGCTAGTGCTACTAGTTCCAATACCGCTTCAGGAAGGATGGATGTGGACAGCAATAATAACAGCGGCTTTCGCAAATTATCCACTAATAATATCAGCTTGCCTTCCTCCTACTACTCACATGCAATGTACAACAATACAGCAGGATTTTCCCCATTACCTTCTCCATCAAGTATTACTTCCTCACCTATGTTATCCCCCGTACATCAATCATTTCCTCATCACCCCAGACATTACTCTATTTCATCCGCTTCTTCTGGACCCATGCAAAGATTTGCCGCTCGTAATAGCTTTGATCTTATGTCCAATATTCAAACAGATAGACAACCACATCATCAGCAGCAACAGCAGCAGCAACAGCAGCAACAACAACAACAGCAGCAGCAACAACAACAACAACAGCAGCAGCAGCAACAACAACAGCAACAACAGCAGCAATCATCAATTCATCCTCATATAGTATCAGATATGTTCCTATCTGGAAATGAGCCGCACATAAAATCAGACAATAACAATAATAATACAGCTTGCGGAAACGATTCAGCAGCAGTAGGCATGGCTATTGCAGGATCTACGGCGCCAACACCAACATCAATTGGAAGCGGAGGCGGCCATCCACACGGGTTATCCTCAAGTCCGAATATTGGACAGTTATTAAATCCGATTCATCCACTCAACAGTACTATCAAGCAGGATGATCCCTCGGTAACTAATGCTCAACTATTTCAATCTATGGACATTGACAATGCCCCAAAATATCAAAACTTTCCTCTGCAGGCCACAACAGCATCTTCGAATGGGACATCTCATTTCGATGGTTATAACAATAACAACCATTATTATGGGCAAAGGCAAAACGGCGAAGAACAGCAAGGCGCTCATTCTGCGAACAACCTTGTTCCAATGTTTCGAAATGGAATGGTTCTACCTAATACAAACTCTTCCTCAATGTATGACGAAAGCGCATCTGATCTCGGAATAGAACCATTAATGCTGAAATAATTCCATTCTCTTTAACTCCCTTTCAAAAAAAAAAAAAAAAAAAAAAAAAAAAAATGACGCATTTGTTCATATTGCTTTTTCACAAAAAAAAATTACTGTATTTTTTATGTAATTACTGTACAAAAAAAAGTGGGCTATTAAAAATAAATAGGCTTTTTTGCCATGGATTTCTCTTTTTTTAGGTCTAAATGGGGTGGTCAAAATAAAATTTGTTTTTGTGTAACACTTAACTGAGAAAACCAAGCACGGTTGAAACCCGTCAATTTCGATCTTTAGTCTAATGTTTTTAGATTCATGATAATCAAGTAAACGAGATTTGTTGTTTCGAACATATTCCTATATGCTATATACTCTTATGGTTTAATGACTAGGATCATTCACAGCAGAAAAACACGTTAAATATTTAAAGAAACAATAAATACCAAACAAACTTGGGATACGAACATCAGTTGTTTACAAACCATATTGGGTCCCACCAACATGATTTGTTTTAAATTTCCATAAATTTAAAATTAAACAAGCGAGCTACCCTCGAGGTTGCACTTTTTTTTGTAAATAAGTTATTTTTATTAAACTTTGAGCCACACATCGCGGAGTGGTGTGACTAGGTTATTACTTCAGCAAAAGTATACATATATTGGATCAAGGGATTGTAGTAGAAGATGATTAAGCGTATGAGCTAATCCAATAGCGAGTATTTATAACTTAGTGTGGGTACTTGTGAGATGATTTTATATACAGTTGTAGTATGTTGAAAAGGAATACCCTGCTAATAGAAATACCACAATGAAGTGGACACCATCGTAACAAAAGGTTGAGTACCGGAAAAAGAGAAAGGGAGCTAGGAGGCTCTAAAATGTGAAGGAAATATATTATATATTCTCGATAAGTGTTGATGTCAGGATAGAAGTTTTGACAGATGCTTGACATTATGGAAAGCTTGCGGAGACAGAAGAAAATGTTCAATAATATCGGTATATTTTTGACAGAGTCGACATTGAGCAGACTTCATGGTTTGAATTCTGTGCAAGACATCGTAGGTACCTTGATATTGAGCACCCTATACCAGACGTTATGAGCTTGCAGAAGCATAATAGCATTCCAAAATAATTTAGATGAAATTTGGAGACCGTGATCTTGGACTGATACGTTGATGAATCATTGATTGTTCTAAATTTAACAGAGGAAAATGTTTGCCATAATGGATGGACACAAGATTACTGAATACCATTTTTTATAAAGATGGACAGGAAAACATTTTTAATGAAGGAAAAAAAGTACGATCCAATGAAGGATGTTTTAACGCATGTCAACGACTCCAACATAGTTCTTGAAACAATAACAATTATATTTTTTTAATATAAAAAATGTCTTAATACTTATTCTTCATTAAATGAGTTTTTCCAGAATACTTCTTGTATATCCTTCGCGTGTTTGTCTTTCTTTTTTGACTTCCTCTTGATATTTCATACACAACAATATATCTCTCCTATATAATGTAACTATTAGTGCCAAATCTAACTCTTTTAAAATTTAAATACAAATATTAAACTCGCTTAAAGTCTCCAGGAGGGAACATATTCCACCATCTTTAGTTTCAGTTATCGACGAAGGAATATGCATATCCTTTACTTTGTCAACGACGGTTCAGGTCTCATCTATCAACTTTATGCTACATACATCTGCTTCGAGACCCTCGCATAACACAAAAGGAGCCATTAAACTTTTTGCTTCTTGTAGGTTTAGTTGGCTGCTCTTGATGTGATGCTTCAAGTGCGATCAACTACACATGACAGCTCGCTTTTTATCTGTATAATACTTACAGGACTGTGCATGCTTTGCAAATTTACCGACAGAAAGGTCTTCATTATTTTTGTAACCTCGAGAAACAACTTGTAAATCCAAACTTTACTTCACTTTGATCTTCAACAATTTTTTTATAAGGAGCCGAAGTTCAGGTTTACTGATATGGCGATTAAGATGAAGTCATATTATTTGTTTTTGGATTTTTATCACATCTGTCGTAAAAGCATTAACAGAATGTTGAATGGATTTTTGAAGAATATCCACAAAAACATTATTATTACGTTTGCTGATTAGAAATTTTTAAATACGCTATTAGGGATCGTAAACACTGTAGCTGATACTTGACGCGGATCAGTGTGCAAATGGGCATTTATACAATTATCAGACAAAAATTGCAACTTATTTTTTTTTCCAAATATTTGTATCTTCGTCGTTTACTTTTGACGACAAACCAACTACAAAAAGCCCTTTTCCATCTGGAATTTCTTCCACCTATCTGTTGTCCTCTGCCTGCCTCCCCAGCTATAGTGGTTGGATATACGTTACTGGCTGTATGGCGTGCAAACTGGCAGTTGATTTTCAACAGACAACCTTTTGTTCCATTTGTTATCACTCAAAGTGCCCACAAGCTCATCCACTAGGCTTGTCGAGAAGACCTCCTTCTTCAAGGTTGCGTCCACTGTGTCTTATCCCTTTTCGCATTGAATTAGTCTAAATTACTAATAACAGCTTTTCTTACCCAATCACATTTCAATCAAAACAAAAAAAAGAAAAAATTTGAGCTTTGCCTCCATAAAAAACCCCAATATTTGCGAGTGCATCCCAACAAATCTCATTATCAAAGATGACTTATTTGTGAGTTAATAGTTTTTTTATGTTTGTTATGCTAAACTTTAAAACTTGCTTTATTAAGCATGCAATATCTTCAGAGAATTTGTCGGATTTTCCAAAAAAATTAAAATAACAAAAAAAAAAGCATAAAAGTAAGAATAACTTCGTCTGACCCAGGCTAACCAGGTGTTTTTTAATCAGGCGCTCAACAGGATTTCCTAAATAAAAAATAAATGTTGATTTTAACTTCGCCAAGTGTTTATGAACGAAAAAAAAAAAAAAAAAAAAAAAAAAAAAACAGCGCCTTCAATTGTTTTTAATTGGCGGACAGCCTAATTTTTATTAGTGAAATGTAATCATAAATATGACTTGAAGGATAGTAATGATCATTTGTTTAATTTTCTTGGCTTTTTCAAAACAAAAGAAAAGTGCATAGAGTGCTTAATCTTGCCTTGTACACTAGTTTTATTAATAATATATACAATGTACGCTGCCCTTTTACAAATTGAATCTTCTTGTATGAGCTTTCTATGTCTAAACCCAACTTTTATTTTAGCCCAGAATTCTTCAATAACGCTCAGAAAGGAAAACTGAAAATAAAGTATATACATTTGCATTTTACAGCTTTATACGTACTTATCATGCTTCCTGGTACAATGGATAGAACCATTTTCATGACAACATGTGTATTTTTAATCTGTGTGGTCTTAACACTAGATAATGAATCTTGATAGTATTCAAAGCTTACTTATCTTTTAATTATAATGGTACAGAAGCTTTCAGCAACTTAGAAGGTTTCCTCTTCTTTGTAATCTTGGGCTTTTTCAAAGACATGTTAATAACTCCATAAGCTGAAATAGCATTAAGAATTATTATTGATATTTTTTATAGGTCAGGTAGCCCTAAAAAATGCTGTTATCTAAATAAGCCAAGAGTTTCTAGAATGAAAGATAATTCATGAAGAATGTACAAAGGAATAAATTAAAAGATTTTATAACAACTATTCTTAATGGCAACTGCTAAAGCACCTGAAAATTACAATAAGGTTAATAAAGATATCAAGCCACTTACTCGAAATGTATAAATATCTATCACAAGCAATTTAGCTTGAAGCAAAATGAATTAGCATCGATCTGCTCTCAGCCTTGAATAAGTGATATTCAAATGTGCCAGCCACCTTTTGCATGAGGTGAGCATCGATCGAGTCCCAATTATTAGGGTGCCTTGTTCTAATGAATTCATGCCAATAAGAGGCCATCATATATTCATAAATAAAAGGTAGTTAGAAAAATAGGTAAGCTTCTCATTGAACGCAAATATTACCTTCTTTTTTGTATCTATATCTAAAATAACCAACCACTGCGTCCTGTTTACATCTGAGCACCCGTTGAGCCTCTTTGTCAATCCTCGTTTACATTCAATACTACTTTGAAGATCAAATAATCCAAATAACTTCAGTAAAAATTAAATAGTAAATTCGGATCGTTATTGTTTCAAATTATTGCTTCTTTTGTATGGAACACTAGTATCTAATGTGCCTTCGGAATTGATGAAGTTGAGAACCTATTGAAAAAGTTTGGAGAAGGCAAGATCAAGGGTATTATACATCATTTCGTTAAAAGTAGCGCCAATAGTATTATCTGAAACAGAAGCCTTCTTGAGAGCTGGAAATACTAAATATGGTTCATTCCTTTTATATTGCGTAGATTAATCATATCGTTTCTATGGAAAAAAATGAAGCATTTTCCAACTTGGCCATAAGACAACAATAGCTTTAATAACGACAGACAAAAATAATACTATTTATGCGATAAATACGCTTTGGAAGCTACTTGCAAGATTTTTTTAAAAAAAGTCTTTATTGTTTTCAACTATGTATGAACTTAGTGTTGGCCTCAAAACTTGTCATTAGAAGTACTTCACGAGTAATCAGCATATTGAATAGCAAATGCAAATGACCTAGATGGTGAGCTTGTTGTCCTATTTCAGTTGTTAAGGCTTCGTAGGGACACCACATAGCAATTATCATTTTAAGAGTTAGATTGTAATTAATGGGGATAGTTTATGACTTATTATTATCCATGTACTTTCAGCCAGTCTTTTTGTATCGCTTTGTTTTTAATTTTAAATTAGCTTGATAGTACTGTTAACAGATACTTTGCATAGATTTAGAATAAAAAACTTCAAAATCTCCATCTGTTCATCTCATTCGAATTTCAAATCAAGTAATCAATATTTGCATTTGATTATGATCCATTTTATATATCCGGAGGTTTCTTTTATAAGGATCATTGCATTCTAAGGAAGCGATAAGTGGCATAGTGTTAATATGTCCATAAATACGCTATTATAGTATGTGTTACAGTAGACGTTCATCAGAAAAACGACTTTGATAAAGCCTCGGTTGTAACTTGGTTCAAAGTTTTACAAAATAAAAAAAAAAAAAAAAAAAAAAAAAAAAAAAACTTAGTACAAACTAAAGAATGTTACTCAAAGAAAACAAACACTTGTTTAACAAAGAAGTTTCACTTTATCAAAAAAGGAAGAATAAGAATATACCAGAAGCTTGTAACCTCGTCTCCAACTTTATTTGTACCCTTTTTGTAAAAGATGTACCAGTTAAAAGTATAAATATGAAAAACGAGAGTGGTTTTCTATTTGTTATTTTTTGTGTGCTACAGTTTTTTTTTTTTTTTTTTTTTTGTTCCACCACGGCCGTACGACTGCAATTTACAACTATTTTAAAAAAGTCATTAGTTGTCAATATCTAGATTTTAGGGAAGCTTTATTTTTATATAAATCTTGGAGTAAGTTTACATTACTACTGCGGATATTTTTTAAGAATGATATAAAAAAGGTGAAAGATACATTTACTAAGCCACTTTTAACAATCACAGTTGGCATCAACCTTACGATATAATACAGTTACACAAAACTAAATCCCTTTGAATACGTATCCCTGAGCATTTCTTCTTATTACATGAATGTCTAGATTGGCCTTTACACGATATTAATTAATTTCAATCATACAGTATTATTAAAGTCTGATTTGCATAAACTCAAACGGCGTCCAAGTTATTCATGTCACGCGAAAATAGACTTCCCCAAACCATATTTCAAATTTGGTTACCGCGGCGCTTGCACAGACTGTTCCTGTAGTTCAATTTTTAGCGCTCCTTGAACCTTGAAAAGAATGAATGTAAATGAGTGCAAACACATACTACAAAGCTTCAAAGGGATTATATAGTACTATAGTAGCTTTCCTATAAGTACTTGTAGTAACAGCAGAACTCAAAATATTAAGAAATTTTTGTTCTTAAAAATCAATATCACGAGTTTAAATGCATTGTTTATTCTGTTTTTTAAGTTTCATGAATTATATAATCCAAAAGAAATATGACGCAGTTCTGGCCACATATAATGCAAGTGGGAAACACACAGATAAGTATATTTGATTCTTTGAGTATTTTTGTCGCAGCAAGCTTAAGATACAGCAATGGCATTAGGAGCATGAATATCACGAATAGAACCTGATATAGCATGTATTTTTCACAGCAATTATATGATCTTTCTGATCATTTCGATGTTGCTAGATAACATTTTGTTGAATATCAATTTTTGTGACTGACTCATTGCTTTAATCACTGAGAGATTTCTAGGGTGGACGATTTCTGTTTCTCTTTGTCTTCCATGCCTATAGCAAATTTAGGATATTACCTGTACCAAATAATATATCCTAATTAAAATTAAAGTAAGTTTTAAGCAAATGCTAGTGCTTCTTATAAAATCATTGGTCAAAAACTGATAAACTCTGGAATTTTATTTGTCCTTCTGTTTGAAATAGACCAGAAGAGTGATTTTGTTTCTTCGAATCATCATGAAGAGATCTCCTGAGACACAGAAGGTACTCTACTTGAATATACGTGTGTATGTACTCTGAAAAGCGCAAAGTTAGTGATATAGAGAGCCTGTAGCCAGCTTACATGCTGAATATATGAACAGAAATTCCAACTGTCTAAAAGCGTTAAATGTTGCCCTGAGAAGATTTTCAGAGGATGAACGCAGCATTGCCAAAAGATCAATACTTGATACTGTGCTGGCCAAATATTTTTTTGTCTTTGCGTTGTATGCTCACTGTTTCTCTAGGAGTAGGGCTTTTAAATTTGACCAATTCGCATTCTTGTAGTCCACCCCACAAATGGATGTATGTGTCGCTGGGTTTTTCATCATGTTTCTGTAAACATTTGTATTGAATAGGGTTGAGTAATTCTTCTTCAGAGCATAATGTACTTAGTGCATCATTGATCAGGTACAGAGGGTCGAATTAGTAAAAGTAAAGCAATATAAATTTCTTTAAAATGCTCAATCTCTACTTGGTTATTGTAAACGTCCATAATATCGTCAACAAAACGTAGTTTAAAGCCCATATTCTTCAAGTATTTTGTTATTTGCTCGCATGTAACGCTTTCTTCATTACCGTCAAGTTGGATTGAAATATTTGTTGAGACCCTCCTTTTTCATTGCTGATTAGGAAAGGCAATAGAAAACGTCTAGAGCAATCAAACTGCAATTGGCATAAAAAAAGGTCATTCTTCAAGAATTCGGGCAAAGTAGCCATGAAGTTGTTTCCTTTTATTTTTACATTCATTTCGCACCGCATTATAGATAGAAATTTTGCAAGTTGGTTTGCTTTTTTCAAAAAAAATATTAATCGTTTGCTTTATTGCCGTATTACCTGTAAAACATGGAACGCATTTTATAAAAAGATGGTGCCTCATATACAATTATGTCGTGGTCACTAACAAACTAAACAAACAAGCAAGAGAGAGAGAGTTAAGGATAGAATATGTTATGCTTTTTTTTCTTCTTTTTGTGTAATGACCAGTTAAAGACGAGTACAGCATCAAGCACCTTATGGTCATCCATCAAAGCTCAAATACTTCTCAAACACCAGTAGTCTTTAATTAAGGTTAGTTGTGCAGTAACGGCAGTTTGGATGGAAAATTTTAAATAACTTTGTGCAAAAACGTAAAATAAAAAGTAACAGTAAGCAAGGAAAACATTTGCTTTTTTTTTAAAAAGTTGAAGAACAGTAACTCTCTGACGCTAATATTCAGTTAATACTAAAAATGAATAAGCTATTATGTGTAGTCATTTGAGAGTCTCTCCTTTTATAAATTCAATAGAATCATTATACGATGGATTACAAATACATGGTTGCCATTCACATTGTTCTGTTTTAATGAATTCACTTCGTTTGGTTCAGATCTATATTGAGCTTTAAGTGCTCCTAAGATTATCTTTTTATACTTGAGAATAGTGATTTATTATCATATTCTCCAGAGTATTTTCTGGCCTGCGTAATAATCAAAAGGAGAAGAAAGGGCTACAAAGACAGTAAATGCATCCTGTCATGGATATCGTTTGAACAGTAAAGTAATTGAAAGGAATCAATTGTGGACACGAACGGACGCTCATCCATAAATAATTTATTACTTTTCTATACTGACTCACTTAGGTCATCCTTTAAATTTTTTTTACTTTGTTACTTGGGTTTTCTTCTTGGGCTTCTATCGTGCAAGAGAATATGTTATTCTTCGATTAAAACGCTTGAGAAATTTTTCAAGAGCCTGCCTTTTCGTTTGGCGGATTGCTCCTTGATTGACCAAGGCGCGTAAACAGTCCAAGAAGATCAACAGTCACTGTCCGAAAAATTTTTTTCACCGAAAATTATAAAGAGCAAGGTTTGACAAGTTTCCTTGTTCTTTACATTATTCGAAAAAGGTATAGTAAATACAGAGTATGAAGATTTAGTTATTGTTATTATCCATGATGAATGCTTTGCCGCCCCAGGCGGAAAACAATATGTCGATAAAACATGCAAGCTTACCCTTATCTGACACAAAGCAATAACTAAATTTTTATTTAAAATTTTTTTAATTCTTTTATTAATCATCCTGTTCTCATTATAGACTGAAAAGAAAGAGAAGTCTGCTCCTTTTATTTTTTTTGGACATAATAATAGGTAGGTTTAATGCCAATGTTTATAATGTATTTGTCATGATGAGCAAAAAACATTCCATGCTAACACGGATTCATGATGACCGAGAGCGTGTTTATTTTTTAAACTGATTCCATACAATATATTATAACGAACCATCAAGTAACGTTTTTCTAACTTTGTTTTCCTATTGTAGGGTAAGTGGCTTGAAATATCCAAGTTATTGACTTGTCAAACTGTTTTATTTAATTACAATAAAATTATAATTTTTTGAAAAAAAAATCTTAAATCGCGTACATGTAATTGAATTATGTGATAAGGAAAAGATGTATAAATCATAAAAAGCATCGTAAAATTTATTTTACTACAATGGGTGGTATATGAATTAAATGAGATCAAGAAGTACTGCTTGTCAAATGTGACTTATTCCTGGAAAGCGTACATGTCAAATTTGAAAAAACATAATAACGAAGGGTTAATAAAATGGCAGGGTCTACAAAGGGAAACTGGTACAAGGATCATGACATAGAACAGATGTCATGCTGTGAGAATTCGATCTGAAAACAAAAGATATTGGGAATCTTCATCCTCAGAGTCCATTTGTGAAAACAATGCATCATAAGCTATTGACATTCTCTTTTATTTCTGCGCAAAGTTGGTATAAGGAGGACGTGGAATGAAGCCGAATGATGAAGGGATAACTTAGCTGCCAGTTTTTGACGGTTTAAATGACATAGCAAAAATCATTGTTCAGGAATGGTCACTACAGTATTTTAATTTTTTTATGTATGAAAGTTTTAATGTTTTTAAAGCTCATCAAAGAGTATACGGATTAAGGGTGAAGCAAGTGTATGAAACAGTGAGAGGACTTCTTTCTGCTTTCCATCACTTTCTATAGACTTTTGGTTTATTTTGAAGTCCCTGCTATGCGCTACAACAACAAGCAACTCCAACAACTTCAGACAGTCTTAGCTACTGCTCATATTGAGATACGCAAGTTACAACAAGAGCACGCTTTCTTACGGAAGCAACTTGCTCCGAAGCCGTCAAACACAGACATCCCACCTTCTCCATCTGGGCGCACCACATCGCCAACCGTTTCCTCTCTCCCTCGTAATCCTACCACCCCATCTAAGCACCCCTTCATCGCCTAACAACACCTTCCCTCCTCCATCTAAGCCTGCTAAGCCTAAACGCGACGATTCCCAACTTAACCTGACTGCTATTGCTAGGCACTTTTCTTCACCTGCTGAATCAACAAGAAGAACTTTAAGCCATTTAGTAAGCATGCTATTGGCATTCTTTTTAGGAATGAATATAGTATAAAGTTATATCAAAACAACTTGCACTGAGTTAAAGGAATGGAATTAGTTATGACCAAATAATAGAGAAAAGAATGTAATAAATCTTTGTAAAGCATTCACTACTCTGATTTCTTGTAAATTGAACATGAACGATGTTTAAAATACGTTGGGATATAGCACTGCTTTATCAATTGTAGTACCATTGCTGCCCGCTCACTGCTTTCATGTTGCTATCACAACTTACAAACTGACCACTTGCTTTGGATGATGAAGATGCATAAACGAAAGAGGATAAGGATCGATGCTTTAATACATCTATCATTGCCAGCAGCATTCAGGTTCGTACTTTATCTGAATCATGTGTAGCATGAATTTAGAGGTTTCACTGGCAAAGTGTATTCAGTTCAAGATATCCGAGACGATAGCAAGCAATAGATCACTGAACAGGATGAACTAAACTAGTCAGAAAGCCAACTGTTTCCTCCTTCACTCAGATAACAATGCTATTCTTTCTATGTGACTTTATTACTATTAATTTGCTCCGAAATTCCCCACTCCTTCCTTTTTTTTTTTTTGAGTAACATGTAGCAATAAAAAAAAAAAAGAAATGAAATTCAGTTTCATTTTGTATGAATTGGATTTTGAGGAGGATCAGTCTTTGGAACTCATGTTTTTAATGGGTGATAACCTCCAGATCATTAGAAATAACACTGAAACCTCGCTTAGGTGAGACATGACTAAATATTTCTAATCAATTAGTAATACAAGTAGAAATGCTATGCTGACCGCGGCCTCTTACAAACTATATAAAATTAAACTACAGTTTTATATATATATATATATATATATCTTTGTTACTCCTTCATCTTTATCATTTCTTCATTAAAAAAATGATTCAAGAAAAAAACATTGTTATCGTTGGTGGTGGCTTTGCTGGTGTAGAAACAGCAAATGTACTTGAGAAAGAGCTTACTAGATCAAATGATTCTCAGTACCGTATTATCCTTATTGAAAAGGTTAGATTATCACAAAGCAAATATATCCCCATGCCACATACCACATACTACATACCAGTACCAATATTCAATACTTTTACCATTTAGAAAACACACTTTTATCATGCTATCGCAGGCCTTCGTTCGGCTGTAATCGATTGGGATCAACAAATCTTGGTCCCTTATACCAACTTGTTTAAATCTGATAAGCACCGTGTTATTCAAGCATCAGCTGTCCAGTTTGAAAAGAACCACATTGTGCTTGATCGTAAGGTCCAAGGCTTTGGTTCATCCATCCCCTTTGATTACTTGATACTTGCTACCGGCACAAAGCGTCATCCTCCTGCGCAATCCCTTGCAACCGACATTGAGGATATCCGAAACGACCTTCATCAAACCCGACAGAGAATCCAATCAGCCAAATCCATCTTGATCGTCGGTGGTGGACCGGTGGGATTCGAATTGACTGGAGAAATTCGTGATGCATATGAGGACAAGGAGATCACTTTGATCCACTCAAACAATCGCTTGTTCAGTTCATCCACGACCAACGTCAAACTGTCCGAAAGGGGACTTGCTCTCTTGCAAAGAAATAACGTAAAGGTGATCCTGAATGACCGAATCGAGACATCTCCTGGTCATGATCCCAAGGGTTCCATGTACCAACCCGAGCAAGGCATTGTCAAGACCAAGCTAGGCAAGACACTGACCGGCATCGATCTTGTCCTCGTTGCCTTTGGTGATCGACCCCAGACAGAGTGGTTAAAGAATAGCACAATCGGCAACTCTATCCTTAGCGAGAGTGGTTACATCAAGGTCAGGCCTACCTTTCAAGTCGATCATCCAGAGCTATCGCATGTCTTTGTGATTGGTGATGCAGCTGATTTTAGCGAAACCAAACACGGCTACCGTATCAAGGATCACGTTCCACCTTTAGTAAAGAATCTGCTGCAATTGGCACTCTTGAACGATGATAAATTGAAAGGCAGATATAAAAAGAAATACGATGCTATGATGGTCACATTTGGTAAAAAGCAAGGTGTTGGTCTCTTGCCACTCTTTGGTGGTATCGTGGTCGAAAGCTGGGTCGTGGGTCGTTTGAAAAGCGGTACACTCTTTTACAAGATGGTTTGGGAAAACCTGAATTTAGAACCTCCAGTCGTTAGGTAAGCAAAAAGAGACATAAAAAAAAAAGACTTGTTTTCATCTTTAATAACCTGTTTTATTTTTAAAGATCTTGAAAATGGATCTATTCAATGTAGATAACCTGGCGAATGCCTTTATGTAAATTATTTATTCTTATATTTAATTGATTAAAATTAGTTTCCCCCCACCCCTTTCCTAAAATGGGCCATAGATTTTTTTTTTTTTTATATTATCAGATGTTGGTAAACAATCAAAGCAAATCCATAGATACACAAACTGATAAAACACCAAATCATGCTCCCTCACGAGCAATTTAAACATCGGGGAGTTTCGGTCTTTGTCTCCAAATGACCTTTTGTGAGCTACCAATTTTTTTATATAGACTATTCTCAGCAAAATGCTTAATGGTTTTTGTAGAGATTATTTAAGAATTGTTACAAGTAGCAAGAAAGATGAGGTTCATAGAAGCCTGGAGACTGCTAATGATTTTACCTTTCTGAACAGGATGAGCATTAGTGTTCTTTATTGTTAATCCTAGAATTATGATTATTCTCAACTGTCTTTAATCCTCCACATTAGAATGAGTCCTGTTATATTTGTTAGCCTCATTTGATGTTCTTTAAGTTAACTAGTTTATAAATGTTTTGCGTTATATATGTATACAGCATTGTTGTAAAATATATCCAATTTGGCTCCTTCTATTTTTTACTGTGTGTTTATATGCATATAATAAAATAAATGTGTTTATTTGGCATAACTTAATTTTAATTTTATATGGTCATAATTATTTACAAAAAAGAGGGCATAGGAACAAAATATGGTTTAAGGAGAGGATGGATCGCAAAAGAATGGGCCGAGCAAATTCATGTCTGTCTTATCTTCTCCATTTAATTTTAAAATAGATGAGTTAACCGTCGAAGAAAGAGTGTGAGGGTAGTGACACCGTTAAACATATTTTTGATCATACATTCATAATGCTCCTTTTTGAGCTGGGCAAAGTTCTGCGTGCTCTCGGTTAACAAGCACTAATATAATGCAACAAAGGTTAATCAAGCATATTTCAAATGAATAAAAAAACTGGATAAATACCTTCATGCCCCAAAAGAATTTTAGAAAACTGGGAAGTGATTCCAATTTATCTTCAATATCAGGTTTTATGACCATCATATCCTCCAACCACAATTCAAAGATTGGGCCCTTTGGCTCAAATCTCATACTCCAAAGATAAACCGTTTTTTCTAAAATAATTAGATGAGAGGAGGAACAAGAAAGCTAAAGCAGACAGATAAAGCTTGTGTCTTACCTGCAGCATGTAAAAAAAAAAGCCTTGCATTTTTGGAATGCTTTCATACTAGCCAAAGGAAATTCATCGGCTATATTTTTCAACATGACTAGGGCTCCAAAGAGACCCTTATGATGGTCATATGAGATTTTTGACTTATCAGTGTTCCCAAAACTGCCAGAAGTCTCCAGAAGAAGAACCTCTATTTTTTTTAAGCCGTATAGCTTGATTATTCCATATGCAAAATAATTATAGTTGTCATTTTGATACAACTCGGTATTCTCAAGCTGCTTGTGCATTGACACTAATGGTGCTTCACCATTTCTAAACCCTGCTTTGGACCAAGCCATATTTTCTGATACAAAATCAGCTACTGCTTCAATGAATGGATAAAGCAAAAGTGAATTGAAGGTGGATTCACCATGTTTGAGATCAACATTGCTAGTGTGAAGTCTATAGCTATAAAAAAATAGATATAAAACGTACATCACTACAGGGACTAACATATAATTAACAGAGTTACTTACGTTCCCCTAAATATATTTTCTAAAAAGCTGAAAATAGCTTCATCACCACTGCTACAGTCAGGAATATCCCTTATAGCCTTTCGATATTCTTTAATATCGCCCTATATTATTCGCCAAATCAGACGTAATCTAATGTATTGTTAATTTGTGACCTACACTGTTGAAAACGTTGTAAAGGTAAGGAATACACATTTCCGGTAATTGGTATGTTTTTTCTTTGTAATTTTTGATATGCTTCTTATAATTACCTTTGTCCATACTCGCAGTATTCGTTTTGTGTAACCCTTGTGATAAGAACAACGAAAAAAGTTACAAAGACTTTATTTTGGGGAATTCCTTCAATAACCATCTATTGCAGCAGCCACATGATGAGTGTTTTTTGATTTATCATTTGCCCTATTAGCAAACAGATGCTTTGACTGACAACAATATATAAAATGTTGTCCTCTTCATCTATCAACATGTCTCAATACCTTTTTGTTCAGAGAAGTGCTCCTGACTATGCTAATGAACCTTTGGACAATATCCAGACGACATGGAACTTGACGCTTGGTATTCCAATATTGCTATTAATCATGTCTGTTGGCTCAAACACCAGAACTTATGTTAATAAAATACATACTACTGCTGTTTCCCATATGTCCAAAGAGGCATTGAAAGCTTGTTTGTTGCCAAAGGAGACGTGTTGCTTCATATCTGAGTACGATAAAACAAAAACGGTAAAGAAAGGAGTAATCAACGTGTCAATACTGAAGACTTACCTTCTGGTGAAGCGTTTGAATTAAATAAAGTAACTGCTTAAAAAAAGGAGAGCAACAAAGAAATCTTCCATTAAGTCTTTTTTAAGTTGCTAAAAATTGTGACCGCTGCAACAGATGATTGTTTAAAGAGATTTTTTCTTTTGACCGGCCGGAAGAAAAAGTTGGTTCAGAAAGCGTTATTTGCATACTGTGCATAAGGAACGAGATGCGAGCTGTGTCAGGGTACTTATTTGAATGTATTGTTTAAACAAGTGACATTCTAAAGGATTTTGGCGGCCTTTATAAGCTGAAGGATCATAATTGTGATCACCTGCGTTTGTACACCGGATACATGTTTTAGGCTTTCCTTTTCTTTTAACTAATGCTGAACTGCTAGAAGAAGGGATTTATGTGGCATTTGAAAGCTGTGATGGTAAGACTTCAATGGGTGAGGCTGTTATATTAAAGGGCTGATAAGCCGTACAGTTAGTAGAGGTAAAGTATAGACTGTAGATGCTGCTGCTGCTGGAGCAACTGGCATAATGATATCATTGTTACTACATAAATGATTTTTCTGAAAATGTCAGTAATTGTGTTGGTTGAGAATGCTGTACTTCAAGACGATTAACGGGATGACAGAATTTTCGACGGCCGACATCGGTTGTGCATTTACGACTTCTTTTCATACACGTTTATCTCTATATTGAATGCAATTGTGGTAAGAAGAATGTAAATGGTAATGCGTTTTATGAAATAATTTGATATCTGTTTGGTTTTCTGTTGAATTACAGTGGCCTGACCAAATGATGCAGATTCATTCCCAGTTGGTTTCTTTGTTTGTGAATTTTATATTTTTGTCAAGTATCCCTTTGAACTTTTTACGTTCTTTGCGAGTATGGATAGGAGCAACAGCAAAATTAATATTCTGGAGTAATGCAAGGTAGTCATATGAAGGTTTTCGGCTTTGTTCATCTTTACTGAAGGCTTAAGTGCAAATCCTCTCTACATTTGTTGAACATGAATACGTAATAATGTTATAGTCAGAAGAATCGGTCGTTGCATAGGAATCCATTCTGTATTCATTCACTAAATCAAGTTGAATTTGGAATATGTCAAAAGTCTCGTTTCTATCTTTATACGAAAGTGCGGTTCCATCAGGGTCATGGTAAGTGCCCTTAAATGAGTGACTAAGTTACACCTTTAATTGTACTCCAAGGATCGTGATGACAGCAAATTTATGCGCCACATAATTACAACCAACAAAACTGTTCCAATTGTGCTACACAGCACTAATATTTCAACTCGCAATACGATTGCAATAAGTGTTCTCAATCTAGAAGAATAAGCAGACTTGATTGTAAAGTTTGAAGCCTGCTGCAAAGCATTAGCTCGCCCTCGATGTGAAAGTAAGGGTGTCTTTCGGCGCAGTGATAACGCTAAGGCTGAGCTCTACTAAAGACTTTTTGCTGCAACTATGAAATCCATTGTCCATTCTTTTTTTTCTGCTTCTTTGCAAATATCTTCCATAGTGAGAGCATAGAAATTTTCAGATCTTCTCAGGAAACTTCGACTCATTCATTGAATCCAAACATGGAAGATGTCCAAACGCTATTAAGTATGATCCAACGCCTCATCAACTAGTTTGCAGCTACCAAATCTGAAATTGAACAACTATGTGCCACCACCGTATAATTATAAAATCAATTAAGTAATGAATGCTCACCCTCAAGACAATTTGCACCAACCCAGGCAACGAACGTCCCATCTTCACTTGATTTCCCCACACTCACTACAGTTTCCATACCATGACATGGCCCCGATCAGGTTCGCCATATTAAAGCGAAACCAATGCATAAACAACAATAAAGATGCCATCAGTGTCAATAACCTGCCGCAAGGTTTTTATAACCACCATTTGAAAACCAAAAATTTCAGTATCTTTACCTCCCTACGAAGGCTAAAGTACCTATTGGACAACTTCGCTCTCGACAACGTAAGTTAAACATCGACAACAATCGCATTTTGGATATCCACTACCCAGACCGTAATGGTATGGTTCTCCTAGTATACAACGGTTATTCAGATGAACGAAGACCCCAATTAAAGAGATCCAAATTTATCTTAAAGGACAACTCTGACTCCTGTGATCCTAAAACTCTATGTGACTCTAAGTATGCCAATGCTACAGATGAAGAACGGACCGGTCTTGTTTTCATGCTCATTGCGATCGAATAGAATGTGCACTGCCATTCGTCCGTCCCTCCGTTAACTTTACGGTTGCTCGCTATTTCCATACCAAAGGCTGGATTAGAAAACAGATCTCACAGGAGACACTTTCTTGGACTCTTTATAAGAAAATTTGATAGCTCACAAAAGGTCATTTGGAGACAAAGACCGAAACTCCCCGATGTTTAAATTGCTCGTGAGGGAGCATGATTTGGTGTTTTATCAGTTTGTGTATCTATGGATTTGCTTTGATTGTTTACCAACATCTGATAATATAAAAAAAAAAAAAATCTATGGCCCATTTTAGGAAAGGGGTGGGGGGAAACTAATTTTAATCAATTAAATATAAGAATAAATAATTTACATAAAGGCATTCGCCAGGTTATCTACATTGAATAGATCCATTTTCAAGATCTTTAAAAATAAAACAGGTTATTAAAGATGAAAACAAGTCTTTTTTTTTTATGTCTCTTTTTGCTTACCTAACGACTGGAGGTTCTAAATTCAGGTTTTCCCAAACCATCTTGTAAAAGAGTGTACCGCTTTTCAAACGACCCACGACCCAGCTTTCGACCACGATACCACCAAAGAGTGGCAAGAGACCAACACCTTGCTTTTTACCAAATGTGACCATCATAGCATCGTATTTCTTTTTATATCTGCCTTTCAATTTATCATCGTTCAAGAGTGCCAATTGCAGCAGATTCTTTACTAAAGGTGGAACGTGATCCTTGATACGGTAGCCGTGTTTGGTTTCGCTAAAATCAGCTGCATCACCAATCACAAAGACATGCGATAGCTCTGGATGATCGACTTGAAAGGTAGGCCTGACCTTGATGTAACCACTCTCGCTAAGGATAGAGTTGCCGATTGTGCTATTCTTTAACCACTCTGTCTGGGGTCGATCACCAAAGGCAACGAGGACAAGATCGATGCCGGTCAGTGTCTTGCCTAGCTTGGTCTTGACAATGCCTTGCTCGGGTTGGTACATGGAACCCTTGGGATCATGACCAGGAGATGTCTCGATTCGGTCATTCAGGATCACCTTTACGTTATTTCTTTGCAAGAGAGCAAGTCCCCTTTCGGACAGTTTGACGTTGGTCGTGGATGAACTGAACAAGCGATTGTTTGAGTGGATCAAAGTGATCTCCTTGTCCTCATATGCATCACGAATTTCTCCAGTCAATTCGAATCCCACCGGTCCACCACCGACGATCAAGATGGATTTGGCTGATTGGATTCTCTGTCGGGTTTGATGAAGGTCGTTTCGGATATCCTCAATGTCGGTTGCAAGGGATTGCGCAGGAGGATGACGCTTTGTGCCGGTAGCAAGTATCAAGTAATCAAAGGGGATGGATGAACCAAAGCCTTGGACCTTACGATCAAGCACAATGTGGTTCTTTTCAAACTGGACAGCTGATGCTTGAATAACACGGTGCTTATCAGATTTAAACAAGTTGGTATAAGGGACCAAGATTTGTTGATCCCAATCGATTACAGCCGAACGAAGGCCTGCGATAGCATGATAAAAGTGTGTTTTCTAAATGGTAAAAGTATTGAATATTGGTACTGGTATGTAGTATGTGGTATGTGGCATGGGGATATATTTGCTTTGTGATAATCTAACCTTTTCAATAAGGATAATACGGTACTGAGAATCATTTGATCTAGTAAGCTCTTTCTCAAGTACATTTGCTGTTTCTACACCAGCAAAGCCACCACCAACGATAACAATGTTTTTTTCTTGAATCATTTTTTTAATGAAGAAATGATAAAGATGAAGGAGTAACAAAGATATATATATATATATATATATAAAACTGTAGTTTAATTTTATATAGTTTGTAAGAGGCCGCGGTCAGCATAGCATTTCTACTTGTATTACTAATTGATTAGAAATATTTAGTCATGTCTCACCTAAGCGAGGTTTCAGTGTTATTTCTAATGATCTGGAGGTTATCACCCATTAAAAACATGAGTTCCAAAGACTGATCCTCCTCAAAATCCAATTCATACAAAATGAAACTGAATTTCATTTCTTTTTTTTTTTTATTGCTACATGTTACTCAAAAAAAAAAAAAGGAAGGAGTGGGGAATTTCGGAGCAAATTAATAGTAATAAAGTCACATAGAAAGAATAGCATTGTTATCTGAGTGAAGGAGGAAACAGTTGGCTTTCTGACTAGTTTAGTTCATCCTGTTCAGTGATCTATTGCTTGCTATCGTCTCGGATATCTTGAACTGAATACACTTTGCCAGTGAAACCTCTAAATTCATGCTACACATGATTCAGATAAAGTACGAACCTGAATGCTGCTGGCAATGATAGATGTATTAAAGCATCGATCCTTATCCTCTTTCGTTTATGCATCTTCATCATCCAAAGCAAGTGGTCAGTTTGTAAGTTGTGATAGCAACATGAAAGCAGTGAGCGGGCAGCAATGGTACTACAATTGATAAAGCAGTGCTATATCCCAACGTATTTTAAACATCGTTCATGTTCAATTTACAAGAAATCAGAGTAGTGAATGCTTTACAAAGATTTATTACATTCTTTTCTCTATTATTTGGTCATAACTAATTCCATTCCTTTAACTCAGTGCAAGTTGTTTTGATATAGTTCCTGATGCAATGAGGCATAAATGAAAAATAGACCAGTTTAAGAAATAGGTATAAGCAGACTAGGAGCAGATCTTCAGACTAAATTTATTCATATTAGATCTACAATTATAATTATTTTAAATGTAGTATCGCTAAAAGATGTTTTCAGTAATATGCTAAGACTTTCAATATATTTAAAAAAGAAAACATTGAACTGTTTTAACTCATTTTGTGAAAAAAAAGGGGGGTAAATGTGTGAGTTTTTACTAACTGTATTTGTATTTCACTCCTTCAAGCCCTTAGAAAACATGAAAAGCAACAAACATTGGAAGCAAGTAGAAGAGATTGTCATAAATTCTTGTGAAAAAAAAAAAAAAAAAAAAAAATCTTGATAGTCGCGATGTAGATTTTGCTGAAAGCTTTTTCCGTTTTTGCATTTTACTGCTTAAAAAGCCAAACCTTCATGAAAGGTTAAAAACAAGTGAATGCAATTTCAATCGGTTTTTCATCTGGCCAGCAGTGGAGGTTGCTGTTGATTCGGTTTCTTGCTCTTATTTACTGCTTATGCCTATCGAATATAAATCAGACACATGTATTTTGGATGATGAGAACAATGCAATATCAGTTCTCGAAACATCTGGCAAGTTCATGCTCGATAACAACTCAAAATACGGATATAATCACGCAAAATGTACGTTTGGAGCCTTGAGCATCTTGAATGCTACTTTTAAGAAATATTTTGGGTCAAGAGAGGTCACAGGTTTTCAATTGAGAAATTCCGTTTATCCATGCCAGACGTAAGTGTCTTTTACCCACATTTTTTCTTCAAAGATAATAGTCACTCAAACGCAATTGAAATAATTTTATTAGGCGACATGCTGTATTTATGGTCGTTAGAGCTTTGTTCCTCCAAATTATATACATCTAAAAAGACATTTAAGTGCGTTATCCCAGCAAAGATGACAGATGTAAAAGACATACTTGCTTTGGGAAACTTGATTTGGTTGTATAAGGTGAGTCAAGCATGGAGGAGATGGATGGTTTTATAGAGTCAAGCTAACCTTTTTAAATATACAGAAAGAGCTAGAGAAGACGGTCAAGACTCTCAGAAAAATGAAAAATGAATACAACTCTTACGAGTTTGAGAGAATGCTTGGATCTGGTGATGCTCGTAAATCACTATCCAAAATGGTAAACAATGAGATACAAAGACCTCTTCAAGGAGCAGGCTTTGGAGCCTTATTGCCTAAAGAGAAAGACAATGACGAGAGTGTAGTTACATTTATAAAAGCAGAGGACTAAGAAGTAATAAACAATTAACAAATCAATAAAACAACCCTTTGAGCATGTATATCAGATATTAAATGGCCATCTCTTTACATTTTATTTTCATGCACAAGTGCTGTTTAAGCCCAATTTAAAAGCTCAGTTGTTTTAGCTGTCGTTTCATATTGAACATAACCATCATTTATTTCCATATTCATATGTGTGATAGGAACGTTGTTTGGATTTGACTGAGATTAATTCATTACGATAAGTTTTAGTAATAATGTAAAGTAATTTTTGTTGTTTTTATCAAATACAATGATAAATAGAACAAGAAGAAAACATCAAAATTTACAGTTTGCCAACTCGAGAAGTCATCCTTAAAGCCAAAGACTCGAGTCGGGCAATGGATACGTTTATTCGAAAGTAAGACTTATAGAATTCCAAATTCTAGGGTTATTTTCTCTTTCGAGTAGAAGTACTTTTTCAAAATGATTAAAACATCAATAAGTATATGTAACTCTAATCGTGCAAGAGGTATGTTTGGAGCCTTGGCCATTTCAAATGCTGCCTTTATTACTAATTGAGTCTAGGAAATATAAGGACAATAAGGCGACAGTTTCGTCTTTGAAGTAGCGTGTTCTTTTACAAAAATCTGCACCAAAGCTACTACGAAAATAAGAATGTCCAAATAATGAGAGATCAACTTTGTTTTGTTGTCAGAAGCACAACTATAAGAAAAGTGACAACTAGAGCAAGAGAAGAGCTGAAAAGGTGTTCGTTGCCTGCTTGAAAAAAGTTTATACCATCTGATCTCATTGAATCTTATTTGAGTCAAAGAAATGTCCCATAGAATCAAAAGTAGTTGGATGTACATGGTACTACCAACCAAGAGGGCTGCTGACGGTAGGCAACATCAGATGTTATAGCACTGATGTAACTGTACAACTGAAGACGTTTATATCAGAGCAAGGATAGCCCCCTCCCAAGTCACAACACTGGTTGCTTGGGCATACTAACTCTAAGCTTTTCAAATCCTTCGGCAAAGAGAGGGTACTCCAGGGCCTTTTTATCGGCCAAGTCTCATCTTATAACGATGCTAATATTAAATCATTAAAATAGATGGAATTATTGTTTCCTTCCTTCGAATACTGATTGATGATGAAAAAGCAGAAATTTCAAGTAATTGTAAATAATTACTTGAAGAATACTTTTTTTTGTATGCTTAGATAATTATGCGAGTTTGGTGATGTGTTTCAAAGAATGAATCACAAAGATGATTAATGGTATAACTGAGAATTGAGTCAGAAAACGATTCATTCCAAAAAGATTATTTCAAAGGAACACTAAAAGCAAACAACTTGTGTCATTTGTGCTTTTAGTAACCATCTCAATTGTTTATCAATAACAACACATCTTCTTGATAAAAGGATGCTTATTGTACTGAATCAAACACGTACAACATATTGTTAATGGTCAATGATACAACTTGTTAAAGAATACAATCATTTCAACAAAATTATCTCTAATGAGACCAAAATAATATGGTTCTAACTGATTTTGATATGATTCAATACGATATTGGCAACAAAAGAGTATTCTTACAGTATATCAATCCAAACAGCCTTCTTGCTATAGTAACAACTAAAGCAGAAGGGGGCCTTTTTCCTGAAATCCTTTTAAAAAGAATCAAAGCTGACAATGTAATCATAGTATTTAAAATAACTCTGGTTGTAGTACATGTTTATACACTCTTTATTGTAGGACCAACAACTTTGATACCTGATCTTGTGTGCTTTTCTCATGCTCTTTTCATGTCCCAATGGTACAATAATATCTTGATTTAAAGACTTTAGCAACAGCGGATACCTCAATCTGCCCACAGCCAAACATTACCTTACAACTAAAAAGATGACTACTAGCAACAACTTATTGACTCAGTGTAAGTTTTATAAAGACACCGATTAGTGTGTTTATCAATTACACTTTGTTATCAAAATAAAATCGAGGCTTCACAGTTAAATTAAAAATAAACTATATTTTCACGATGGGAAAACTTGCAGAGATAAATCAACATCAATCATGTTAAAGGTGTTCATTTTCCGCTTGATTTGTTACTAAAGACATTGAGGAGACGTACAAACTAATTTTCAAAGGGAAAGAAAGACAAGTTTGAAGACTGCTCAAAATTGAATGTATTCCAACTTTTCGTCTAGATACTGTTTGATTTTTAATGAAATTCGGTCTAGAGTCTTTTATGAAAATTATATTCTTGGCTCTGAAATTGTGACAATGAATCCACTTTACAAATTCGTGATGTTAACTGTATAGTTTAACAAAAGACTGTTTTAAATTATAAACCTTTTTTTTTTTTCATAAAGGAAAAATGTCTTGGCGAGGTTCTTCATTTTCTTGCAAGGGAAATCATATATCTTTTATTGAATCGTGGTCTTCATCCTCCCTATTTTATGCTGTTAAATGGATTGCTTTTTGATTGGGAGCTTAGTCCTTCTCCTTGTGCTACCTATTGAAATCCCTTGCTGTAGTGCCGATTGGATCATAAAATAATACCGCAATGCACTTTACTAGACATGCTTTGGGAGAGAGGGTTTTGTTGATTAACTTGCAGTAGGGATAAATTATTTGAAATCGCACAACAATGAAAAAAAAATTTTTTTTTGATCTATAAATTTTTTTTTTTGCTAGTTTAAGACAAAAATATGCTAATCAATGAGTGTGAATATGTATTTTTTTTTTCCCTTTTTTGTAATCTATTCTTTATTATATGTTAAGCATTCCCCTTCTTTTTTTTTTCGCTTAATTATGTCACGTAGCTTGATAAAGTAAAATGTAAGAAGGATTGGAGCATTGAAAAAATAAATACAAAAAAAAAAAACAGCAAGTTGATGTCATTTCGTGGAAATGAAACTAATGGTGTATGATAATAAGCCTTCTTTGTTATCGTTTTACCTCCAAAAAAAAAAAAAAAAAAATTAAATTTCGAAATCAGCTTTACAGAAATGCTATCATGTGTCTATATTAAAAGTGTAACCTACTTTCTGTATGTTTACTACTATTTGACAGATGTGAAGTAAACAACCAGTGATCAATACTTTTGATCTAAAGTGTTCCTTGCTTTGTTAATCATTTCAATTGATATTCTCTTATTCATTGTCTGGGTTGAAAAATAGTATTTTAGTTGGTGAGGAAGTAAAAGGCTTATATCATTATTTAAGCAGCATAAAAAACCCTTTTTTTTTTCTTTTTTCTTTTCCCTTATTCTATCCTCAATCTATCCTCCTTCTTCCTTTGTTTAATTTCTTTCTTTTTTTTATATATAAATCAACATGACGATTCTCTATGTTGATATGTTACCACCAAGGTACACTGATCAATTCAAATATTTCACCAAAAAATTGCCTCATCAAGCTCGATTTTACTTTCAAAACATGTTTCCAATCGTTCACTGGTTACCAAAATACAATTGGATTTGGTTCTTTGGTGATCTGACAGCTGCCATCACGGTTGGAACACTTGTCATTCCACAAAGTTTGGCTTATGGTAAAATGAAATTTATAATTCAAGGAGATTCATTAGATGACTAAACTTTTTTTTTATAGCTAAAATTGCAAATCTTCCAGCTGTGTATGGACTTTATACTAGTTTTATCGGTGTTGTTGTGTATCCCTTATTTGGTACTTCAAAAGACATAAGCATAGGTAATTTAGAAAAAAAAAAATTAGAAAAGAAAAAAACAAAAGAAATTGAAATTGATCACTATTTCTTTCTTTTTTTGGTTTCACAGGAACAAGTGCCATCATATCTTTACTTGTGGGTCAAATAATAGCAAAATTTGTAAACACACCACAATACCTTTCTGGAGAATGGACAATGTCAGATGCAGCCACATTACTTGCTCTCTTTTCCGGTTTTATCACCTTAGCCATTGGATTACTGCGTCTGGGCTCACTCTTTCATTTCATTTGTCAGCCGGCGGTTGCTGGGTTTATGGCTGGCAGTGGCTTAACGATTATCATCAACCAATTCAGCAAAATCTTTGGGATCACTGGCATCAACACCTCGGAGGCTCCTTACCTTGTCTTTGGAAAGACCCTGGCCAACTTGAACCGAACCACGGTCAATGCTGCCTTTGGTTTGACGTCGTTAGTTTATCTTTATACCGTAAAGTACCTATCGCAATACTTGATGCGTCGATACCCACAACAGGCTCGTCTGATCTTTTTCTTCAACACAAGCCGAAGCATCATTGTCCTCGTGTTCAGCACGTTGATCTGCTTCATGATTCACCGTTTTGGTCAGTTTGAAACAAGCCCCTTTCAGATCATTGGCAACGTGCCTGCAGGATTTGGACAGATCGGGCCACCTACGATCAAGATGGATCTTGTGGGTTACCTTGGCACGGACCTGATCGGTATCGTCGTCCTACTCGTGATGGAACACGGTGCGATTTCTTCTAGTCTGGGCAAACTATCCGATTATAAGGTCGACATGAGTCAAGAGGTGTTTACCATCGGCCTGGCCAACATCTTTGGCTCTTTCTTTGGTGCCTATCCTGGCACGGGTGCCTTTTCACGTACGGCGGTCATGTCCAAGTCAGGTACCCGTACGCCCCTGACGAGTTTCTTTGTCGGAGCTATTGTGATCTTGTGTATCTATGTCTTTACCCCCGCATTCACCTATATTCCAAATGCTTCTCTGGCGGCCATCATTGCGCATGCCGTCTCTGACCTCATCTCTGGTCCCTCGGTGTGGAAAAAGTTTTGGGACCTGCACCCGATGGAGCTCTTGGTGTTTGCTTCGGCCTACATCATCTCTCTCTTCACCCGAATTGACATCAGCGTCTATGTGCCCGTGGCCCTCTCCCTCGTGTTTCAGCTCTATCAGACCGCTCGACCCAAATATGCCTTTTTGGGAAGTTTAACAGCCCGTACAGCAGACGACGATGGCACCTATTTCCCGATGGATCATCCTGTCCTTCACCCTCACTTGGGACCCATCGATCCATCCGTGATTTGCTTTCAACCACAGGAAAGCATCGTGTTTCAGAATGCCTCCTTCCTGTTTGAGAAATTGACAGATCAAGTCAAACAGACCACCGGACAGGGTAAACCGATGGCAAAGAAAGTAGGCGATCGACCCTGGAACAGTGCACGATCGATGGCAGAAGATCAAAGACCGGTGCTTCGGGCCATCGTCCTTGACCTCTCGGGTGTTCATCAGATGGATTACACTGGCATGGAATACCTGATGGACGCCGCGGTCTTGATCGAGAGGTACAGTGGCCATCGGGTGCGCTGGTACATCATTCCCGGTTACTCGCCTGCCGTCCGTAAATGTCTGCTGCTGGCTGGCTTTGGTACCCAACGTCGCGATGCCAGGCTGCCTGGAAAATTCCTATCGGACCTTTCGGCCACACACTCGAGTACCGAAAGTCAAAATAGCACACAAAAGCAAGACGAAAAGGGCTTTGAGGAAGCGGTGATTGAGCAGGTGGATGGCAGCAAGCGAGGTTTCATGTCCTTGAAATTCTTGAAGACTTCAGAGAGCCGCACAAGCACCTCACTGGCCATCCAAGGCCACTCTTCTTCATCCAGGCCCCAGGATACGCCTGAGGTGACATTCGTTCAAGATGTTTTTCCCTATCTCTTTTCATCCGTTCATCTCGCTGTCAAGTCTGCTCTGGCGCAAAAAGTGTTGGATGAGCAAGAAGAAGAGGAATCAGAGACGATCAGTGTGATATCGGATAGAGACATGGGCCATTAATTTGTACATATCTACTTTAGACTCCCCCCCTATTTTTTTTGTATTTATATTTATTGATTAAAAACATACACTGATTCTGTATAAAGTCTTTTGGGACTACCTTCTTCCGACCCGAAAGGCAGGCGTAGGGGGGTAAACACGGAAACAGTGTACGCCACAATCGTACAAGGCTAGCCTGAAAAATGAGTCAAGTACGATGAGGTTTTGTTTTGAAGCGGCTAAAGGTTATTTTTGAACATTGAACTTGAGTTACACATTCAGCATGAATCAATTCATATTTTACATATGCCAATCATGTCCAATGTAACTATA
The DNA here is from genome assembly GCF_000149305.1 of Rhizopus delemar RA 99-880. Classification (NCBI taxonomy): domain Eukaryota; kingdom Fungi; phylum Mucoromycota; class Mucoromycetes; order Mucorales; family Rhizopodaceae; genus Rhizopus; species Rhizopus delemar. The sequence continues at coordinate 2,799,334 of NW_027137832.1, forward strand.
ATAAGAAAAAGAAGGAAATGGAAGGTACTTAAAAAAGATGGTTTTAAAAAAATTTAGCGTACACCAATTAAGGGTTCGTCTAATTTGAGAAATAAATACACTTGAAAAAAAAAAAAACTAGAGAAAAAATCAGGCCACTTTGATTATGAAAAAAATAGCTGCGGGGGTGAAAAAGCCAAGTTGATTCCTAAATAAAGTAATGGAGAGTAACAAATAAGAAAAAAGGAACTTGAATTTTTTTTATTTTTTTCTTTCTTTCTTTCGTTTTTAAAAATCATGGAAACCTTTGCACCTTTTCCAGTTGATTTTTTAGCAGACAATAATAATAATGCTGCTTTGAATGAAGAGGATCCTTATTTTTCACTTTCACAATTTGATTTTGAATTACAACAACAAGCACAGGCTGCTCTTCAACAACAAGAATCATGGCAGGATTTTGATAAATATTTATCATTAGACACAGACAATAGTAATCAGCTCTTGATGAATCAACCCATGTTGATGAACAATACCTTTAATGACCCTTCTTTACTTTATGCGCCTTTAAATGAAATAATACCAACTCAGCAAAACTACTTGAAGAAATCAACAGTGGATGGCCATGTGGTAAAGCAAGAGTATGAAACTCCAGAGTCATTACCTTATTCACCTCCTGTTGTTCAGCAAGACAACTTACCTAACGATGATCCAAATGCAGCAAGCACGACCAGTAATCAATCTCCGAAATTAACCAATACCACCACTCCAAGTATGAACACTTCCTCAACACCGATTGTGACTCCACCTAATGACAGCATTGATTTCTTGAATTGGACAAATTTAGAGCAAGGTAAACAGACATGAATAACAAAAGGATTTCCTATTTATATTTCGACCCTAGGCAAAGTACCCATTCAACGTCTGAAGCAAACCAATTCAGTAAACACAGCCAGCCACAACCACCTCTTCAACCCTTCGTCTTCTCCAAGCGCCCCAAGCGGAGGACGTCAGCAGAAGAAGACGGCACACAACGCGATCGAACGTCGATACCGCAACAATATCAACGACCGGATTGCCGAGCTCAAGAACGCCGTGCCCGCTTTGCTGTATGCCAAAGTGAAGGACAATAGCCGGAAGAGAAAGAACGACGAAGAAGACGATGGTGAGGACGGCGAAGAATACCTGGATGGCGTCGCGGTCGCGACCAAGTTGAACAAGGCGACCATCTTGCGCAAGGCGACAGAGTACATCAACCACCTCAAAAAGACGGGTGAGGATGTGAAGCAAGAGAACGAGATCTTGCAAAGAATCCTCAGCCAGCTGCCCGGCGGTCCTGACATCCTCCAACGCTATCATCTACAAAAGAAGCAAAGAGAAAAGGAACTGCACCGACAGCAACTGCTCGAACGTGAGTTTCAAAAGCAGCAAGAACAGCAGCGTAAGGCCGCGAATCGAAAGCGGGCGAGATACAGTCGAACCCATCCTGAGGCCATGGACGAATACGAATCTTCTTCTTCCTCTCCCGATCCTCTCACGCCTCCTACGGTGACCAGTCGGGTGTTTATGGCCATGTTCATGGCCATCACGCTCTTTTCCACATCTCCCTTGACAACTGGCCCGAAAAACGGTTCAGAACATCATCATGTCTCTCGCACGCATGATGCTTTGAATGACAAGCAGCATCTCAACTCTCCCCCGGCGCCTTCTTTTCTTGCCTCGCTCTTTCAATTCGACAGTACTTGGTAAAATGACGTTTGTCGATTGCAAACAGAAACTAACGTGTCAATAGGACGGCGATAAGAACCTGTATCTTCATCGTCTTTATCTTACAGCTCGTCTGTCCCCTCCTTCGATCCTATCTGTTCGATACCTCCTTCAAGCTCAAACGGGTGAATCGAGCCAGACGATTCAGCGCTCATCCGGTGAGTCGCAAAGAGTTAGGACACATGACGCCCGGCGACCTCAAATGCCGACAGATGTACGCCATCCTGAACCGTTCCGACCGACTGCTACCCCACAACGCGATCTCGACCTTCCTCTGCTTGCTGAAAGAGATGGTTCGTCTGCTGGCTCACCACAGCATGGGCTATGACGTCTTGTATCAGGATCTGTCGACCGAAGAAGAATGGACACAGGCGTTTCGATGGATCAAGCTGAACGAGACGCTTTGTCTCGGTCGTTATGTCTCTCGTCTGACCATGATCTTTGCCAGCCTGAGGATGATCAACCTCGTCGATCTCCTGGATGAAGAAGACGCCCAGGTGGACCAGATCCACGCGCGAGCCTATGCGACTGCGGCCATCCAGATGGCCATCGCCATCCCTCAACGTGGCTTGGCAGACAAGATCTCAAACTATTTCTGGCGACTGGCGATGCACCACATCAAAAAGGAAGAGAATGAGGAAGAGAATGAGGAGTGGATGCTTTCCTTGACCTGGTTACAACCCCATCAGCAAACCGACTGGCTGAAGCACATGCCTCAGACCCGTGCTTGGTCCGAGACGATCGAGATCTTGCAGAACCAGACCGGCTTGAGTTCCAAGGGACACGGGCTCTCGATTTCTTACAGTGCGCCCGTCACGGTCCCGGTGGCCATCCTGTCCACCCTTCACCTGCTGGACTGTCTTCATGTTCAATTCCAACAGCTGATTGCCATCATGGCCTCTCGAGGTCCTCGTGAAGAAGACGAGGACGAGGAGGAAGACGAAGAGAGCCTGAGGGAGGAGGAAGACGAACTGGACGAGACTGAATTTGTCAACCTGATGCACTTGACCGAGCCCCGGCAGACGACCGTGCAAGACCCCGATCAGCCACGATCGGCCTATTGGTTGGCCGCGGTGGGTGCTGTGCTGGAGGGCGTGTGGAAAGACAAGACGGACGAGGTCGAGGGCGGGTTGGCTGCTTTGATCCGCCGGGTGCCTCGCTCGATGACCTCCAACCTGGCCCAAAAGTCAGATGCGAACCGGTTGGATGAACTGATCAAGAAGAGCATGACCCATACCCTCCTTGGCTCTGTGATGCTCAAGAGCCCAGAGATCGAAAAGCGACAGCAAGGCCTGGCCGAGTTGAAAAGCGCCGAAGCGATCCGTCCAGAGCTCGTCAGGCTGCAATCCAAGTTGCATGTCAGTGAAAAGCGTCATGATTTGGAATCCACCGTGCTCTCCCTGGCTGATTTTGCTGTGTCCTTTGTCGGGATCGAATCCTGGTTGATCGCGATGGAGCTCAAGGGCCAGGACGTGGCCGAGATCGAAGACGTGGTCAAAGAGAGCGCGTTGTCCTTGAGAAGAATGCTCCGTTACCCTTACTTGAAGGCGATGCGAGAATCCAAAGACATCTTGGAAAGATTGACAGAGCTCTGTAACTTTATCGATCATCAACATCCAGCCGACACGGACTCTGGTTGTGATCTAGTAGAAGATCATCACTCGATTGATGATAGTCATGAACTGTTGGTGAAAAGAGCAAAGAAAGCCCAAGCCATCCTTCACGGCTCTTTTTAAAACACCCCATCTTCATTTACTCATTCAACAAGAAACATCATTTCATCTATACACATCTTATCTATCTACGTAATAAAAATTCCCCTTTTTTTTTTTATTTATTTATTCTTCTTCATGCGTACTAAGCACCGCCTGGAAATCCGTCGTTCGAATCACATTTTTTAAATGCAGCAAGTTCAGAATCTTTTGTCCAATCCATCGATAGGCCTGATCGTTCTCTGCCAAGGGTTGCATGTCCACGCAGAATAAACCGGACAGGTTTTCGAATCGACAGATCTCGATCGTGAACTGAATCGGCTCACCCGAGTCCAGGTCGGGATGACCGTAGATGGCCTCGGTCGACTGTCGGGTACAGACTAATCTGGCACCTGACGGAGGGTCTACGTCGATCCCAAGCACACGCAAGATCTTGGTGATCTCCTGCAAGACTTCACTGGGCGCTTTTGACGTGAGGGCGGATCGGTTCAGGTCGCCGGTGTGTGTCCTGAGCTGGGTGGCAAGTGCGTCGGGTGCTTGGCTCTCGAGATCCGTGGGACGGTCGGGCGAGGTCTTGTCTTTGTGCGTCTTGTGTTTGATCCAAGAGAGGAGGTTGGTGCTCTTGGTCCGTTTGGGTAAAACCTGAGGGCGTGCTGGCCCTCGCTCGCCTTGGCCCTCTTCCTTTTTGCTCTTGCGGTGAAAGAGCTTGGCTCGAAGGGAGGAGCTGATGGATTGGGATAGCTTGGGTTCGGATCGTTTGGATGGCCTCACGACTTTTTCTTTGGTTTCCTCGGTTGCTTGGACAGGCGCGATCGGGATCGTGTCTGCCTGGCTTTCTTTGGGTTTCGTGACAGGATCAGAGGGTGGTTGGGGAGTGCTGTGGCCCACCTCAGGCTCGTTCTCGGCTCGTTCCTCTCTCTCGGGCTTTTCGACGACGACGGCGACTGATTCTTGAGAGAATTGGTCTTTGGTGTGATTGAAGCAGGTATAAGAGTAAGAGAGGGAAGAAGGTGAACTGGATTCGCTACTGCTGTGATGATGGCTACTGTAGTAACTTGAGCAATAATCATTCTTGATCAAATCAGGCGAGGTACCCTTCAACAGGATCTCTTTCATCCTCTCTGCTTCCATCTCGAGCTCTGACACGGTCTTTTTGAAAAGGTTGGCGTATTCGTGTAACCAAGGATGTGCCATGACAGTCTCGATTGTACACCGATTGGATGGATCTGGTACGAGCATTTTCCCAATGATGTCTTGTGCTTCAAAAGAAATTCGGCTGGGATACTTGGGTTTATTGACCATGATGTATCGATACAGTCGACCGATATTATCATTTGGATTCTTTGTGTCATCATCAAAGGGTAAATAACCACAGAGCATGGCATATAAAATGACACCGCTTGACCAAATATCGGTTGCTTTTCCAGAATATGAATTACCCGTCATGACAAGTTCAGGGGCAGCATAACAAGGAGAACCACAGGATGTGGACATTGAATCACCTGTGGCAGGTGAAAATTGATTGGCAAATCCAAAATCAGTGACAATCAAATTTCCGTGACAATCTAGAAGCAAGTTCTCCTGTAGATGAATATAAGACTTTGTTTTTTAAAGAAAAAAAAAAAAAAAAAGAAAACTTGCAAGTTTTAAATCTCGATGCACAATATTTTTTTGGTGCATGTAGTGAATACTGCTTATCAATTGAGAAAACAGTCGACGTGCTTCATCTTCTTGCAAGAATTTTTGCTTGTAAATGTATTCGAATAGCTCGCCACCTGAAAAGGGAACAGTAATTAGATGATGCGTTGAATGCAAAGTAGATTACCTTCGGCGTATTCTAACACGATACCAATACAGCTCTCTGTTTCATTCACTGTGAGCAATTTTACAATGTATGGATGATTGAGTGTCTATTGGATGAATAAGGATCGTTACGATTCTTGTCGTTCATTTTACTTTTAAAATTTCAATTTCCATGCGAATTTTATCCAACTGAGTTAAAGAATCAATGTCCTCTTTCTTTACCAGTTTGACAGCTACCTAAGACACATGTTATCATCCATCCTCTTGTTCTCTTTTGCTTACCTTTTGATCTGTCTCTACATGTTTACCCATCTTTACTTTTCCAAATTCACCTACACCCAATGTTTTCAATAGTAAAAATGGACCTAATCTAGCACTTGTTTTTCGTTTAGGTAAATCATGATTTGATTTATCTTTTTTGTATCAGTCATTTCCATCTTGTTATTTATTATTATTATTTTTTACCCATCGGGATCATATCACAAGAATGGCTTATAATAACAGACATTTATTTACACAAGAAAAGAAGAAGGAAAAGAAAAAGATTTTTTTTGCCCCCTCCCTTTCTAACCTTTTTTTATTCAATAGGCCGGTTTTTTTTTTTTTTTTTTTTTTTTTTTTTTTTTTTTTTTTTTTTTTTTTTTTTAGAGTTTGCAATACACAAAACAATAACAAAAAAAAAAGAGATAAAAAAAGAAGCTTGTTCTTGTCCCTCCTTGTTTATAATCTATCAATGATAAACTTACAATTATTTCTGCCAAAAGAATCCCATTTATAGTAAAATGTATACAACTTTCTTTTCTGTCCTAAACGTTACACTCATCTCATTTCGTACCTTTCACCGGAGACTCATTTTTGTGTTCTGAGGATGTAGATGAGTAAAGATCATCTTGTCTGAACAGCACTCTTTGCTTCTCTTTTGATTCACTGTAAATAAAATCAAGATTATGTAGGATTATCAACAAACATTCAACTCTTCTTGAATGTTGCATGGAGTTCACCTTTCAATTTTGTGTTCACTGTCATCTTCAGTGGATGAAAAGCAGCAGAATAAACCCTGTTCATCTTGCTTTTTTATTTGATCATTTATAAAACCTTTCTTTAGTAAACTACAGATGCTTGTCATTGAGATGTTTTTGAAAACAGAGAGGGGGTCTCAAGGGGTTCATTTTCTCGTTATCTACTTTTATGTTTATGAAAAGAAACAGGATGCCTATCGAATGTGTACCTGGCTTTATCGCCTCAACTATAAATCACCACAGACAATCTTTGGTTCACAACAAATAAACTCGGGTTGGATCCACTTTTCCTTATTAAGCATCACTCTATGCACTGTGACATGACCTATCTTGCTTTATGTCTGGAATTTCTTCATCTTTTATTTACAAACATCATCTTATTGATATCAAAGCCTTCACTAAACACACCCTCTTCATCACCCAAAGAGCCACATGCTTTCGGTGGTTGATATCAACCATCGTTCTGAATCTTCTCTCAACATCACTTGCAACGTTGTATCAACCAAGACCTTTCAATAAATAAATAAAAAAAAGGGGGGGGGATAAGCGTAGGTTAACATCGGTTTCTAATGATTTTACAACAGTCTACTTGATTGGTTGATGATGAATCAGGTTGAGTTCATTTCGTTATGATCAATACCCTCACAAGCAAAAAAGATGGTTGACAGAGGGACACTGGAAAATAAATCATAAATCCACAAAGACAAAAGGATGAATGACAAACAGAGCGTATGACCCATCGCTTTGGATCGATAGCCCATCAAGCAGACACTCAATGTACGCTTTACATTCAATAGTGTTGGATGAAGCATCAACAAGTTTTTAAGAAAGCTCAGGAAAATACGTTTTCTATGTTAATTTTAATATCGCCACTAGACTTATTAAAAAAAAAAAAGGGGGGCCATCATCGCCCATGATAAACAGCAAGATGATGAAAGATTACATTAAAAACTACTTTTTTTTATACATCCTCATCCTCTTCACTGTCAAAGGGGGTAATGTCTTTATCGTACTCTATATGACTTGGGATGCCTTCTTGATTATGTTCAATAAAGCTGGGATAGGTCGTCTGTTTTTTTGGTTGTGTGGGTGTGGGTAATAAAGGATGATGGATGTATTGCACATCGCCCTTGACACTCGACCTTCGTCGCTTGCTGGCTTGCTCTTCCTTTGTATCACCTACGTCATCATCCACGATCCTCAAGCTGTCCTGGTGGCCATCCCGACCCTCATTGCACTGAGCCACCCGTTCGGCCAGGCTGTGGAGCTGTTCAAAATCGGACACGGCCAACTTGGCCCCTCGACCATACCTGTATTTCGTCCATCCGTCCTGGCTGGGCGATGCGGTCGGCAGCAGCTGTTCCACCCGTCTTTTGAGCTCGGCCGTGTCCAGCGTGTTGTTCTCTACCAACGTGAGCACGTTTGAAGCAAACAGCAAGACGGCAGGATCCATCTTGGGATCATTCAACAGCAGACGAGCACAGAAAGACACAAACGCATCATAGGCAAACTCGGCATGCGATGTGTGATTGACCAGTGAAGAATCCAGATGGGCGGTGGAGATGTCTCGACGCTCGGGATCCTTGATGCCCTTCATCCTGTTTTCGTCAGAAAGAAGACGAGAGCCCATTTGGCTAAGGAAAGAGGTGTTCAAGGGGCTTTGTAAGCAATCGTTTACTGTCTTTACCTTGGATTGATATAGTCTGTCAGTGAATGGCTTTTGATATCAAACTTTTCACCAGGTGCTTTTATTTCTGTATTCATGGTTGAAAAAAAACAAAAAAAAAAGAAAAAAAAAAAAGATGAAAAAGATGAAATCATTTATGGATTGCATGAAAAAAAAAAATACAATTTAAATAACCGAACTTTACAAAAAAAGAAACTATAATTTACACACTAATTTACACTTGAGCTTTCATGGCCCCTTTACGATTTTTTAACAGCGTGGCATTGTTCATGTCCAGATTGAATTTTTGTTTTGCGATCGTGTTGGGTAATTGCTCGACTGGCTGAGGGTATTGTGGATTGTATTGACAGCGGACCGGATTGGCCACCCCACGACTGTGTTTCGCCAGCTTTTGAGCGATCGGCAGATGATGGTTTTGCTGTGTGTGAGGCACGGGCACAGGGTGCGATCTCGGCTGGCTCTCTTCTTTCTTGGGCTGCTCCTCCCCCATCCGCTGAACGGCATAGGTGACATCAAAGATCTCACGCAGCGTGGCCGCGTCCGGCGTCGAATAATTGGCCTCGTCCATGAGCACGTCCTCTTCCTCGCCGACCGGCCCCTGGCGGATCCGGCTCTGTTCTCGGCTGGAGGGTCTGAGGGGCGATCGTTCGGTGATCCAGGGATGCTCGAGGAGTTCATGGATCGTGAATCGCTTTTTGGAATCCACACAGAGCAAATGACGGATCAGGTCCTTGACACTCTGGCTCATCGTGTCCCACCAGGGACTCAGGAAGGTAAAGTGGCCCCGGGCCACCTTGTCCGTCAGGCTCTGGATCGATTCATCGTAAAAGGGCGGGAAGCCGCAGAGGATGGTATAGAGCACACAGCCGATGGCCCACATGTCGACTGATTTCGAATACTGTTGATCACACACGATCTCGGGCGCGGTGTAGCCCACCGTCCCACAGGGTGTCAAGGTCGAGTTGTCCCAGATCACCTTTGACAGTCCAAAGTCGGCGAGCTTGATCCGACCGATCCCACCGCCGCCGTAGCCCTTGATGAACTCGCCCTCGTCCACCTTGCTTTCGTTGTCGGTCGGACGGAGCTTGCGATGTCTGGAGGGTAGGATGGGTATGGGATCAAACAGGATGTTTTCGGGCTTGATGTCCCTGGAAGAAAAATGTGTCAGTCGGGGTTTTTTTTGAAGCATACTTTTTTAAAATAGAACCTGTGTACGATACCACATTCTTCATGAAGGTATTTTACTGCTGCTGCTACTTGTGTGATAACATGACGAGAGAGTTCTTCACTAAAATAAGTGAGCTTGACAATCTGATGAAAGAGTTCACCGCCTTCACAGAGTTCCATCGTCAAGAAATAGTTGTTTCGAGTTTCTGTGTATTGAACCAGTTGGACTATGTTTGGGTGTCGAATATTTCTCATGATCTGTACTTCTTTTAGAATACTGGCACGCTAGGGTAAAAAAAAGGGGGGAGGATTAGCAAACGATGATATCATTTCCTATCGACATGTACTTCAGTTGCCTTTGGTTTTTTTTGAATACTTGAATGTAAATGCCGATAATCATTCTAAGGAGGGGACAGGTTAGTGTCGTGTGGGTGAACAGGAAAGGCATCTCACTTTTTCAGGCTTTGGCTTCTGGGCTACTTTTATAGCCACCTTCCTGCCTGTTGTCATATCACGAGCAGCATAGACATTTGAAAATGCACCACTAAGACAAGAAGGGGTCAGTTGAATAGAACAGTACATCTTTCCATCCTTTACTCTCCAATTTTCTTGATGATCTCAAATCGATCAAGACCGTGATGAAGGAGCAATTGACTCTTTCTTTTATTGTTTTGCTCTGCTACCCTCTGGGCTAGCTCCTCGGTTGCTTTTTTAGTCTCTTTTAGGTTTTGAGCTGATCGTGATCTGGGCACAACCCTGTGGGGATGGATCGATTGGCTGTTGTCCTTTGTGTCTAAATGATTTTGATTGGGCACTGCATGAACATTCATCTTGCTATTAACGTTGTTAATATCCTTGGTCTGAAGCCTTTTCCTTTTTAAATGAATCAAATCTTTAATAAAAGAAAACATTGTTTGAAAGAAAGAGAGAAAAAGACGTTATGTACCTTTTTTTTTATTTACAAAATAAGAACAAAACTCTTGTGGAAAGGTTGAATCAAATGATAAAGAAAGAAAGAAAAAAGCAGGGCTTTTTATGTAGACATGAGTGGGGGATCTGCCTTAGATAATGATGAGATAATACAATACAAAATAGCTCCGTTTTATTACCCAAATTCCTTTTTTTTTTCCAATGACATAAGAACAAACTCCCTCTGGTTTTTTCCTCCTCCTTCTCTTGTCCTTTTCAGAAAAAAAAGTCAAAGCACAGAGCGAGCATCGATGGATTACAATTCATCCCATCACCGGTTGAAAGGTTCTTTTAAGCCTTGATCTTTTTTTTTTTGATTCATGCCAAAAAAAGAAAACTAAACTCCTTTTGTTTATTGGAAGAGCATTGAATTTCATTGGGGCCGGTCATTAAAATTTTACTTTGCATTGAAGCAAGGATGACATGCCTTACGTTCTTTCAGAACAAGCTAAAATTTCGAAATAGAAATTAATTCATTGCTTCATGATGAAAGACATATGAAAGAATGAACCTTTTACAATGGATGCTATCCATCAGCCTAGGCACTGTATCGTTTTGGTGAACCATTCGCCTGTTGAATGGTTGATGCTATCGAATCCATCCTGTAACAAGTGATTGTTTTGTAATTGATTTATGATTGGATATACTTGGCGTTATCTTTTACCACAGATAAACAAAGCAAAATGCATAAAAAGAAGCGCGTTAACAATGATATGATGTCGTGTAAGAATAAGATGGATGACATACTCCATATGGAAAATAGTAAGGAGAGAGAGAAAAAGAATGAAGGAGAGGATGACTAACATGTATGTGATCTCATCATATTACGGTTGCATATAGAACAAATAAGTATATTGCCATCCTTTCTTATGCATTATCTCATATCTTTTGTATGTGTCCATGTAAACATACGATGTCATATTCACAAGATGAACAGATGGCTTTCAAACAGTATTTTAATTTCTTGATCATTTTCATAAAAGAACTTGTCTTTTATCAACCAATAAAGAATAATATGATCTATTGGACATGACACATCAAATAGAGCTTTTATAGCAGTGAATCATAAACACATTGAAATCAGTCATATTCTTCTGTTTTAATCCATATAAAAAAATATTATTCTATCTTTTGTAATCATCGATAGAACCTTCATGACATCTCTACTAGCATGCTCTTTTTCCTACAAGTGTATTTTGTATCTCCATCTTTGATTTTTAACATAAAGTCCCATTTGAGTAGGATTCTCTTTAAAAAGTAATCTTATTTTGACTCGTCTATTAAAAAATTAAAAAAAAACGCAAATAGCGACCGAGTAATTTCAAAATCGATTGCTGTTACCTACTTTCATCGTCATTTCTGTGTTAGAAAGTGGACAAAGTGGAGGAGTTCAAGAGGACAGGTGCTACTTGTACTAGGCTACACTGGGATCTGTTCTTGTACATGCTTTCTGACTGTAGTTTGGGTTTTTTAAAATCAGAAAAGTAGGGTGTGGTTTGATTCGATACAGTACATCTGACTGCATCTACAAACGCCAGCTCTCGTTTCGTGTCTCTCAATCATCCTTACAACTATCATCAGGCAACAGTTGACTATTGCCCAAGGAGAATTCGCCACAAAAACGTTTATGCACGATTCATGCAACACCTTGGCTAACATTTTAGATCGACTGCCAACCTGTGTCGAGCCGGTGCTGCTCCTTTTGAATGGCATGCTGTATTTTTGAATGATCTATTCTAGCTTGGGACTGTGTGTTTATTGTATTTAGATTTAAAACATCAGCGTGTCAAACAAATGGACACGAGAGACTCAATTGGACGAATATCAAGACCTTCTTCTATGAAAAGTCGGGCTTTTAAGCATCAGTTCGTATAAACAAAAGATTTTTTTTAATTGGTTCAATGGGTTGAGGATATTAGAAAGGGGGGCTTAAAACGTGATGTCTGCAGTAGCAAACCATTTCAACCAAACGATCCATTTCACGAGACATTGGTGAATCTTGGTTAGCTGACTATTGTTGAAGCACTGGCAAAACTTGTTATCAAGCCTTCTTTACCAACCCTACCATCAACCAATCTCGTTTCTTGATGGCTGTATCAGCAGCTCCTTTTGGGATGTCCTGTCGATAGTTCAGTTGCTTATTGGGCGTGAGGACAGGCTGTATTATGAATAGAAACCAAAAAAGAACATAAACAATTCGTCATAAAGTATACAGTTCATAACTGGCTGTCCGGTTTTGAAAGTGCCTTGAAGCCTCCCCCCCCTGTTACCAGCCCAATTGACCAAAATAAACGGTATACATTCAGTATAGTCATTATTAAATGAAATCAGTGATATATGCTAAAAAGCTTGGAATCGGGCAGTGGAGAAATGAAAGGGGCTAAAGATGAGCTCAGCTATGTGCAATGTATATTTAAATACCTTATGTCTAGGTTAAATACATCGATACATACTTGAACCGCAACCTATCATGTCACTCCTTACCTGCTGCTTCTTGAAACATTGCACCAGCGAGCTTCTTGACATCATCCTGCTTATTTATCACAAACAGAGTAAATTTAAAATGGACTATAAGCATCGTAAACAATAAAAGCTCAAGCAAGACAAAAACGGAGCAAAACGACCTACTTTGTGAAACGATCACAGACAAGGCCAAGCATAACTACGAAACGCCACGTGAAAAAAAGATATTTATAGAACAGTACACTGAGTATCTTTTTTGTAGGTGTTCAAGTGCAATCAGCACGGTGTCATCTGTTTTTCAAAAGAGTGTTGTCTAATTCAGACATACTCTCGTATCTAGAAGAAAAAAAAAGGTCGCCTATAGATATCAGTAAAAGTAATGCCAAAGGGCGTAACCATTTCGTGATTGATGGCTCCGTATGCACAGACCTGGTCCTTGAGAAAAACCGGTTGAAAACCTGTAGATTCGCGGCTACATTGATGTTCAGGGCAATACGATATAAAAATCAGCAAGATGATAATAAACAAATACTCACTGTTTCAAGGATTGATTTTTATTTACAGATTGAAAGGTTGATATTTATAAAATAAGGCTCCAAACAAATCAATTTTTTTTCTTTTTGCTACGTATCGTTTTTTTTTTTTTTTTTTTTTTTTTTTTTTTTTTTGGTTAATGTTCTTGATGCTGAAGGACTTTAAGGCACTAGTACATGAGTTATTATAAACTTCAATCAGCCCCCTTTTTGTTTCTTTGGGGGGGGACAAAAAAAAATTTCCATGCTTGTCTAAAGAGACAAGGTATCTCTTCATGAGCTTACTAACAGAGGTAAGAGATAAATCATCTTGAGCTAGCGCTTTCGTTAGCAGTTTGTTTATCTGCTTTGGCTGTATTCTTTGGGTATGCAAATGTCTTGATTACCAGCAACGTAACTGAATGTATAATATCATGATTTTCAAATGACAACGGGTTCGCTGGCGAGAAACCTTTGTTTTCATACCTCTTGCTGTGGAATCCACAGCTGTTTTTTTTTTTTTTTTTTTTTTTTTTTTTTTTTTTTTTTTTTTTTGCATTTAACTTATAGCAACCTGTTCTTGCAACTATATTCTTTTTTGTTTGATGTAATAAACACTACACTGATCGAGATAGTTTCAAGACTTGCTGTGCTTGTTTCTAAAAGTTCTTGATGACCCAAGCAAAGGAGAGAAAAATGAACTACCCACTGAGGCAAAGAATCCACTTGTTGCAAGTAATTCAACATAGTCTTTTCCAAGGTTTATTTTTCTACTGATAACGGTCACGACCTTTTCTTGGTATCCAACCATCAAAAAATCAGCATAATCATCGATCTGGAAGTTGTTGTCATGAAAAACCAATAAATTTCCAATAATTAAATTATGAAGAAAAGGTTCTTTGCAGCCCATTGTATTTAATGATTTATTATGCTTTGTTTATTATGAAGGAAAAAAAAGAGATTTCGAACGCTAATAACTTCTACTAATAGAATCATAACTCCATATTCTTGCACGGTTATCACCTGAACCTGTTGCAAAGAAGGGTTTGCCAGATGGACTGATGGCAACTGAAATGACTATAGAATAGATATTAATATCATATTACAAAGCACTCTTTTAATAATACCAGAGTTTTTATGTCCTTGCAACATAAACTGTGTTTGTCCTGTACGTGGATCCCAAAACTGTACTCCACGGTCTTTTGAACCAGAAACAACCCAACGACCATCAGGTGTACAACCAACAGACAAAACAAAGTCCTTGTGCCCAGTAAAGGTCACTTTACATGGCCCTTTACCTCTGTCTCTATCAACACCTATACCACGCCCTTCACTTGTGCCCAACTGCCACAACTTGAGCGTCTTGTCCAAACTGCCGCTGACGAGCATTTTACCATCAGGCATGAACGCAACCGAGTACACACTGTCCTTGTGCCCTTCTAGTCTTTCTAATAAAGCCCCAGTTTGAGTATCCCATATTCTGATCATTTTGTCGAGACTGGCTGCTGCAACAATACGTCCATCAGGTGAAAAGGCAACGCTCGTCACTCCAGGATCCTTTTGGTCGTGATCAATGATTCGAAGTACCTGAAGACATTTGCCGTCTGCCATACTCCAAATCCTTGCAGAACAATCACCTGAACCAGATGCAATTAAACGTCCATCTCGACTGAAATCAAGAGAATAGATATCTTGCTCATGTCCACTCAGAATATTTCTAATACGTTTATTGGCAATGTCCCAAATCTATAGACGTATTAGAATACAACAGGTTATAAAAAAGCATCAATACTTGCTCTAATCTTCATATCCTCAGCACCCGTGGCAAGATAATTACCATCAGGACTAAAACAAACGGAACGAATATATAAATCTCCTTCTGCTTTGATATTTTCATCTTGCAAGACACTAGAAAATTAAAAGTTTCATATCAACATTCTATGTATCAGTGCAGTCGAGATGGACTTACGCTACTCTTTGTGAGGTAACAGCATCATAAATAAAAGTGGCTCGATTACAACCAGCAGCCAAGAAGCGACCATCAGCACTGAATTTAACACAACAAACAACACTCGTATGTTCCATGGTATGCATCAAATCAACCTTTAACTGACGAGGTGCTTTAGGATTAAACCTATGAAAATAGTTAAAATATGCATAAACATGTATCCATTTGGTTTTCCTACAATGCAAACCAGTCTTGGCCCTCTACTTTCATATTAGCTGGTACATTTTCAGGATCAACATCGGCTAAATTGCCTGATCCAGTAGATGGACTGGATATTTTGTTGGTAGACGCAGGACGCGACATCATAGCTTGTTGTTGTTGTTGCTGCTGCTGCTGTTGTTGTTGTTGTTGTTGTTGTTGCTGCTGCTGCTGCTGCTGCTGCTGTTGCTGCTGTTGTTGCTGCTGTTGCTGTTGCTGTTGTTGCTGTTGTTGCTTTTGAATCAGTTGCTGTTGCTGATGTTTTAACTGTTGCTGAATCTGCTGTTGTTGTTGCTGAGGGGTCACAGGAGTAGCTGAGGAAGAAGAAGAGTTTGATTTACGCTTTGAACCTATCGATTCAGGTGGTGCGACAGGAGGGGGAACAGAAGAGCCGGGACGATAGCCGTAGTTGCCCCAATCTGGCCGTTGAGGGTGAGATGTGGGTGGGGTGGATATGCCTCTACCTCCAGGAGACTGAACATATGCCTGCTGCTGCCCATTTAGATAGGAAGGCGCGGGGGGCGCTTGAAAGTGGGGAGAAGGCTGAGAGGGTTGACTTGGTGATTGTTCGGGTATTTGAGGTGGAGCAACTAAGCCAGAGGTTCCTTGGGCATGGGCATTCATGATGCCTCCAAAATAATTTGATCCGGGTCCAATATTGGGTGGTGGAGGTTGATGTGGAAGTTGAGGTTTCTGTTGTTGAGGAGGAAGAGGATGTAGTGGCATGCCTGAAGGACCACCGGAGGGGATACGTGACTCGATTTGCTGACGAAGCCTGGTAATTTCATCTTCATATCTAGCATAAAAAAAATAAAAAAAAGGCTGCGGTTTAAATGGTTGTTTATATATGACAGGGATAGTACACTCACTGCTTCTTTTGGTTTTGCTGAGTACGTTCGAGTTCAAGCAAGCTTTGTTGAAAATTGTTCATTTCTGATATTTGTTGATTCACTATACAAAGAGAAAAGTTAACAGATGATTAAAATGGAATTAAGAAAGCATTTTACTTTTATGTTCAAAATCATCTCTTTGCGTTTTACAGACATACAATTCTTGTGCTAGTTGTTCAAATTCGTTTCTTATTGTTTCTAGCATTTCTACAATGCGACTTTGTGGTGCAGGCACCATTGGACGATGATTATAAACTGACATGTTTCAAATGAAAAAAAAGAAGAAGGAGAAAAAAACGCTAATCTTGCACATGTTAAAAAATATTTTTTTACGCGTTTCACTAAGTTGATTACACAGCTTTTGTTCTAACCTCTTTTTTTTTTTCTGTTTATTCTTAATTGCCTTTTTTCTTCTTTTTACTGAAAATAGTTGCTTTTTTTTTCCTCTTGCTGTGAAAACTGAAAGATTTTGTTTATAGAAGAAAAACGTTGTGAAGAGGAGAAGAAAAAAAAAGAAAGAGCGACTTTCAATATCACAAGCCCAACAAAATAAAGTTCATGAGCGGATGGTTCAATTCATCACGTGTGGCTTCAATTGCCGAATAGCAATCATCTCCAGTAATAACACAGAATGGTTTTTGTTTGTTATTTACTTGCTGTAATAGAATTTTAATAAAGAAAAAACAAATGTACAAAGCAATGTAGAATTTATACATTATTGTCTTTTCGCAGTATCAAAAAGTATGCAAATCAATTGAAAGCCAAGAGTAATACATATTCTACTGTATCCCGTTTCAAGAAATCTTTACCAATTTAAGGGGGGAATTGTTGCAACAAATTTTGATCTCAGATGCTGGTCGTTTTTTGGTAACATTCCATATTGGGTATTACGGATATGTGTTACAGTACGATTAAAGAATATTTTATTTGTCTGAGAATTAAAATAACCCAACTGAGCACATAATAATGGAAATTATTGTATTGCCCGGGTTAGATCAAGAGATGGTTAAAGAGCTAAAAAACCTTTTTGATAGTCAAAAAGGATAAAGATGAGAAGATGAAGAAGATACAGTAACAAACGATACGAGATTAATTAGGGCTGAACCAATGCAATAGTTTAGTACCTAAAGGTGGAATTTCAGGAGCAGTTTTGTCATGGTGAAGATAGTCAAGTTCATGTAGGATTTGGCAAATGATCGGCCATCGAATAAACCATGCTGAATATTTTAATCGACGTTGTATAGTATGTTTCTTCCTTGAAGTAGGCAGGAGATTGAGGAGATAAGATAAAAGGTCAGAGATAGTGCTTGGCATAAGAAGGCGATGATGCATATGTAGACAGGTAATAGCATGCGATCGAGTGAGCAGGTCATGAGGGTGGTAGATACATGGTTTGGGATGGCCACCAGGCAACCAGCCCATACGCCAACGAATTAATCGGCTACGTTCAATGTATGACATCGGTAGCCAGAGGATGGGATCCATGACTAATTGAGGACGGTAAGCGGAGAGAAGGATAGAGTTAGTGTCTGCACGGCGGTTTTCAAAAGATTCTTGTAGATAATCTTGACAAATTGCTTTGAAATTGCGTCGATCAAGTTGATCAGAATCGGTTTCAGCGCAGAGCCGCCATAGAGGGGAAGTAGTGAGCTTGTATCATTGTGAGTGGCTTGCTGATGTTCGAATGTAAGGAAGCAATCTAAACATAAGAGTATCATCCGGTGCATCAATAGTTCGAAGCAAGAATTCGGCTTGTAAGATGTGGATATGCTCTTTCATTGTTGGTTGATTTACTAGGTGTAGCATGGCCTGTGTTACAGTACGATTAAAGAATATTTTAAATTTAAAATGACCCAATTGAACACATAATCACTTCTGGGATTGAGTTGCCCGGGTCAGATCGAAGAGAGGATAAAAGTGTGCTAAAAACCTTTTTGATAGTCAAAAAGGAAAAAGGAAAGGGAAGGGAAGAGGTACAAAAGAACTCTAGATCTTGTCTAGGAGAGGGTTGTGGTGGCTGTAAGGGGGAGCGAGTTCAAAAGACTCCAAGAAATTGAGGTCTATGAGCCCAGATTAGAGAAAGTAGTTAGTGACAGCGTTGTAAAGAGGAGCCTTGAGACGGCGGAAAGCAGAACCAAGTCGTTGGAGGAACACATGTCGAGCAAGTTTAGTTTTTCTCTCAATGGATTCATTGAGAAGCGTAGGATCACGAATGATGGTGGAGCTCAGAGGGTCAAAGTCGTCACGAATAGTGATTTTGTGTTTGTACAGCTGAAAACGGAGCTCAGGTTCGAAACCGGTATGGATAAGGAAGCTGGCTACATTTCGATCTGAATATGGAATATCCAGAATGCGGCGTGTGTTAATGTGCAAGTCACGAGGGTTAGCACGGAGTTGATGGATGGGGAGGCGACGGTGAATGGGAACGTGGATAAACGTGAAGCTGGAAGGAGCAGTAGGAGAGGAAAACCGCCGAGCAATAGCAGATAAACTGTGTTTGGGTTTGAGATTCGGAAGCTTAGATACCTTGGTTGTGGGAGGAGCAGCATCATTGCTGGGGGAGCGTGGTCGTTTGGAGGAGAGGGGAGTAGATTCAGAAGGAGGGCTGGAGTTTGCAGTTGGTGTGGGTACAGAGGATACTTGCTTCCGCAAAGAAGCGCTTTCCTGTTGCAACTGGTGTATCTTGGCATTAGCGATTGCGAGTTCATTTTGTAATCGTTGAATGGTTTGAAGGTGAGTGGACATGATGAATTATTTCCTTAAAAGGAAAGAATTTATCAAAAGTGTTGAGGAAGCGAAAAAGAGTTCCTGTGTTACAGTATAGTGAGAACGGTAAATTTTGTCACTTCGAGAAAATTAAATGTCCGTAACCGAAAACTAAATGTCACTTTTTAAAAAATTAATGACACATGGTTCTTTCTGACAAAATATCTCACCAGTCGGTCAACGCAGCCACGCAGCGACCACAGGCACCAGCGCCTCCTATCAAATCGAAAAATATGCCCTGGTCCCAAGTAGTGGCCAGGAAGCGAACATCACTTATGAATGCTACTTTCGAATATAACATTCACAACAGTCAGCAAGACAAAGTTATTCACTCTAAAGTGTGGAGAGCAGGATGTTCTCCAGGTAGTGTCCTCCTGGACATGACCGATAGATCTGAATCGCCCGTGCAGCTCATGGCCCTGATTGCAAAACAATTTCCATCACGAATCGCAGTCGCAACCACTAAAGAAGGCTGTCGAAAGATTGCTGAAATCAACTTTGATCCCTCAGATCCTGCCATTGATCACATTCTAAAAGACGGCATTACTTTTGAAAATGATGCAGTTAGGCTTTTACCTTGTCGAGCCTTAGATCCAGCTGTACCTTTAGTTCGACTTCGACTATCGAATCCTCCTTTTCTTAAAGAGGACATTCTTAAGGAACAATTGAAAATGAGTTTGGAACCTTATGGCTCCGTTCTTGATTTAGGAATCCTACGAGAATCCCACACTGGTACCTATATGGGTACGGGCTATGCTATACTAAGCGTCCCAAAAAATGATAACAGATTTTCTCCCCTTTCTCACCATCTTCCTTGGTATCAGTCAGAAGATGAAGGCTTTTATGCTGTGTGGAGTGACATGCTTACCTATTGTCGCTACTGTCATGCTGAAGGATATGCTGTCTCTGATTGTCCAAAGAAACGTTCATCCCGTGTTTGTTGGAACTGTCGCGCTAGTGGCCATATTGCTGCTGAATGCGCAAAAAGCAAGAATAAGCCATTTAAAAAGGCCAGAAAAACTCCTACTGCTCTACAAGACCGAGTAGATCAAGTTGAGGCTCAGTCGAGCCAAGCTTCTAGTGGCATAACTATGCCTAGCACTTCCTCCCAGCCTCTCACTTCGAATACTATGAAACGTAAATGTTCTATTCGGAACGAATCTGGTGATGACCCAAGGATCCATTCCTCTACTTTGCTAACAACTGAGGAGGACTCTATCTTGGTATCCACTCAAGAAGCCCTGAAAGCTATCTTCACAACAACCGCTGAATCACAAGATGATATTCCAATGGACATTAATGCTAGAAATACCGACAATCCACATGTTGCTACAGACATAGTTATAGTGGATCAAGCCACCAAAAACATTCCTCAGTCTCAACATCAGGCTGCCATGGATAGCCACCATAATGGCGCCCCAGCAGGATATAACTTTCGTCATGACTCTTTAGATAATCTGGGATCATCAATACAAGCATGCATCCCCAGTGATCAGCAGCACGGCACCACAGTATTCAACATTGATGGTGCTCTAACTCAATCTAAGCAATAATGAATAATAGATCGAAAGAACTATTATTCAACATTTCTTCATTGAACTGTAACAGTTTGGTGAAGACCCATAATACCCAAAAACAATCCAATTTCATACGTTACTTACGCTCTTTAAACTTCAATATAATTGCCTTTCAAGAAACACACACTAACACAGACCATCTAAACTTCATCAATGTACAATTTCAAGCATCTCAATCTCTATGGACTCGCCATTGTGGCTTGCTTTCCTTTTCTTCCAAATATCAACTGTCGGATAACCTCATTCCGTCAAACCCACGCATTATTCTTTCCAAAATTAGTCATCCACAGAAATTTTATACTCCTTTTCATGTATTAGTGGTTTATGCTCCAGCTTCTACAGGTAAGGACAGAAGAGAGTTTTTTGATTCTGTGTTAGAAGCTCTCACTTCTGTATCTGATATTGACCCAAATCGGATCATTATCCTTGGCGACTTCAATTATTCTTATCATCGTCCTAACTTGTCAAACATATCTAAAATGGGCATCATATCTAGAAGAATCCTTTTATAACGTGATGCATAGTGGAGACAATAGTAATATCCCAACTTTCCGTCATAATGATGAGATCTACTCTACAATCGATTACATTTTCATTAGTAATCAGATGCGCCCAATGCTTAGAGCTACAGATATACATCGACTACACTCTTCATGGACTGATCATCAATTACTCTCTCTTTCGCTTAACCTAGGTCAAACTCCCACTGGTTTTGGTCTCTGGCGTGCCAACCCCATTTTGGCTCAACAGAAAGAGTACCGCATACAACTAAAACAACGACTCACGGATATCGTACCTTCTTTGCCTACTCCGATGACTGCACAAGAACAATGGGACTACGTCAAATCTGAAATACGGCAATTTATTCAACGCTATGCAATTGACTACACCAACTGGCGCAAGAAGTCAATTAAGGCCTTGCAACGCAAGCGCAATGCTTTCCTCCGCAGTCGGCCACCCACAGCTATACGTTTACATTATCTTCCTGTTATGGACCAACAAATTGAATCTCTTCAACAAGAGTTGGTAGATATTGCAGCATTAAAGGCGGGAATATGTTGGAGAGAACATGGAGAGAAATCCGCCGGTTATCTCAAGCGGATACACCAGGTACGAACTGTAGAACAGAGCATAAATTTTTTGCAAGACTCTACATCTGGATTGACTGTTTCCTCTCGTACACAACTCATGGAGGCTAGTCGAGCATTCTACCAAGAACTTTATTCAGTGGATCCTGTGGATGAGCATGACATTGATTGCTATCTGCAAGATATAGCAGATCTATCACAATTAAATGAAGATGATTGTCGCTATCTCATCTCACCCGTTACGATTGAAGAGATAATTGAACAGTCAAAGAAAGTAATTAGGAGGCAAAGTAGTCCTGGTGCGGATGGTTTAGGTTATGTCTTCATGCATCTCATTTATCAGTTTTTACCGTTAAAGGATCTTATTATCAAGATCTACAACACGGCTTTAACTGCTGGTTCCTTTCCATCATCATGGCAAGATTTACGTGTAAGATTACTGCCAAAGAAAGGGGACCTCTCTACCCTCAAAAACTGGCGGCCAATCTCCTTGATCTACTGTGATGCAAAGATCTACACGCGCATTATAAACCAACGGATGAGATCCGTTATGGACACGATTATCAATCGTTATCAAACTGGTTTTCTTGGTGATCGCTTTATAGCTGAAAATGGCATGATTCTCAACATACTCATGGAACAAGCTCATGTTCAAAGACGGCCTGAGATTGGTCTCTTATTAGATCAAGAAAAGGCCTATGATCGTGTCCATCCTATGTACTTGCGTCAAGTAATGTTGACCTTTGGTTTTCCTCCATCTTTGATTCATTCTCTTGAGAATCTTTTCTTTGGAAATGCGGTGAGAATCAATATTAACGGACATTTTACCAACAAAGTTGATCAGCGTCGGGGTCTTCGACAAGGCGATCCATTATCGCCTCTTCTTTTCAACATTGCGCTGGAGCCGTTTCTTCGACATATCCTTCAAGACTCTTCCTTTCAAGGTTTCCAATTTCAATCCGTGAACAGCTCGGCTACAGCAACATCCAACATCGTACCTTCACCCTTAAAGGTACTTGCATATGCAGATGATGTATGTGTCCTGTTGCAATCTACGGATGATTACTATCGTCTACGCCACCATTTAGACCGCTATGGGTCTGTATCCAATGCTAAGTTTAATATTCATAAGACTGAAGCATTTTCTTTGGATGGACGCTCCTACCCAGAGTGGATTGCTTTTCTAGCAACACAAGGTATTTCCAATTGGCACGATCATTCGGCACCTTGTCCTCTTCGATACCTTGGATTTCCCATGATTCAGTCTTTTCATCAACGTCGTTATCTAGAACAACAGTTGTTACAGACAGTGAAATCTCAATGTATTATCTATTCTCAACGTAGACTTTCTATCAAAGGACGCGTTACCATCATGAATGAATTAATACTTTCTAAATTGTGGTATGTTCTGCGGATGGTTCATTTACCGACTACCTTCTTTCGACGGCTCAATTCTGTGATTTATCAGTTTGTCTGGCATAACTGCAAACCTAAGATCAAATCCACGCAGTTGTGTTTAGATCCAAAGTTAGGTGGGTTAGATCTTTTGGATCCACAATTTCAACGACACAACCTACAGATACGCTGGCTTCGTCAAGTCCTAGAAGACAACCACCCTCAGTCTTGTAGTCAGCCTATATTGCTAGATCATATACGTCGTTTCCATTCAGGAAATACTGGAACAAGACTGGCTCTCTTTTTCCCTCTTTTGCGATTACGTCCTGCTGCTCACGCTAATAACTTTATGCAAAACATATATGAGGCGGTTGATTCTTTCGGATACGCAGATACACAACAAGCAAAGTGTACTCCTGCCACACTTCTCCGCTTGCCCCTGTCCGCTATATTCGCTATGATTCCTACTGATTATTAGATCACTCGAGCACGACACAAAAAACTCAAGATATCTCAATTTTTTACGTATGAGCACCACTTTGGATGTATACGACCTTTATTGTCGTCTGACCAGCCTTCCTCCCCTCGTCTGGTTTCCAAGTTAAGCCGAGATATCCATAATCGTATCATCAAGCTCAATCAGCTTATCTGGTCTCATATATTGAATCAAAATGAGCCATTGGGGGAAGTAGATGATTCAACGTTCATCGATGCCTTTTGTTCGCAGCCCCAATGGATTAGTTACAAACCTAAACCATTTCGGTTGTCTCTAATACAGCGACCTCTACCATCATCGGCAATATCACAAATACCAACTTCAAAGTGGTCACTTTTTTGGAAAATGCCTGTTTCGCCTGAAAGCCGGTCTTTATGGTATCGTCTATTCCATCGTAAACTCTTTAGTCAGTCACTTCTCTCAAAATTCGATGACGGTTTGACCTCTTCACAATGCAAATTTTGCTCTGCTAATAATGAAGATCTACAACACCTCTTCGTGCACTGTCCCAGGAAATGGAGAGTATGGATAGATGCCTTCAACTTCTTTAGTCCACACCTCACTTTCACTCAAGATGAT
The DNA here is from genome assembly GCF_000149305.1 of Rhizopus delemar RA 99-880. Lineage (NCBI taxonomy): Eukaryota > Fungi > Mucoromycota > Mucoromycetes > Mucorales > Rhizopodaceae > Rhizopus > Rhizopus delemar. The sequence goes on from NW_027137832.1 coordinate 2,823,406, forward strand.
GTATGCTCAATCCTCTGGTCTTTTCAGTGGTTTCCTTTTGTTGACAATACTGATCTCTGGACTCTCAGCTGCTGCGTGCTCTCTGTTATCTGGCGTGCCCATTGGAGATTTACTATTGACGGCTTTCCTTTTATTGATAAACAGTTGGTCACTCGTGCTATGTCGCAGTTTGCCACCCTCAAAAGGGGCAAGCTCGACCTTGACTAGCATGTTCAATCGCTTACATTCTGTTTCTTTTGGTTCACACCGCTCTCAGACGTGTGACTCCTATTATATTATATTTTATAAATAAAAATAAATTATTTATTTACAAAAAAAAAAAAAAAAAAAAAGACTGTTATCTTATTGACATGTCAAAACATGACACCTTGTTCAAAGCATTTCTTCCAATTGGTCCTATCTGTTTTTCCACTTTTGAAACGTTGAACAAATTCGTATAGCTCTATATTAAGTTCTTTGTTGTCAGGCTCTAGAGCGCTTGCGGGCCTTTTTTTGTTCAGATAAACTAAAGGTGGGGTTTCTTCAACTGGAGTTGTTTCAATGGCGTTACAGTATTTCCTTCTCTGTCGCTGTAAAAACGACAAAGTGTCGTCCACATAGCTCAATGCTTTTTTGTTTGAAACCTTGTCACCTTATTCCAGGCATTTTTTTACTTTTTGTAATTGAATTTCACTGATATCACAAATGTTTTTTACGGCCTCCAGTTTTTCGGTTTCTTCTCCCATTATCTGATCAAGATTTCCCTGAGCAATTGTATAAAGTAATTTTATCAGAGTCATTCTTTCCATAATCCAAAGTATTAATAGAGAGAGATTGAGAACAGAGAAAATGACCGACCGCTTGCAAAGGATGCAATGATTCTTCTTGTTGATTTGCCTGTAACGTCGAGGAAGTCAGCACCAAACAACGCTCAGCCCATCCAATGCTTTGTATCTGTCTGGCAAAAGGGAAGCCACTATCTTCAGACTTGCTCATTAAAAACACCGTACATTTGCAATGCCAAATATTACAATTATAGGGAGTCTGTTGTAGCGCTCAAATGTTAGGGTACAGTATTGAATGGCACATGCCAAGAAATTGTTGTCAGCTTGATTTTGTACTTCAACTAATACTAATGGAAACGAACTCAAGGGATCGTGGGGAGCATAGAGAACATCGCATTTTTTGTTTGTTATAAATTCCATAGGCGCCGAAACATAGTTACCTTCTGCCGCTTCTGGCACGAGGGCTTTTGATAGCGCGATTATTACTTGTGTGTCAGTTAGTACCAGTTTACTAATTAAGTCAGTGCCTGGCCTATGATTATAGGGGAGGATGCTGTCAGTTGTGTCTAAACAATTTCATGTAAGAGAGTGTTTGTTTTTATAACATACTTTCTTATTTTTACAAGTGTTGAAATAATCAGGCATTTTTTTTGTAAAGTATAAAGAAAAAAAGCGTATCGTTTTTTTTTTTTTTTTTTTTTTTTTTTTTGTAAAAGGAGGATTTTATTTAGGTGCCGCAAGGCGTACACCATTGTAAACGGTAAAAAAGTACAATCAGTTTTTTTTGTTTTTGTTTTTGTTATTCTTGTTTTGTAATCCGTGCTAAGTTTGATAATGTCAAAGAAACCTAAGGTAGAGAACTGAGAGGAAAAACCCTATGGATTAGCCTTGTAGTAAACGACTACTGTTTTCTTTGTGGATCTTGAGGATTTGCTTAGTGGCTCTTGCTACTACTTCCTGAGGAAAAAAAAAAAAAAAAAAAAAAAAAAAGTTTAAATACAAAATGGAAAGGAAAATGGTTTATAGCAGTTGCTTAAAATAAAATTCGTGTGAGCCTGAATGATTTATAACAGTGGCGCCGTGGTGTAATGGATAAAGCATTAGACATTGTTTTATAACGAAGTCTCAAACCTGTAGTCGTCACCAAAGCCAAAAGATTTTTCATTTTTTTCCCCAAGGGGGCTTTTTCTCTTTTATTTTGCATGTATGAAAAGTCCTCCGAATAACAACTATATCTTTATAAATTTTATTATTGTAGTCCATGGAAAGATACTATTATATTGACATGTTATTACCATTTTTGGCGTCAGTTAGAGCTGAGACTTGGTCGATAAAAAGGTGACAAAATGCTTTTGTCCTGCTGAAGGACTTAGAAAGTCATTCTTGCTTTGACAAAGCACTTTTCGCTATGCAATAGCATTGATGTTGCTACCCTTCAATTGGCAATCCTCTTGAATAGTACTGCCGTCTAGGAATGTAATTTTCAAGCTGATTGCAGTGCGTTCAGATCTCCAGAAATGCTTTTTATATATGTCGTTAAACATTGTGAACGCTCCAAAATTCGATTTGATGTGGTCGAGTCCGTATTTTCCTGATTCGTTATGGAATAACTTTCCTGAAGTTTCCAACAGAAAAACCTCGACATCACCAAACAACACACAACCATCTACCTTATTCTCTTCTTTAGAAAAGCGCAGAATGTACTCCCCAGGCACAAACTTCAAAGCATGTGTCTTTACACTGTCTACGGCAAGTTCAATGATTGGCCAAACCATACAATAGTTAAAGTTGGCTTCATTGGTGGCAAGTCGTTCATATAAGTTTGGCTTTCAATAAACCCACAAACTAAATAATTGGGAAAATTAGACATGTTTATGTTACAAAAAATGGATATTAAAAATACCAGAGCTTGAAAAAATCTTTTATAAATTCTTGAGAGAGTACATCAAGAGCTCCTTCTTCGGCTTCTTTTGAATTATTGACTACTCTCTCAATAGCCTCCATGTTACTCTGAAAAAGTTGAATATTATTAAAATTCATACAGTTTTTTCATTTTTAAGTCAATCATGTTGGCTTACAGTTCTCATGGCACTAATCACAACATTTGTATATTCAATACATCCCTTGAAAGGTGTTGTTATGGTGTGATTATCTGTATTCACAAATTGCATCGATTCTTCAGGAACACGGGGATTGCATTTTATAGAATATCCGCATTCAATTATGTGATATTTTTCCAAGCAAAAATCATGGCTAACGTTGGAATCAAGATATTGGCCCCAGGCCTTCCAGACATCCTCTTGATCATTTGTATTCCAACAGCCATCGCTCAAATGGTCGATTTTTTGTTTCTTGCTTTCTGTACTGCTAACATTGTTGTTAATGGTCACGTCGCCGAACACCGTGCTATTGTTTGTTTCGATGTTCACTTTGTAACTGGTTCCTGTGCTTTTCTTTCTTCTTGCACTTTCCTATTATATAAATAAACAATATACTTTTTAGTTGTCTTCTTAAAAAAAAATAATTATGTACTTTGTAATTTTTCAATAATTCTCCTACTTTTCCTTTAGTGTTAATAGGAATATCTTCATTTGCGACAATCTTTTGCAAGCCCTCTCTATACTGCTTGATAATACAATTGTGTGTGATATTTAGGTTTTCTGACAGGCAATAATCTTCGTAACCTTTTAATGTCCATTCATTCAGATTATATCTGGAGAAAAATTCAGGAACAGAAGGATCCAAAGCACTAGGGAAAAAAAAATATGTAGATCTTTCCAAGAAAATAACAATACGCACACACCAGCAACTCGCAGTAGCCAAAACGACTTGCAAACTCTCCTTGATACAATCCAACGCTTGACACAAGATCTTCAACAGGCAAGAGCAGAAATTAATAGCCTTCGCTCTCAAACTGATAAACTCCAGCAACAACTTTTACAACAAACTCAAACTGCGGATCCCTTTCCCAGTTTAAATCAACAACCCCCTCGCCGAAACCCCGAAGCTATGACCCAAGTGAGTAGTATCGAATCCGCTCCCTGGCACGAACATGCTAAGATACAACGTATTAAGGACAATCTAATTGCAAGTCGTAACCAAAGACGCCTACAGCGCCAAGAGGCTGCTGCACGTTTCCTTCAGCCGCCATCAGACAACCATAGATCCCAATATATTTACGTTCTCACTAAGGCTAGAGTTTCAATCGGACAGGTTAGATCCCGTTTGTGAAAGCTTGACATTAACAACAACCGAATCCTTGACATACATTATCCTGATCGAAACATCTTGGCCTTATTGGTTCATAATGACTATGCTGCTGAACTGCGACACCAACTTTAGCGATTCATAGCTACCATTAAAGATGAATTTGACCCTTGTAGTTCTCAAAATCTTAGGGATCCTAAATACGCAAACTTTCCATTAGAAGAACGTACAAACCGCGCTTTTATGCACCATTGCGACCGCATCGAACGCGCATTACAGTTCATAAGAGTACCCGTCAAGTTTGCTGTTGCCCGCCATTTCTTCTCTAAAGGATGGATTAACCAAAAAACACTTTTGGGCATCATTCCAATGCGATGTCCAAGGCATCAAGGATTAGTAGATGATCTCTACTACTCAGAGGACGATCAAACGAGCACAACTAATGAACATGAGGATAACCACAGTTCCTCAAACAACGCCAACAGCTCCCAACATAGCATTGATTTTGATATTTAATTGTTTCATTAAATATCATGCTCTTCAACACCACCGGGTTACTCAAATAAGCTATATCATCTATTTTATCTCTGGCAAAACACTCATCTGTCTTATTAATCGTAGAAACTTGGTTATTATCACCAAATAAATACCCCCACCCATTGGAAACAATACCATACATATAGAATAAAAACACATCCACTCGCCACAAAAGGAAGCCAAGGCATCAGTCTTTTGGTTAATCCTGCATGTCAGTTCCATGTACATCACCTACAGTAGCCGCTCTATTTAAGGGTGGCCAAAATTTTTGGAATATCCACCCTTAAATAGAACATACCCTTAAATCGAATTTCGTGGCTGCTAAACAACGAAGTCACTTTATGTATTGTAGCTACATTATAGACATGTTTGTACAACATGTTTCCACATAGGCCACTGTCGGTTGATATAGATTTGATAATTGTGTAAGAACATTAACAAATCAAAACTTGCTTAAGTCTTGATCAAACTTGCTGGAAGGATAATATACGAGTCGTAGGCCCAAAATAATTTTGACGAGAATAAATATGACATAACAAAATTTACTTTCTTTGTTTAAATTCTATCTATAAAAAAAAGAATCCAAATAATAAACGTGTACGCCTTTCTTTCTCAAAAAATTGAGGTTTTGGATCAAAATGCTACTGACCAGCTTAATCAGACAGAATTAGATGAATGGGCTATGAAGAAATTCAATTTAGATCAACCACTTACCCGACAGACTATATCAAACATTCTCAACAATGCTGAAACGTTATATAGTAATATTAATGTTGTCAATAATGGCAAAAGTCTAAAAACAACACGCTATCCTCAACTTGATGATGAAGTAGTAAACTTTGTTGCAGACATGAACAATAACAGTCTGCCAGTCAATCGAGACTCAATCCTTCGATATGTAAGACCTATTGCTTGAATAAAGTATAGAACCCTTGAAAATGAAATTTCATTTTCTTCTAGATGGCTCACCAAACTTTTTAAGCGAACTGGAGTAAAATGCAGGCCAATGCATGGTGAAAGTGCCTCGGTAGACATCCCTTCTGAAAACATTCAGAACAAATTGAGGAAGATAGAAGAACTTCTTGGGCCATGTGATCCTGCAAATATCATAAACTTTGATGAAACAGGTTTATATTACCAGCAAACACCAAGAAGAACCATATGTTCCGAGCCGCTTGATGGTCTAAGAATAGTAAAACCTGTCTGACAGTTGGATTGCTCTGTAACTCGGATGAGACTTATAAAGGGCAACACAAAAGCCCCAAATGTTTTAAAGCAAGAACTAATTTGTTATCCATGACTGCAATTGGAAAAAAACATGAAATTGAATACCATTATTTTACTAATGCTTGGATGACAACATATGTGAAAAAGTTAAATGTTGCCTTTGGAAGAAAGAATCGAAAAATTGGTCTTCTTTTGGATAATGCGTCCATTCATAAAATAAGAATTCCGCTCAACAATATCAAATTGATATTTCTCCTAGCAAACACGACTAGCAACCTACAAGCTCTTGATGCAGGTAGCCTATTATTTGTTGACAAAATGCTATATAAGCTGTCTTTTTGTTTTACAGTTTTCTCATTAATATTTTGTATGTACAAGAATTATTGACAACTTTAAGGCACACTTCCGAGTCCAGCAGTACGACTGTGCTCTATGTCTGTATATCAGTAAAAAGTTGGATAATCCGAATGTTTACAAAATGGATCAAGCTCAGGCTATGGTTTTTCTAGCTAATGCATGGCTTAAAGTAAAACCAGAAACAATAAATGGAATGCTCCCAGATCTCCCCGGAAAATTTGACAACAAAGTTACCGATGTTAGCCAGTTGAACCTTGAAGCAGATGAAAGCGAGATGATAGTATGTTATACAACAAGCACTACTAATAATGAAGAAACGGCAGAAGGCAACATAGATGAAATAGAAGAAAATGATAGTACAGAGCAAGATGAGCAGCGTGTCGATATAGTAAAGTGTAAAAAACGGTTGAGAGAAGCCTATGAAACTATTCTCATGTACGAAGTTCCTTTGGACGATCTTGATCGTAAATTACATCGCCGAATTCGAATGACATTGGCTGACTCTTGTGCTGAATTAAACAAGTCAAAAGAGCAAACAGATCTTCGATCTTATTTTTGCAAAGTAAAAAATTTATTGTTAGAGTGCTCCAAAAAATTATCACTTATAAAAAAATTTCTATTTAGTGATATAGTGGTATTTATGCTGGAGACTTATGCCGTCCTATAGAAATACGCCCATAAATAGAAAATACCCTTAAATCGAACATCCTTAAATAGAGTGGCTACTGTAATTGATGTATTTGCAGGGGAGAGAATGAGTTTGCTCGTATTGAATACAGCTCATATATGGCGGATGTACGTGTCTTGGTGGATCATCAAGATGATGAGTATGAAATCATGTGTGCTGAAGCTGCCAAAGGCTCACCCTCAAAGGCTAAATTTCATCACAACCATTGCAAACTACTCATTGAATCAAAAGATGTTTTAGACAACTCGCCTGTGGCCGTATCTCACATTCCTGCCGTCCAATTTTGTGGACACGAGCTCTATGAATTCGGACTTGTTCACTATGCGGATCATTTCTATGTTGCACGAAAGACCTCTTATGCGTTTGTACCACCAACAATTGTGAACCTTGATTTCTACAAGAAAATTTGCAAAATTTTACTAGGCCTTAAGGAAGAATAGATGAGCTTCAAACACTCTGTGGAGAAGAAGTTAAAAGAAGAGAGAAAGGCATGTAATTTTGACAGCCAAGAAGCAAACGACCCTCAAAAACTTAAACCAAGCCCATACTGGTATCCCCCGTGCTTGACTCAACAAATACCAAAGCCGGATCCTTTACCTGAAAATCTGATTTAAAGTGAAGTTAATATCACCTCTCTTGCACTTTTTTTTGTATTTATCATAAAGAAATAAAGACTTCAACACAGCAAAATAAGCAAAAACCGTATTCAAAGAGACCGCATGAACTGTTCCCAAGTTTATAATGGTTTATTATTATCTTCACAGCCTTCATCATTTAAATACAACAACGACCAAGTTTCAATATCAAAAACAACATTAACGTTATCAGTATATTCTGTAAAAAAAATAATTTTTGGAAATAAAATCTCAAATCAGCCAAATAAAGTTTCCTAGATCGGTAACTTTTGTCATGCTATAATACTGAAGTCAAATCAATAATACTATATGTGCTACTGCCTGAATTCTCAGTATTATCAAGTCGCTGATTACGAATACCAGCATAAAGGGGGTAATTGTACCTACATTTTTTTACCAAACTTTTATTGAAATACATTTGAGAGCGGATTAACCATACGTTTAATAAACTAGGTATTATCTATAAATCTTCATCAGTGTGTCACCCTATTATGTAGTTTCAAATACGAGTATATCTGTCATTCCATTTCAAACCTTTTTTTTTTTTTTTTTTTTTTTTTTTTTTTTTGCAATCACTATGTTTTGAGTTAATTATGCTGAATAATAACGACAAGGACACAACTGAATAACAAACAGGCAGCAATTTCCTAAGTCTTGTCGTGGCCAAGCTTCAAATGTAGCACCGTCAGCAAGAAGGATTATTGACGTCGCTCAGCTTGTAAATTAGTATTGCTACACTAAATATTTGCTGTAGAGGCGCATAATGCCACGTGCATGCAAGTATATGTACCATTTGACATGTCGAAAAAAAATAGTCAATATCAGGTTTATGATTAAGAGCGAAACAGGTTTACGATAAAGAGTAAAGATAGATCACTTTTCTTTAGCAGAAACAAATGTCGGAAAGAAAACGGAAACGTCAGCGAATAGAATACGTTGCTGGATCAATTTTAAATGACCCTCCATTACTGAAAACCGGACAAAAGAGACTGGACAATTCACTCGTGTATGATAATCAACATGACAGTAGTTGCAAATGGGCTTCATATTACTCCAGACAATATGTAAATAGTGACCTTGTTCCCAAGATGGGATTTGAGGTGTAAGGGGCTCATAATTTTTTGTTTTATCCTTGACAAGAGTAACATATCCTCTGCCGTTAAACCATCCACCATCTACTGTATGATGGAGTCCTATTTCCAAAATACTCCCGTACTTTTCAAACAACTGTATCATCAACGGCTTCAGCTTATCATCCTTTTCATAAGGAATATTGGTGATCCTTATTCTGATCACCTCCGAGTTTTTATCCATCGTTGTTTGTACTTTGATTTTTCTATCGAGAATCAAAAACTCTTTTTTAATGCGTCCATCTTATCTTCTTCATTATCAAAGTTAAGCTCAATATACTGATGGGTTCTACCAGTTTTTCTTTCTCTGAGGCCTATGCCTTTAGGAAATTAGTCTCTGAGAACAAGGCTAAGACTTCTATCTTTAAATCTCAAGCCTTCAAATTCTGAAGCGGCGATAACGATGGAGTGTTTATCAATAGCTTGAAGAAAAACTGTTTGACTTTCCAGATTAGCAACATTATTATTAGCTGGTTTGTTGTTAAATGAGGCCCTTCGTTTTTAGTTTTTAACTGTTTGCGCCCATGATTTGAATCCAAACGGTTTGTTGTTGGGATTATGGCGAGAATCGGCTACTCCAGGAGGATTATTAGCCTTGCTAGTAATGTCGTGGTTAATAGCGGAAAGAACCATGAAAGTGACAAAATTTACCGTTCTCACTGTATTTCAAATTCATTCGGCGGTGGCTCACGCTCATCAACCAAAGTTATGCTACATTTAACTAATCAACCGACAATGAAGGAACGTGTTCATCGATTACAAGCTAAATTCCTTTTCAGATCCATCAATGCGCCCGAAGACACTCTTCTCTCTCAGCTCTTGGTATACTTGCGCACTTCTGCTAGTCTCTCCCAGTGGTACAGGCTCTCCAAGACACCTCTGTGGCAACACTGCTGTGTCTCACATGAGATTGATGACCTGGAAACACGTAATTTCAATACTATTTACTGTGAATACCTAAAGGATAACCTCAACACACGCCGTAATGCTACCAACCCTCTACTGCTATTGACTTGTCGATCTAAACTTGGTATTGATCCCATCCTTTGGTTACCCATGACCCCCGCTGAACGTAGTCGACTAATATGCTGGCGTCTTAGCTGGCTCCCCGGTGGTGTTCCCATACCTTGTATTTATCATCCAACGGCGAAGCTCACACGATCACATGCTATCTGGTGTCTACATATGCATCGTCGTTTACAAATGCCCGCAAATGAACCTGACCCGCTGTCTTTCCTCTTGAACAAGCTACCAACCCAACGCAAAAAGCGTGGTCCTTCTGCCAACATCAACCCGTCGCCCTTCGCCGCCTGGACAGTTCGATGGCCTTCCATTTGTCAGATTCTGTTTGAACTCGATTACTTGCATCATGGAAAGATTCCTCCTGAAACCTCCCATCTTGGGGTCAAGCTTGTCAAATGGCTGTGCAACAATTAATCTAGTATCTGATGATACATCTTCTCTTTCCTCTTCCCTTCCTCGTCTTTTTCCCCTTTTTGCCTATCAAGAAGGTTTTTCGTTCTATCTCCCTTTTTTGATCTGACCCGGGCAATTCAATCCCAGTAGTGACTATGTGCTCAATTGGGTTTGGTAACAGTAATTGGCGCACAATAAATGCATTTCATTTAAAATTTGCATAGCCTAATTTCTGCTCTTTTCTATTGGTATCCTCTTTCTGCCCGTGGCGGGGCGTCCAACTGGCACACCGTCTGTCTGCCAAACAGATGGCTGCTAGTTCGAACCATGGTGAAGGACAAGATTTTCGTGGTACATCTAGCTCATACTGTGTTTCCGGCATGGTTTCTGTAGCTTTCACTCGGTTCTTCTCTTTGACGTTAATCGCAAAAAAAAAAAAAAAATTACTGGAAAAAAAATGTTGGTCCGTTTCCCTTCTATAGAATAATCATTCCCAATGTAGTTTAGTTCACCATTAGTAAATATTGTATATCCTAGCTATCAATTCCACTGGACATAAAACGAAAATAGAAAAAACCCAAAAACACTGTAGGACAGACAAATCATAATAATAAGATCTATAACCAATAAAATCCGGGGGTCATAAACGACCTCCTTTATAAAAAAAAAAAAGTATCCCCTTTCCTAAAAGCACAAAAGCTTTACTATGGTGAACCCAGACATTATTATCTCCAATATGTGACTAATAAACAATTTTGTCCTTTTAAGATTCGCCACGCATTTTTGATAAATAGATGCCTTACTTTGATCATACCTATTCAGTTTTTAGAGCTGCGTTAACGAATTGAAAAACTTAAACTGTTTCTTTAAACTCGCAAATGCTAAAGAAAGAAACATGTAATCTTTAAAGACAAGGTTTATTAGCGATAAGGTTGTTTGTAGAAAAAGAATGTGGTAATAAATCGTTAATAAAGTACTTCTATTAACTACTGATGTTTGTAGCTAAGCTAATTGACTTGGTCTTATTCTAGTGGATAAAATTGAAAAACAAAATTGATGAACCACTTGAAAGCAACTACACAACAAAAAAAAATAATGGGTTCTTCATTTTTTCTGCATATAAATTTTGCTTGTAGCTAACGCCTTCTGATAAAATGAGGCATTTAATAGCATTTGATAGAGAGATTATTGCAAATTATAATAGAATACAAATGTTTATCAAATAAAAACGCAAGATCACATTTGGTATATCGAACTTTTAATTAATAAAATATCATCTTGTGAATATATTTATATAAGCTCGTTTTATTACATGAAAGGTAAAGGGCAGCTTTGAGAGATACTACAAGTTTTATAAAAGAAAGACAATTCAAAAAAATAAGCATAGCATTTTCTGAAGAGAAGCGTATGCAGTAAATAAACTGCATTTTGTACAGGATGGGCAATTGATAACTATCTAACCCTTCTCCTTAAAAACGCACTGTTTTTGCATGCAGCTACTAAATGACTCATCTTCCATAATGTTTCGGCCAAATATATATAATAATTATTTATGAAAGGAAAAGATAAAGCGTCTTGATATTGATTTGAGCGATTTATGTGATCATTGAATTTGTAGTGCTGATCGCATTAACCAATTAAAGAGAAAGAAACCGTTTTTTATTGGCAGCCTTTTATACATATGCCATCAAACTCAGTTCTGGTTATATGAATCACTTCAAATCAATTTGAAAAATGTACATATTTACTTGTATATATGAAAGAAATAGCAGGTTTCATTTTAAGCCGTTTTATCTTTTTCAACTTGTTGTGTCTCTTGTTTGCAATTTACTTAAAGATGCCCGTGCTTCGCATAGACCCTTTTATAAGAACAAAAAGAAAGACAAGGAGATAAATCGTGCTACATCATATTAATAATATTTTTTATAAGCAAATGTTGATACACAAAATAACTCGGATAATCTAACTATGAAGATCAAGAATATTAAGTATTCACCATTTGATTATTTTTTTTTTTTTGAAAATTAACCATTCAGCTTTAATGTAAATATACCATCAAGTATTCTGAAAATAATGCATCCTATAAACACCCCTTTCCCTAAATCTAAAACTGATGGCCCTAAAACAATCATTTCCCCCTTTAATACGTAAGTGTTTGCAATGCATGTTTTCGGAAAAGGGATATTATTTCCTTGGTTCAAAGTAACACAAAAATACTTCTTGTGACGAATGACATTGGTCTATTAGTGTAAGATTTAAGCACATGTAAATGTGTAGTCGATTATAAAGATATGAAACGTAGATATACCTGCTACAAATATATACTTTTATAACCATTTACTACGCTCATAATAAAGTTACATTTTTTAAATATTTTGTACAACAGTTTTAAACGCGTTTGTTTTTAAAAAAGAAAACAAAAAGCAAAAAGAAAGCTAAAGAGAACATGTACGCGCCTAAGCCTTTCTGTACATCTGTTCTTATCTTGCTTTATATACTGGTTTTATGAAACGTTGCTTCTAATTTTGTTCGCAGTAAAAAATGTAATTTCAAGGAGGCAGAAAAAAACTTGTTTTTTTTTTTTTTTCTTTTTCTTTTTAAATAAACAAAGAGAGTGGTTTCATTATTACAGCTCTTTTTTTCTTTTTCTCATGTTATTTTCGCTTAAACAGGATTGCTTCTTGCTTTATGAATATTGATAACCCGATTTCCTTTCAAAAAATATATCTTTGCTTATGTTCTTTTATTTCTTTCTTTCTTCCTTGTAAAAGAGCGGGCAATTTGTTTTCCCTTCCCTCCTTTTCTTTTTTTATATCTTGATTTACCTTTCATTATTTCCTCAAGAAGCTAGATCCCATCAATTAATCAAAATTTATAATGAAATCAAATTCTACTTTACCAAGAAATATGACTGATTCTCACTTTATGCAAATGTCTACAAAGTAAAGACAATTCTGTGAGATACATTCATGTTACACATTAAAAACGGCTTTTTTTATTGACAACATTCTCTTTGTTTAGCGCTATTCGTTATGATATTTGCTTAGAAGGTAAAGAAAAGTGTATGTTTTATTATGAAAATAACATATTAAAATCTTTAAAGCACCTACCGCCGCGGCTCAAAAAGTAGACGAGCCGCCTATCACATATCTTAATAAAGGTTTTAACCGAAAAAAAAAAGGTTATAGTACAAAGCATACGAATAAATTTTTTTTATATAGGACAATATTATAATCTCGTTTTGAAAGACACGAATAGATATGATGGTGATATCATTAGCACAGTAATCATTACTTTTCATGATGAAAACCATCGTGTAGGAGCAACTGATTACTGGAAATTTTGGCTGACTCATCAAAATGATACTGAAGCTGCAAAAGCGGTTGAATTAGGTAAGAAAGTGAGCCTTTAAAGATAGAACAAAGAAGAATAAGCTTATATTGAATTGAAAAAAGATATTTCGAAATCGAGTGGCGTCCAAGTGATTGAGAATAGACCTTTTGATCGTATAGCGTTTCGTTGGAATGGAAGTATTGGAGCAACGATTTATATCAAGTTCAATTGTTTATCAACTGACTTTTCTAGAATCAAAGGTGTAAAAGGTATCCCTCTTCGCCTTCAAATCGAAAGTCAACAGCAACCTTCGATGCAGATTGAAAAAACATACTGTAGAATCAAGTTATTTCGTGACAAGGTATGGGCTATTTTTATACTCAAACACAATGAGACTTATTACATAAAAGGGAGCTGAAAGAAAAAACAAGGACGATGCAAAACATATTGAACGCCAGTTGGAAAAACTTCGTGGAAAAAATGGTGAACCCCATCCGCTTTGGTTGGCTTATTCTCCAATTTCACCTATTACTGTATTTAGAGAAATTGTTTCTCCAGAACAAGATGCACCACCAGCAGATGTTATTAATAACAGCGTACTCTTACCTTTGCCATCATCTACAACTCCTTCTGCATTTCCACCCAATTCGATGAGAAGAAGTTTTAGCAACACTTTCCAACCTGACTCTACTGATTTGAACCATACCTTTTACAGTCACGCACCTTTTGCCATAGGGTATGATCCTGGCTATACTCCACAAAGAAGAAGACGTATTGCAAGTAAAGTAGCCAATCTGATTCAATTTCATATAAATCTAATTTTGTATTATTGTTATGATCAGTGCTCAGTTTATTAATCAAATTTGAATCTAATGATGTATACAGAGCTATTTATTTAGAACAACTGACCGTGAAGGAACTAGCAGAAAAGATTCTTCAACGATGTAATATCAAAAAGCCTGTCACTAAAGTCGTTCGAAAATTTAAGGAACCGGATAGAAAAGGCATCATTGTTAGCATGGAGGACGATGTGGTCAAGGATATGAAGGAAGAGCAAGATGTTCTAGTGCAAACTGAAGAAAATGAAGATAGTCAATCTTTGACTCTTATCTTAACATTTTAGAATAAAAAAAAAAGTACATATTCTTTCTTTCTCTCTTTATTATATTTATTCTTTAAGCAGCCACCTTTTGTGCTAATGTAATTTTATCTCCAAGACTTAATGCAATACCTTGCGTCTTGGAACGGATACGAATATGTCCAGTAATAGGTCCATCACCATTCTTTTCAATGCTCAAATTGGCTAATGCATCTTCACCAAATATACTTTTAGCGTACATATTAGCTGATAAGAAACCACAGTCGCCCTCAAGCTGTTTCTTGGGCGTTAAGCAGTTCATATTTGTTGATTTCATAATATGTTGCAAATAGTTTCGTAAGTCACTAATAGTTTGTTAAATAAAGAAAATAAATAGCGAATGTATCCATACCTAATATTTGTATTAACGTTCACCTTGTTTTCCCATTCGAATTCAGTCCACATCGATCTAAATTGAGTTTCTGTACAATAAGCAGGGTTGATATAGTCCATAATATCAATATGAATATCGTTCAAAACGACACAGTTCTCGGTAGATCCGTGAGAGTCATAGACAATATTACCAAATATCACTCCAGTTTCTGTGGAAGAAACCTTGATGGGCACCTTGGCAGTCAAGAAGGAGTGAGGCGCCAAATTATGAGTGGCAGGTCGATCAACAAGTTTAAGGTCTCCCAAGGTAGCAAACTCAACTGTCAAATTTTGTAGTGTTTCATTCGTTTGGTTTACAATTAAGACATCCATTAAAATATCATATTGATGGACATTGACAACAGCTTCGGCATATACCTTGTCAGAGAAACCAGTCAATTGTACTATATGGTTCAACTTTGACATGAGATCGTCCTTGTCATCTAATGAGCCAGTGGCCCGAGACAAGTCTTGATCGTATTCATCTGCATTACCACCAGACTTCTTTGTAAATTGGCGGAAAACAATGGCATCGTCAGCCTGGATTTGACTACTGAGTTCACTCTCGGCCTTTGCATCAGCCAATCGTTTGTTTTGTGCCTGAAGCTGTTTGGAATAAACTTCACGTGTTTCTTTGAGGTAAACATTATCCACTGTTTCATCACCTGCGGATCCAACCACACGCAAATCTTGCATAATGCGATCATAGGAATCTTCATCAATTTCAAAGGCTACAAATTTGGATTGACCTACGCGCAAGATACTAGTCATAATCAACATAGCCTCTGCTTTGCGAGCATTGGCAAGCGAAGCGTCACCAACAAGGCCGTTGTATCGGAGAACAAGTTTAGTAAGAGCAGTAGAAAGCACAGTGCCAAGGAAGTAATCGCCTGCAAGGATAAGGGATCGAAGTGGGGGTTTCTTGGCTGCTTTGACAGCTTCCAGTCTAGCTTCAGCTGCGCTTGATGATTCAGTGTAAGCGCTTTCAGTTGCATAAGTACCATCAGCAAGGATTCTGCGAGGGGCAGCACCGCCAGATGGAATCATTGGCTTCTCTGAACCTTCTTTATTTCCATCTTCACTATCAGCCTCAGCAGCATCCAATAGCTTTTGTTCAGAAGCCAACAAGGGGACTTCACCTAAGCCTCTGCGAATTTGGTCCCAGGCATCATCAATTTCTTTCAAACTTTCACAGTATTCACCAATAATCCAAAGTGCACCGCGGAAGACCTTGCCGGATTTCATGTCACTAAATGTATCCAAAAGCTTTTCCAAGATAGATTCTCTTAAGGCTGGGAATTTTTCTACTACTTCTCTAACAAAAGAAATAACATCAACAGCTGCAGGATTGCTAGAATCGCCCAAGAATTCCATAAGAACATGTACTACATTAGCTGCAACTTCTGAAAACTTGATAGCACAAGTATGAATGGATTGGATCAAAAGTTGGCGATACTCATTGCTCTACACATAAAGTTTGTTTGCTGTGATATAATACTTTATTTTCTTTACCTTTTCGTAAGAATCATCTTGGGCTTTTACCAGTTCCTTTTTAAGGAAAAGGACAACATCTTGCACATTTCTAGAAGTAACCATTTCCAAAACAATGTGTAAAGCTTTTCGGCGAACGTCAATATCAGGGCTAAAGTAATAAGGACATGAAGTCAATTTAACTTTCAAATTCGTCTTTTGAAATTTACCTTGACAACACTTGCAAAATATCCAAAACTAAATCTTCTAATACACCTTCATGCTTACTTCTAATATCTTCAAGTCTATCGAGAACAATAAGCTTAACATTATTATCAGATTCCTTAACAATAAGTTCAATATAACAAGAAGCGGCAGCTGTCAATTAAAAGTTAAAACAAAACTTAATTCAAGAAATTATATTTTACCTTTAACAGCAGCAAAACTTGATGTCAAGTATAAAAGAATAGAAGCAGCTTCATATTTTACAGAATGTGAGGCGGCAGTCAAAAGTTCAGACAAACAACGAATATAATCAGTCTAAAAAACGGTTTAAATAAATTGCTGTTGCCTTTTTTTTTTCTTGTTACCTTATTAGCGGCGCTTGTCTTTGAGTTTGTGCGGATGAGTTCGATTACTGCCAGTTGTAATAATTCATCAAAAGTGGGTACAGAGTCAATCACTTGTAACAAGTATTGAACAGCCAATTCTTGATCAATATTGCAAAGAACGACAAAAGCGTTACGTCTGCAAGTCATATCTGCTTCCTATACAAACTGTCAATAGAATGCTTTTTTTTGCGCAGGTATTTATTTCTATACCGAAAGTAAAAATGATTCAACCACTTCTGGTGCATCAGGGAACAATAAATCAAAAGATTTGTAAATGGATCCAATAGCAAATACTGCATTTTTTCTAACGTAAGAGTGGCGATGTTCCTATCTTATAGTTAATAGAGTGCTCTTTCAAAGTTGTTCCATTTTATATACCAAGCAAGCTCTGACAGAAGGAACAAGAGGTTCCAACAACTCTGCTTCTTTTATTTTACATAAAAATCTTAATGTTGAACCTCGAATGTACTCGTTAGGGTGTTGAAGGTCGTTCATCAAAGCATTACTAAGTAAAAAGATGAGCCTCTTTCTGAAATTTGCAAGCTGCTTTGTATATATACCAAACTAAAATAAACTCGTCCTTAAGCTTTCCATCTGGTTTGGTCTTTGGGCAAATTTCCCAATAGAATTGCAAAAGCTTTTTTAACTGCTTATTTCTTGAAGGTAAAACAAATTGAATAACGTGCATCAAAAGCTTTTCCATAGGATCACCGTTCAACATGATTACAAGTAGTTTTTTCATTGTTTCAATGCGTGTTTCATCAGAGCCTTTTTCGAAAGCTCGTTGGAACTCTTGTAAGGAAGGTGCCTCTGTCGCGTCGTCTGGGCAGACAAGAGTATAACAAAGCTCAGTAGCCATAGTTTTTTTTTTTTTGTAAAAAGAAAAAGAAGTAGTAAAAAGGGAAATGTAACTTGAAATGAGTTTTTCATATCTCATTGGCTCATCTAAAATGAACGTCATGGATGAGTTTTAATTCTTCACCTTACCTTACCTTTTTCTTTTATTCTCACAAACGACAGATATTAAATCCTCTTTAATGGAGTAGGGAAATTCATTCTAAAAGGAAGAGGTGCTAGTAGCGATATTTTTTTTTTAAAAGTTATTTAGTGATGGGAATGTCTTGGGTGTGTTACTATTGAAATATATTATGCCTAGTGCTAAATACCTCGATCTAATAGAATAAGAGGTGATCTTTAGATAAATTCCCGCAATTGAAACAAGATTAAAGCATCGATGAGTTTGGACAGCAAACTATAGTTATCCTCAACAAAAATGCCTAAAAACATATACGCATGAAACTTTTATTTGTTTAATCTTTGCTTTCTTCGTCCTCCTCCTCTTCTTCTTCTGCAAAGACAGGCTTGGGTTGTGTCTTTTTATAAACTAAAGAGAAAGAGTGTTGAGTACGAGTAAAAGTAATTTTGTTTCATAAATCTTACCATTGGACACCCAAACAGGATCTGTTTCAGCTACATCAGCATACTTGAGAAGTGCCTCTCTAGGATCCTCATCTAGTTCATTTTCATTAGATCTACATCTTGTTTACATGATTTCATATTTACCTCTTGTTGTGTCCTTTGCAAATGATTTGATGACTGCTTGTTGTTGATTCATGTTGACGCGACCGCCTTTACCTGGACCATTCACAGGCAAATCGGGTCTATGTGATGCTTTAGGATCATTACGCAACTTGTTTCTCTTTCTGCTACTCGTTCTTGCTTCGTCTTCCTTAAACATGGGAAGTGCATGAGGTGTGATGATGGGGCGATCCAATTCATAATCATCAATAGCGCGCTTCTTGGCTGCCTTGACAACGCATAATTTGGCACCGCGTTGAGAATGTGTAGGACTATAGTAAACACTGACAATGCCATCTGCACTTCCAGTAATGATCTGATTGATTCGAGGATGCCATAGCACTTTGATGACACTGGATTGAGTAACATCTGTGGTAAAGTTAGATACTAGTTCTAATTAAATCAGCAAAAATGCATTACCTATGCTCTGGTTTACTTCAAGAGTATCTCTGTCCAACATTACCAATTTTCCAAATCCTTTGCCCTTCGGGCACGCTGTACCTGTTAATATTAACCTTTCATCGGGGCTGAAAATAACATTGACTTCTGGATTGACTATATCTAGATTGTATGCAACCTTTACTGGCTTTTTCGCATTACGAATATCCCATACTAAGTTCAAATCAGCACATATTAGAATAATTTTTTTTTTCTTATTAAAATCAAAACACATACATTTTACCGTATCATCACCACCGCGTGTAACAACAGTACGGTTATCTTTTGAGAATAATATGCTAGACGTCTCTGTGCCTTTCTGATGGGCATCTGCTATGGATACAGCTGGTCTTAGCAAGCTATTTGTATTCCAAAACTGAAGTGTTCCATCTTGATAGGCGCCAGCTATCAATTTGGCATCTGGGCTATAAGCAAGTGCTGTACAAGGAGATCGTCCTCCTCTTTCACGAGACTTATATACAATTGTTGTTTTCTGTTTTCTTACCTTCTCAACATCCCATTCACGAATGGTACCATCTTGAGAGGACGTAGAAAAGGACTGGCGATCATTTGGATGCCATGTACCACTTGTAAGCGCACCTACGTGGCCATCTGTGTGTCGTAAGTCACGAATGTAAGGATCTCCTTTTGCATATTCGCTCTTTTCGAATCCATCACGGTTAAAAATCTTGGGTCGATTATTTCCAGCTACGACCAGAAATGAGTCTCCCGAGTTAGAATATTGAAGCTCGTGAATCTGGTGTTCTTCACAAGGTTGAACGGTTCGAAATGGCTTGAAGGATCGGTCCATGCCAGCAAAATCCCAAAATTTGATGTCATAATCATATCCTCCAGAGATCAATCGGGTACCTGCTGGGTCAAGTGTTAATGCAGACACAGCACGAAAGTGATCGTTGAGCTTGATCTCGTGTGAAACTGGTGGCGATTCGGAGAAACTGTATCCTACTTCAACCTCACTTTCTTCACCATCCTCTGAATCTGCAAAATCTTCTTGATTTTGTTCTTTTGTACCATTTTTTCTGTCTTCAGTGTTGCTCTTGGGTTTAATTGCTGCTGTCTTTATAAGAAAATTAATATTTTTCCCTCTTTTTTTTTATTGTATACCTCTCTTTTTGTCTTTTCAAATTCTTTTGTGAAATCTTGTCTTTCTTCTTTTTTACCAAAGCTAGTTGGTAGAAATTCTCGAAGAGCATCCCAATCTGCTGAATCAGATCCACTTTTCTTTCCACTAGACATTTTTTTTTTTGTTAATGACGAATTGGCACGTAGTAATTTCATTAGCTTTTATATTTTATTTTTTTATTTTTTTTGTAATTCCGAAAACTTAAAATGGATAGTGCTTTTTAAAATTTTCATCTTTTTTTCTTTTATGCTTCGAAAACCTCCAACTGCAGTAACGCTAACAGCTACTGATGTTGAGTCATTCAAAAAGCTGCTGGCTCCAAAGCAAGAACCAGATAAAATCGTGGAACAAGAAAAGGATGATATATTTCACGGAGCACCACTTACTAAAGAACACGAAATAAAAAGTCGATTGGGTTTAGAAGAGTCACCATAGTGGGAGAGTTTTAATAAAAACTAATGCTTTATGTGAACGGCTTTAAAGAGATTATTTACGATCAGCTTTCTCCTATCTTCTCTCTTCTTTTTTTACTTTTCTTACTTTTTTTTCTAATGATTTATATTGCTTTTATTATATTTTTTAAGTATGTAGAGTGTTACGCTGCAATAGGAAGATTTGGTCATTCTGCTATTTTACTAAATGACAGGTAGCCTCTTGTGCTTGCCCTTGATAATAATTTGTTAATGAAGCAAAATCACCTTTTTTTTAGTATCTATTTTTACGGAGGAGATGGAGCGATCAATGTGAACGATAATGGCACACATTATTTGTCTGATCTAGCTATCCTACCCCTTCATTCATCCTTTTCACTAACTAATCCACCTTGGAGCCCAGTATCAGGTCCGCAAGCTTCCCTCGGTGGACCTTCTGTGGATGCTCATATTGCATTTATGGGAGGATTGAATGGCGGAAATATGATTATTATGGGAGGTGTGATGCCCAATCAGATGATTTTAGATGAAGAACCAAAGGCATACAGTTATGACATCGATTTGGGGAGATGGAATTCATTTACATTACCGAAAGGTAATCGTTTAAACCGGCAAGGTGCCGGATGTACGGCAACAGAAAATGGTCTTACCTTTGTAAGCCCATAAGATTTCTAATGTAAAATAAAACTCATATCTCATAATATAGATTTGGGGTGGAAAACGAACGGCAAGAGTACCAAGTCGAGTCACGAATATACCTGCAAATATCTATCGGTTTGATTCTGTTCATTCTGAAAATTCTTCCTTCCTTCCACTCACTATCAATCCTCCATCTCGATATGGTCATACACAAACATTAGTGGATGGTTATAAAATTGTTGTCTTGGGTGGATTTGACGGTCAAACGGGGGATGCAATTTCACTGGCAGATATCTGGATCTTTGATACTCGTATATTTAATTGGACTCAAGTGTCTGCAGAACTAGATCGAGATGGCATACCTGCTAATCGAAGTAGTCATAGTCAAGTACTCATGCCCGATGGTTATTCCATTTTAATGTAAGCCAAATACATAAAAAAGAAACTTCTTTTCTACCCACTTTTTTCTATTGTCCTATTTATTCACAGAATATAAAAATGTGTTACTAGTTATGGTGGATATGATGGTTACCATGTGTATAATGACGTTGCTGTTTTGGATACACACACTTGGAAATGGACCGTAAAGAATACAAATGCGGCAGTGCAAGGAAGAGCTGATGTAAGTTTTATCTGTTTGTCTTTACTTTCTGAATACTTATTGTCTTTAGCATACAGGTAAAACAAATAAAATTGATTAAAGTCATAAAAGGAGATAAAATAATCAACAACTTGTATAAAAAGCTACATTGATTGGTACTAATATGGTTGTTGCTTTTGGCTTTACTGCTGTCTCAAATACATTAACAGTTATGTCAGATATTGAAGTGCTGGATATTAACACATGGAGCTGGACCTCAGTTTATACACCTGCTTCTCTAATAGATGAAATAAGTGAGAAGAAACCAAAGGATGACACAAGTAGCTCACCTTCGATTGCCATCATTGCTGGTGCTGTCACAGGTGGTGTTGTTGTGTTCATTTTGGTACTAGTGGCGTTTTATTTACTAAATTTGCATCAACGAAATAAGCGGCACTCAAGGACAACGTCAACCACATCTTTTCAAACCACTTCCACATCTAAATACAACACCAATCCAATAAATGATTCTAGTAAGCCTACAAGATCAGACACAATTGGTACGTCAACCACACTTGTCGCCAATGACTCTTCATCGCCAGCGACTCTTCTACCTTCGCCTTGGAAAGAAAAGTCAGAATGGAGTCATTCACAAAGAGTTATATATAAACCAGATGACAAAGATATAAAAGTAGAGGACATTATGCATATAGAAGATGAAGATCAAGATGAAGATAAATTTGATAGACAAGAATTTATCCTATTGTCCTTTGAAACATGCCCTGAAGTTGAACAAAACTAAATCGCTACTTCAACCAAGTTCTTTTTTTAGAGTTTTTCTATTTTAAAAAAAGAGCGGCCAATAAATGATTTTCAAAGTGTAAGTCTTATAAAATTGGTAACTCTAAATAGATCTGAAATACTAGGATCTCTTTTAGAAGAAAGAAAGATGTCCTTTATTAAAGTATGTTCTCTGTGTATATTTATATATTCTATTTTAAGGGGCTTGATCATAATTTCTTTGTCTTGAGATGCAGAATAATCTGGACTTCTTTTGGCTTGGGTTTTGGGTTGGGATCGACGCTTTAAAGGTTCGCTTGCGCATTCTATATTTGGAAGCTCTATCATATTGTATTTCCATTGGGTCATCTCTATATTTAGTTTCTCTTTGTTCATAGAATTGATACTGATATAATTCTGCATTATGCTATTCATTATTGAATTCTACAGAGCTTGGCTGCCTTTTTTTATTCAAATAAACCAAAGGAGGGGTTTCTTCAGTTGGCGTTGTTTCAATAGCTTCGCAGTATTTTCTTTTTTGTCGTTGCAAAAATCCCAAAGTATCGTCCACATAGCTTAATACCTTTTCTTTTGAAACTTCATCTCCTTTTTCCAGGCATTTTTTTTATCTGCGCAGTTGGATTTCGCTACCACTACAAATGTTATTTACCGCCTATGCGCAATCAAGTAGAGTAATCTTAAAAGTCATTCTTTGCATAATCTAAAGTACTAATCAACAAAGACTGAAAGCAGAGGAAATAAGCAACCGCTTGCAAAGGATGTAATGTTTCTTCTTGTTGATTTGCCTGTAATGTCGAGGAAGTCAGCACCAAACAACGTTCAGCCCATCCAATGCTTTGTATCTGTCTGGCAAAAGGGAAGTCACTATCTTCAGACTTGCTCATTAAAAACACCGTGCATTTGCAATGCCAAATATTACAATTATAGGGAGTCTGTTGTAGCGCTCAAATGTTAGGGTACAGTATCGAATGGCACATGCCAAGAAATTGTTGTCAGCTTGATTTTGTACTTCAACTAATACCAGTGGAAACGAACTCAAGGGATCGTGGGGAGCATAGAGAACATCGCATTTTTTGTTTGTTATAAATTCCATAGGCGCCGAAACATAGTTACCTTCTGCCGCTTCTGGCACGAGAGCTTTTAATAGCATGTTTATCACTTGTTTGTCGGTTAATACCAGTTTGCTGATCAAATCAGTTCCTGGCCTGTGATTATAAGGGAGGACGCGATCAGTATCATCTAAACGATTTTATGTAAGAAATTATTTGTAATTTTATAGCATATTTTGTCGTATTTACGTCATTAAATACTTGTTATTCGTATGAGATTACTCAAATATAAGAAATAACAAGTATCGAATACATAATATTACTTATTACATATTCTCTAAGACTCATTTACAATATTAACCATATACGATATTTATATTGTTCAAGATCAATACTAAAATTGATCTTGCACTTCGGTCCTTGAACAATTCCATTTTGTATATAAAGGCGTAGTTTGATTAAATAGGTTCTCTCTCTCGTCTTGAAATCTAATAAAGAGGTCACATAGAGACTCATTCACTAGTTTTCAAGTACTGTTTCCTTTATTTCACTATTTTTATCTGCAAATAGCTCATATTTACTTACCTTTGTCAACACTAAAATAATCAGACGTTATTTTTGAAAAGTAAAAGTGAAGAAAGAAAAAACGTATTGTTTTTTTTTTATGTTAAAACTCAACAAAGAGTATAAGGATTAAGAGCGATATAAGTGCAGGAAACAGTGATGGTTCTTTCTGACGACAATAAACCCACTCATAAAAGTAGCTTATCAGAGTCACCTCCTTTAAATGCTTCAACAACATCAGGGTCCAAAACATATTCATCACAACGATCTTGGGCACGGATAGTGACCAAAAACGGTAAATCCCTTCTGCATTCATCCAGTTCTCTTTCAGCAACAAATATCGCTGGTCCAACATCGATCGATAATGACATGCCAACTTTCTTTAAATCCAGTATTTGGTGTCCGGAGCATGGGCCTGGAAGTGCATTTCTTAATATGACTGGACGCAAAGAAGCCAAGATTGAGCTCTTGATATTGATCGCTCAGCAATATCTCTCTAGAGAAGGTGTCCTCACTCAGCAAGTTGGAGCCCTCAAATTTGCTGAGATTAATTTTTATCCTGCTGATAAAGTTTTCAATGAATGTCTAACCAACAGTGTTAAGTTTGCGGAAAACTCGCTTATTATACCATGTCGAGCGATGGATAATCATATGCAAGTTGTCCGTCTTTGTTTATCCAATTTACCTTTTTTGGGCGAGAAGGCCTTGTTGGAAAGTCTGCAAAAGAGTTTAAGGAAATATGGAGATATTCTGTATGTAGTCATCCTGTTAGAGCCCACTACTAGTACTTACATGTGCACAAGTTTCGCCGTCCTCAATGTGTCTTCTAAGGATACGCAATTCGAAAATTTGACCCATTTAATCCCGTGGGACGAACAGCGGGAATGTGGTTTTTATGCTGTATGGAATCAGATGCCGGTATACTGCCGTTATTGTCATGAGGAAGGACATGTAGTGGCCAATTGTCCAAAGCGTAGAATTAAACACACCTGTTGGACCTGTGGTGCTGTGAATCATCTTGCTGCTGAATGCTCTCGCGATAAACCCTCCAAAAAAGCCCGTAAGCAGCCTGCAGCTATTTTTCGCCCCTCTACTTCAGTGGAATCGAGTGAAATTACTCCACCAATGGAACAATTTGTCACCACGGATAAGGATATAGTACCTGAAGAACCTATGACAGATTCTTCAGTAGATTCGGATGCCACCACCCTCCAAGCCCCCATTGTCGACTCGCTAATTTCCTCTTATGCGGTCACTGTTCCTGCTCTTTCGAACGTTGCCATTGCTGCAACATCCAGGTCAAAACGACTTACAATATTAGTAAAAAAAGTCTCCATACGACCGTCCGATCATTCGAACTCACCCTACTACGTTACCTATATTGGCATCCAAACCGGCAGAGAGCATGATTGTTGATTCGCAGGTCTCCAAAAATGATGAGCACCGTTTAGATCTCTCCTCTTCCACCCATGCGGCGGATGAGGACGCCGTCAATAATATTTTACAATAATATGAGTAATAAGTATAGCAACTTATTACTGCATATTGCTTCACTAAACTGTAACAGTTTAGTAAAATCTCATAATCCCAAACAGCAATCACGATTTATACGCTATCTACACTCTTTACAACAAGACATTATGACATTCCAAGAAACTCACATCTCTGATACCACACGCTCCTTTATCAATACGCAATTTCAAGCTCGACACTCATTATAGACTTACCATTGTGGTATTGTCTCTTTTAATCCCTTTTTCATTCTTTCAGACGATATGATACCAGAACATGACCGAATGATCCTCACAAAGGACACACATCCCAGCCTCGCCTTTGCTCCTTTCTTCATACTTGTTCTCTATGCGCCCGCTTCCTCAGGTCGTCAACGTCAACAGTTTTTTGACCAGGTCTTCGAACTCTTGCACGCACAAGATTTGGATATCAATTTTGACCGGCTATTAATCACTGGAGATTTTAATTACTCCTATGCACAATCATCCCTATCATCTCAAACATCGCTACAATAGGTCTCGTTCTTAGAGGATCACTTTTATAATACACTAAAAATAGATGATTTACATGAGCTGCCCACATTCAGACGAAATGAAAGCATATTTTCAACAACCGACTACGTCTTTATCAGTCAAGCGTGGTGCTCAGCAGTTATGGCAAGTAACCTACACAAGTTGAATGCTTCCTGGACAGACCACTCCATGCTTTCAGTCACCTGCTGTGTTGGTACTTCTCCTTCTGGTCCTGGTCTCTGGCGTGGAAACCCGATCCTTGCGCGAAAGCCTGCTTTCCAACAATACCTCCAACAATATCTTGCAGAGATCCTCTCGAAAATACCATATGGCTGAACGTACAAATGGCATGGGGCTTTGTCAAGCATCAGGTAAAAAAGGTTACACATAACTATGCGGTAGAATACACCAATTGGCGTACAAAGTCAATACGACTGTTACAGAGTAATCGGAACAAGTTTTTACACAACAAACCACCTTTGGCAGTCCGATTACAAAGATTGCCAATTCTAGATCAACAAATCGCTTCGTTACAACAAGAACTTACTGAAATTCTTGTCTTGAAAGCTAATGTTCGCTGGTAAGAAGAAGGTGAAACTTCGATCAACTATTTGAAAAATATGTATCGACAACGTACTGTCGAACAACACATTACAACTTTGCGTACGGATGACTCTGCTGATCCAGTCGAAGATGTCGATCAACTCCTTTCTGTTACCCACCAGTTTTACCAGTCCCTCTACACAGCGGATCCGGTGGATGATGGATAATTGGATGCATATCTTAATGATATTCAAGATCCACCTTGGTTAACCTCGGTTCAATGCGATGGCCCTCTGGCGCCAATCACTATTGAAGAAATTGTTCATGAAACAGCACGCGTTGAAAATAAAGTCAGCAGTCCAGGGGAAGATGGTTTAGGCTATGCCTTCTTATATCAGCTATTTCGTTACCCCCCCCGCTACAAGATATGGTTTTAAAGGTATATAATGATGCACTATGTTCTAATACATTTCCTCCCTCATGGCAAGACCTGTGTGTACGGCTTCTTGCAAAAAAAGGTGATCTAACAAGCTTAAAAAACTGGCGTCCCATTTCATTAATTAATTGTGATGCAAATATATACACTTGAATTCTAAACACCCGGATACGACAAGTAATTCCTACATTTATTAACCCATTTCAAACGGGTTTTATGCCTAATCAATTCATTGCTGAAAACAGTCTCATTCTTAATATAGCCATAGAACACACGCAACGCTGTAAACGGGAAGACATAGCTCTACTTTTAGATCAAGAGAAAGCATACGATAGGGTACATCATTCTTATCTAAAGAAGGTTTTGTTGAAATTTGGATTCCCTCCTACCTTGGTGAACTCACTGATTGCACTCTTCTTTGGTAACCGGGTTTGTATCAATATTAATGGACATTTTACAAATGAAGTAGATCAAGGTCGCGGCCTTCGTCAAGGAGACCCACTTTCGCCTTTGCTGTTCAACCTGGCGTTGGAGCCATTCCTGCGCCATATTCTACAAGACGCTTCTATCGTTGGTTTCTCCTTTTCGCCTTTATCACAAGATCTCCCTCCTCCAGCAACTCTTAAGGTACTAGCCTACACCGACGATGTTTGTGTCTTTCTTTCTTCTCGTACCGATTTCCTCCGACCACAACATCACTTGAATGCGTATGGTCAAGTATCCAATGCCAAAGTTAATCTTTCAAAGACTGAAACAATCTTCTTGAATGGACGTGCCTCCCCCCATTGGCAACAGTTATTGACCCAATATCAAATATCTCAGTGGCATAATCACTCTAAGAACCAACCGTTACGATATCTTGGATTTCCAGTCATTCAATCTGTAGCTCAAAGGAAATATATAGAGAATAAGCTGTTGCAAAGTGTAAAGACTCAATATGGTATATACTCTCAACGCCATTTATCTCTTCGTGGGCGTGTGACCTTGGCTAATTCGTTGATCTTATCCAAATTGTGGTATTTTCTGAGGGTTGTTTCACTCACCAAACAGTTCTTTAGACAAATCCGGTCAGCGTTGTACCAGTTTATCACTAAAGGTATCAAACCTGGCTTCCGATATACTCTGTTGTGTCAACCTATCACTTCAGGAGGTCTTGGTTTGCTAGACCCGGTAGCTCAAAACCGCTGTCTACAAATTCGATGGTTACGGCTTTTGTTTCAAGAAGATGATCCTAATTCTTGTAGTCAGTTATACTTGAAGGATTTCGTTCGTCGATTTCACTCTTCAGGTACTGATATCCGGTTGTCTTTCTTTTTTCCACCTCTTCGTCCAATATCCTCCGTCTTTCGTGGTTCATTCATGTCAACACTATATATGGTTATGGATTCCTTTTTACCTAAAAGATTTAGTATGGTCCGATGCACTC
Organism: Rhizopus delemar RA 99-880; assembly: GCF_000149305.1. Classification (NCBI taxonomy): domain Eukaryota; kingdom Fungi; phylum Mucoromycota; class Mucoromycetes; order Mucorales; family Rhizopodaceae; genus Rhizopus; species Rhizopus delemar. Next base: position 2,851,944 of record NW_027137832.1, read on the forward strand.
CTGCAACATTGCTGTGTTTACCATTGTTGTCTCTTTTTTCGCATATTCCTGATGCTCATTGGTTACGTAAACTTCAGCGTTTGAAAATGCAAGCTCGACTATTTTTTACTTATGACATCTCATTGCAATGTATTCGACCTTTGCTACGACCGGACTCACCTCACTACCCTAGACTTGCAGCTTGGCTCTTGCGTGACCTTAATAACCGCATAATTACCCTCAACGACATGACATGGGCTCTAATTCTGAATCTTTCTCCTGATCTGGGACAAGTTGATGACGTCCCTTTCGTCTCTTGGCTCACCCATTCTCCTGATTGGATATTGTACAACCCTAAAATATTTTGGCAAAATCAAATCGCTACCTTAGATCCAGGGAATCTTATTACTACTTTTTCTTCTGCTGATTGGGTTCTCTTCTGGTCCTTAAAGATGCTCCCTGAAGCTCGATCGTTGTGTTTCCGGTTTCTTTATGGCAAACTACATTGTAAACTTACAATAGCACGCCTCAATCCGGACGTTTCAAGTGCTTGCAAACTTTGCCAGACTCCTAGAGAAGATATTCATCACCTAGTGATCTCCTGCCCTTACAAATGGCCGATATGGCAAGAAGCTCTCTCTCGGTTTGTACCTTATTTGGAATTTAATGCAGAAGACATTCACGAGATTCTCAGTAAAATGAGACGTTATGAACATGTTGACAATACGAAGTTGCTCATACTCATTTATTACGTTATGCTGTTCATCTGGCGAGCACATTGGCGGTATATTTCTGACAATGTATCTTTATCACCGATCCACATTGTTACCTCCGTTTTTGAGAAACTTAGGCTCTACCGTCAGCAGTAAAAGCATACCTCTCATTATGACATGTGACCTTCTACATATTTTAATTTATTTAATAAAATAAAATATTCCTACAAAAAAAAAGTATAGATCTAAAATCATGATGCTACTAATAACATGCTAATAATATGCGTTCAACCTTCGCTTCGTTATGGTGCGCTGAAGAAATGTTCTATACATATCATAGCCTTTCTGGGAGGAGGACCCCAGACCCCTCTCGTTTTCAATGCTAATACTATGCGTTCGACCTGCACTTCGCTACGGTGGACTAAATAGGACTTGTTGCTCAACCTACGCTTCACTTTGGTCAGCGATAAAATATAAAAAAAGGTTTATTATTATATTTGGGATTTATTAATTGAACATCATACATAAGATCATTATTTTACTTTAATTGAACATCCCAATATTTTTTATTAAACATCATAAAATCATCATATTATTGGTATGAGTATCATACATACTACTATAAAACTATTTTGAATTATATACATGATGTTTCGTGTATATAAAAAATGACTAAAGAAGGTATAAACGTTATAAAAAAGAAATGAAATTATTCTTCCTCGGTTGCCTAAGAAGGAGATGCTTTTCTCTTCTTATGATTAATCTCTACAGCCACAAAACAAGGAGGAAAGTAAATAAGCTCATTATTATCGAGAGCCACTGAAGAAGCAAATCATTTATAAAATTGATGGTTTCTCTCATCACCTGGGCACAGTTGTAAACCAATTTTAAAATGGGAGGCAAGAGATGGGCAATCTCTGTCGCTGATTTTGGCGTATGAAGTCTTTCAGTGCTTTTGATCATGGCAATTGAACCTCTATCATGAGTCATCAAGAGGCCAGAAATATTGAACCCTATCACAAAAGAAATTAGAACGGCACATAAATATTGTGAGAAGTTTTTTGCTTTACCGCTGATGATTAGCCCGATGGTGATAATCTTGCTTGCATCAATTTTATATTGCTGTACCAAATGGTACGCAAAATTCTTCATCATTATGGGCGTTTTAATAGACATCTCGTTCATTTCTTTGGTTCCATTCTGTCGTTCATCTTCCAAACCTATCTCTAAATAGCCGTTTTCATGAGACAAGTGTTTGAAGACAAGATCAGCCCTCTCGGAAGACTGCTTGCGACAAACCTTGCTCATTGAACCGATTGTTTGATTTACGTTCTTATTCTCACCAGAATACATACTCGCAGAAGCTCTATTCAAACGCAAAGTCAGTCAGAGGGTTTCAAGCAAGTGAGAAAATATCACATTAGGTCTTACGTTTCTACGGTTGTATTACTTAATCTATAGCTTTTCTTTATGAATCCGTAAACATCTTCCAATAAATTTTGCTTGGTTCTGCGAGGCAAGGCCTTCTCATTTTCAATGAATAAACAAACATAATCCAAAATGCTTCGTTTTACCCAGTACTCCTCTGGGTTATAAATTGGATCGGCTTTGACAGCATCAAATTCGTCGTAGATGCTTCGAAATGTATTCTGTATAGAGAATTTAATTAACTTCAAAGCAAAATCAAATTAAATAAGCGGTATGCGAGACTTACTTTTTTGTCTAACTTTGATAGTAAATCTTCAATATTAGTTGGTAACGGTCTACCAAGTTCATTGTGAGAATTGCTATAAGTAATTATTTCATCAAGATATTCAGCGGAAAAACGGCTTCTCTATAATGAGCTTTTAGGATCCATGATCATGGAATGCGTAGGGCTACGAGATTAAAATATCACGTTAGTATGCATATTGTTACTTAACAATCTATGAGAGTTAATATATTTACTGCTCATATAAAAATTCTTTTGATTTCATATATATTTTATCTTCTACAGCTGTTCCAGAGTTCAATATAGTAGCCGCCCTATTTAAGGATGTTCGATTTAAGGGTATTTTCTATTTATGGGCGTATTTCTATAGGACGGCATAAGTCTCCAGCATAAATACCACTATATCACTAAATAGAAATTTTTTTATAAGTGATAATTTTTTGGAGCACTCTAACAATAAATTTTTTACTTTGCAAAAATAAGATCGAAGATCTGTTTGCTCTTTTGACTTGTTTAATTCAGCACAAGAGTCAGCCAATGTCATTCGAATTCGGCGATGTAATTTACGATCAAGATCGTCCAAAGGAACTTCGTACATGAGAATAGTTTCATAGGCTTCTCTCAACCGTTTTTTACACTTTACTATATCGACACGCTGCTCATCTTGCTCTGTACTATCATTTTCTTCTATTTCATCTATGTTGCCTTCTGCCGTTTCTTCATTATTAGTAGTGCTTGTTGTATAACATACTATCATCTCGCTTTCATCTGCTTCAAGGTTCAACTGGCTAACATCGGTAACTTTGTTGTCAAATTTTCCGGGGAGATCTGGGAGCATTCCATTTATTGTTTCTGGTTTTACTTTAAGCCATGCATTAGCTAGAAAAACCATAGCCTGAGCTTGATCCATTTTGTAAACATTCGGATTATCCAACTTTTTACTGATATACAGACATAGAGCACAGTCGTACTGCTGGACTCGGAAGTGTGCCTTAAAGTTGTCAATAATTCTTGTACATACAAAATATTAATGAGAAAACTGTAAAACAAAAAGACAGCTTATATAGCATTTTGTCAACAAATAATAGGCTACCTGCATCAAGAGCTTGTAGGTTGCTAGTCGTGTTTGCTAGGAGAAATATCAATTTGATATTGTTGAGCGGAATTCTTATTTTATGAATGGACGCATTATCCAAAAGAAGACCAATTTTTCGATTCTTTCTTCCAAAGGCAACATTTAACTTTTTCACATATGTTGTCATCCAAGCATTAGTAAAATAATGGTATTCAATTTCATGTTTTTTTCCAATTGCAGTCATGGATAACAAATTAGTTCTTGCTTTAAAACATTTGGGGCTTTTGTGTTGCCCTTTATAAGTCTCATCCGAGTTACAGAGCAATCCAACTGTCAGACAGGTTTTACTATTCTTAGACCATCAAGCGGCTCGGAACATATGGTTCTTCTTGGTGTTTGCTGGTAATATAAACCTGTTTCATCAAAGTTTATGATATTTGCAGGATCACATGGCCCAAGAAGTTCTTCTATCTTCCTCAATTTGTTCTGAATGTTTTCAGAAGGGATGTCTACCGAGGCACTTTCACCATGCATTGGCCTGCATTTTACTCCAGTTCGCTTAAAAAGTTTGGTGAGCCATCTAGAAGAAAATGAAATTTCATTTTCAAGGGTTCTATACTTTATTCAAGCAATAGGTCTTACATATCGAAGGATTGAGTCTCGATTGACTGGCAGACTGTTATTGTTCATGTCTGCAACAAAGTTTACTACTTCATCATCAAGTTGAGGATAGCGTGTTGTTTTTAGACTTTTGCCATTATTGACAACATTAATATTACTATATAACGTTTCAGCATTGTTGAGAATGTTTGATATAGTCTGTCGGGTAAGTGGTTGATCTAAATTGAATTTCTTCATAGCCCATTCATCTAATTCTGTCTGATTAAGCTGGTCAGTAGCATTTTGATCCAAAACCTCAATTTTTTGAGAAAGAAAGGCGTACACGTTTATTATTTGGATTCTTTTTTTTATAGATAGAATTTAAACAAAGAAAGTAAATTTTGTTATGTCATATTTATTCTCGTCAAAATTATTTTGGGCCTACGACTCGTATATTATCCTTCCAGCAAGTTTGATCAAGACTTAAGCAAGTTTTGATTTGTTAATGTTCTTACACAATTATCAAATCTATATCAACCGACAGTGGCCTATGTGGAAACATGTTGTACAAACATGTCTATAATGTAGCTACAATACATAAAGTGACTTCGTTGTTTAGCAGCCACGAAATTCGATTTAAGGGTATGTTCTATTTAAGGGTGGATATTCCAAAAATTTTGGCCACCCTTAAATAGAGCGGCTACTGTAGGTGATGTACATGGAACTGACATGCAGGATTAACCAAAAGACTGATGCCTTGGCTTCCTTTTGTGGCGAGTGGATGTGTTTTTATTCTATATGTATGGTATTGTTTCCAATGGGTGGGGGTATTTATTTGGTGATAATAACCAAGTTTCTACGATTAATAAGACAGATGAGTGTTTTGCCAGAGATAAAATAGATGATATAGCTTATTTGAGTAACCCGGTGGTGTTGAAGAGCATGATATTTAATGAAACAATTAAATATCAAAATCAATGCTATGTTGGGAGCTGTTGGCGTTGTTTGAGGAACTGTGGTTATCCTCATGTTCATTAGTTGTGCTCGTTTGATCGTCCTCTGAGTAGTAGAGATCATCTACTAATCCTTGATGCCTTGGACATCGCATTGGAATGATGCCCAAAAGTGTTTTTTGGTTAATCCATCCTTTAGAGAAGAAATGGCGGGCAACAGCAAACTTGACGGGTACTCTTATGAACTGTAATGCGCGTTCGATGCGGTCGCAATGGTGCATAAAAGCGCGGTTTGTACGTTCTTCTAATGGAAAGTTTGCGTATTTAGGATCCCTAAGATTTTGAGAACTACAAGGGTCAAATTCATCTTTAATGGTAGCTATGAATCGCTAAAGTTGGTGTCGCAGTTCAGCAGCATAGTCATTATGAACCAATAAGGCCAAGATGTTTCGATCAGGATAATGTATGTCAAGGATTCGGTTGTTGTTAATGTCAAGCTTTCACAAACGGGATCTAACCTGTCCGATTGAAACTCTAGCCTTAGTGAGAACGTAAATATATTGGGATCTATGGTTGTCTGATGGCGGCTGAAGGAAACGTGCAGCAGCCTCTTGGCGCTGTAGGCGTCTTTGGTTACGACTTGCAATTAGATTGTCCTTAATACGTTGTATCTTAGCATGTTCGTGCCAGGGAGCGGATTCGATACTACTCACTTGGGTCATAGCTTCGGGGTTTCGGCGAGGGGGTTGTTGATTTAAACTGGGAAAGGGATCCGCAGTTTGAGTTTGTTGTAAAAGTTGTTGCTGGAGTTTATCAGTTTGAGAGCGAAGGCTATTAATTTCTGCTCTTGCCTGTTGAATATCTTGTGTCAAGCGTTGGATTGTATCAAGGAGAGTTTGCAAGTCGTTTTGGCTACTGCGAGTTGCTGGTGTGTGCGTATTGTTATTTTCTTGGAAAGATCTAGTTTCTTCCATGTCTGTCGGTGCCTGAATTTGCGATTCTTCTTGACATGAATCGTGAATAATATGCTTCATTGATGCTGCTTGAAAACATCTACCACAACTAACGCAGTGGAACAAGAGGCGTGGTGGATCTGACTTGGTTGAACCATGTCGTCAGAAGTGACCTTGTTGATTACAGTTTGGGGATATAAAGCGTTTACGCTCTTTACTAAAAGTTGAGAGAAGAGAATCAACTTCCTCTGTAGACAAAGGATGGTTAGCTGATTCCTGAAGACCATTGGAGTCTATAGGCATTGGTTGATGATAATAAATGTCGAAATGAAGTTGTAGCTGTTGTTGTTTTGTAGCGTAAAAAGTCTAAGACGAGTGTTAAATTGTTTTCCAAATATAGTAAAAGTTTAGAAAAGCGGAAAAAGCGCACTTTTATTTTCTTAAATCCGCAATTTGATGTTGCGTTCACTGTAGTTTTGTGGACAAATATAATGGCAATTTTGGCGAAACGAAGACTGGGGATGTGGTGGCTATCCATCTATGGTACAAAAGATGATTCAAACAATGATCCCACCCTAGTCGCCAAGTCTTCAAAAATCAAACAGGGCTTGGAAAGATATAAAGGAACAACAAAACTAAAAAGCTTTATTTTATTATTCTCTAACAAAGCACAGATGGAAATCCTATAACTACATCCTCTGTCTTTGTTTCGCCAACATTGCCATATTCGTTGTAAAAAAAAAATAAACATTATGAGTATATACTAACCCGATGATTAATTCAACACGAAATGCTTTAACAATAATATAAGCCAATTTTTTCTTCAAATAATAAATGGAATTGTTTCGAAAATATGTCTACAATAGAACTGTATTCCTTTTAAGAATTGTGACTACACAATATACTTATAGTACTTTACTCTGTGTGATCAGTTGATGATGCTTCCAAAAGATTGATTTCATATACAATCTGGTATTAATAGATGTTTACGAGGTCCTGTTACATGAGATTTTTTAATTACAGAGAATTCAGCTTTGTAAATCACTAGCCTACTTGCTTTTCTTTCCAGTTTTCTGTATCTCTCAAATTCCAACACTTCATTCACTCCTTATTTACATGTATATGAATTTGAAGTCTCTGGTTATAGGATGTAGTGTTGATATGCATATGATTTAATGTATTTCATTCGAAATCTTGCTTGAAATCACTATTTTCCAGAATCAATATAATACATATCCATTGTAAAAACTTTCATTCATAGTATTGTCTGATGAATGCTTGGTTTGCTTTGGTAGATTTTATAATTTTAAATTACAAGTTCCATTAGGTAAGGTCAGCACAACTTGGTCTATTATGATTCGTCACTAACTACTAAAAGTATTGATTGCTTTATTCCTTATTTATTTAATATACATACATAAAACCGACTCTGCATTTCAGTAGTAGGCAATAAATTATCTATAAAAGTCATTTCAACTTAATTTGTAAGCTGTCAATAATGAATGTCGATAGGCTTCATTACATCATTGCAACTAGTATTCGAAGCGACATTTAGTACATATGGAAATTATTTCAGATGAAGTAAAATATACT